>NW_026294669.1:17250330-17655330 GCF_026119805.1 Tympanuchus pallidicinctus | reverse complement strand
GTAAGAATTACTGTCGTAATATGCTGAAGTATTTGTGTATAAATACACACACCCAAACAGATTACTGTGTTGTGCTAAAAGTAAAAATTGATTAAACAGAATGACAAAGAGTACGTATTTAATATTTTCATACTGACATGATTGTTTATTGAGTTGATTATGCTATGAAATGTTTATAGGGTTATGTTGGAATTGCACAATCATACAGGCTAGAAGAGGCCTTCAGAGTTAAGCTGCTGCTCAGCTGCAAGATCCAGTTAGAGCTGGCTGCTCAGTGTTATTTTCTGTCAGGTTTTGATTTTCTCCAAGGACAGAGATACCATAACCCGTCTGGGGAGCCCACTGTTTGATGACTGTAATTGATTCTGGTTGTGTTTTTTTTTTTTTTTTAATATCAACTCAAAATCTCCTGTGATGTGCTAGTGGGCTCTTATCCTTTCACAGTACGCTTCGTTAGTCTTCTATGTGATATTTGTAACAAGATTTCCCTAAGGCTGAACAAAACAAATTCTCTTAGTCTCTCCTGTGCTTTTTAAGGTTATCTTTAGGTTACTGAGACAAAAGAACGCTAGGCAAATATGTGAGATTTCATAGTTAAGATAGACTTTATTATAGGGTGGAAGTAAGAATACCTTTGCTATCTGTGATATGAAAGAACTTCCTTGGCAAACAAATTCTAAAAGTTCGTTATGTTGAGGATGGTATTCATCTGTAGGACTAATTGTAACTAAGGGAACTGACAAAAATATATTCACCCATGTAATTTTCAAATCAGGTTGGTGGAGAGTGGTGGGAGGTGGCAGGTGGTGGAGTCACAGACCCTGGTGGTGTTCAAGGAAAGGCTGGATGTGTTGAGGGACATGGTTTAGTGGGAGCTATTGGTAATATGCAAACGGTTGGACTGGATGATCTTTTAGGTCTTTTCCAACCTTGGTGATTCTATGATTCTATGATTTCTATGAATTTTTCCTTGCGGAAATGTATAACTTGTTTGCAGATCACTCCTAGAGTACAAGGGCAAACCATAGGTAGTTACACAAAATTAAAAGATGATGTGGACTAACTCAGTGGTTATGGGAAATAGTGACACTAGAAGACCTTGAACAGCAGTGTATAAATACAGTAACGATATAACTTAATTCATGAAAGAAAATTGCATTCCTGATGGTAATTATGTGGAAGCCATTTTGAAGCTTTCACTGCAGTTGGTTCTGTGAGTTTGTTTTGTTTTCTTTTTGGTGATGTTTTTTGGGTTGGCCTAAAAAATCAAAAATGCATCTTCTGACTGTTTTATTGCTGCTGTATTCAGCTTAGTACTTCCTTAGCTCAATTATAATAATTTAACATTACTTTTCCCTTAGGTCATTTTTATCGTCTAGAAGGACAAAAGGATTATCTGCTTTGTGGCAATAGCTCAGATGCAGGGTAAGATGTGCTAAAAACTACATACTACCCTTTAATGTAAACAGCAAGATACATAATACCACTATAAACTTAAAAAGCTAATTTAATGACCTAACTAATTAATCAAAGATATATGCTTGTGGTTCATAGTAACTAAACACTCGAATGAGTAGAAATATTAAATGAGAAAAATATTTTGCTGTGAATTCATTTTTATAGCTCTAATGTAACTAGAAAAAATATTATTTCAACAGGTGGATATTGCATTATCAATTACTTCAGAACATACTTCTACATTAATGACTTCATGTCATTTTACATCCCTAAAATAGGCGCTCGGACTCAAAGTAGAGGGAGGACCTCTTTTATATTTTTGTTGGTGGACTTCATACACAGGACTGCCTTAGTCTCTCTTTGCAGCAATTATTTGTAACAATTATGTATTTCTAGTTTGTTACGATATGTGAGTTCATCTGTTGTTGTTTGATAATTTTGTCTTTAAAACAGATATACTTAATCTTTCTATGTAGACATTTTACATATGCCTATAAGTCATTAGATAATTTTATACTATATATGTGTGTAAATATCGTGTGTGTAAAAATCTTTACCTTTTCAGGAATAGAATCATGACAGAGATAGTGTGCCTACTGTAGACAAATGATCACCTAATATCAAAACAGATACAGTTTCAGAAATTTAAAGTATCACTGTGGCAGTTGCAGTGGAACAAGTTTCATTTTGTTAATGAAAGATGAAAGATTTTTCATAAAAATGAAATTTTGAAGAATTTTCAGTTATTTGTTCGCTCATTGCTGGCTTTAAAATAAAAGCACTGTTTATTTCTTCAATGGCATTTAAATTGTAAGCAACACATAGCAGAGGCTCACTTCCCAGATGAGATCTAATGAATCTTAATTAGAACGTCAATGTACAATAATTATAAAAGAAATTTAATATGTTCTTTTATAAGCATTGTTTGTTGTTTGCTTGTTTTTCCCTTTGTTTTCCTAGTAAATGTCCAGAAGAGTTTATCTGTGTGAAAGCAGGTAAAAACCCCAACTATGGTTACACTAGCTTTGACACATTCAGTTGGGCTTTCTTGTCTCTGTTTCGACTTATGACACAGGACTACTGGGAAAATCTTTATCAGCTGGTGAGTAAATAGTAAAAATTATTTAGTGTCTGACTGTCCCCAAAACAGACATGGAAAGGACCTTTGTTCATGTTATATATCACAGCTATAAACAGCAGCTGAGTAAGTGCAGCTTTTAGAAACAAATTCAGTTGCAGAATTAAGCAGTTACGGGCACTTTGTACAAAATCTGTACATAGTTTCTGAGTTCTGAGTAGGTACACAAGGGTTTTTGTTCATCGCCTTCGGTTTTTACAGCATTATGTTCTCTGACAGCAAAATGCAAATGAATCTTAATTTGTGCACCTTTAATCCTGTTTTTGATTACTTAAGAGATGCACTTTGTATAAGCTAATTTTCTTACCACAGTTTTCCATTACATAGCATGTGAAAATTTGTTAGTTGTAGTAAGCATTATCTTTAAAATTATTTATTCATTTGTGCCATCTTTAACTCTTTTTTTATTCCAAGTGGAAGGCATGCTAACATGCTTCAAGTATACTAAGCATCCAATCTTTGATGTGTGATTTACATTAATTACACCGATCACACTTCTTTCTCAAGACTATTAGGCTTTAAAGTAGGTTTGCCACAAAGCAACATGATCCTTAATTTTTTTCATATATATTAAAGCTTCTTTTATTTTCATTGCTTTGTAATTCAGATAATTTTATATAATACTACAGACAGAAGGACAACTGAATTTTAGTTTTGCACTTTTCATACTCAGTGTTTCTGAATAGTGGAATTGATGCTTGTCTTCACCAAGAATTATTTTTCTTCTTCTCTTCTAGACGTTACGAGCTGTTGGCAAAACATACATGATATTTTTCGTTCTGGTTATTTTTCTGGGTTCCTTTTATTTGATTAACTTGATTTTGGCTGTGGTTGCCATGGCCTATGAAGAACAAAATCAAGCAACTATGGTTGAAGCAGAACAGAGGGAGGCAGACTTGCAGCAGATGCTTGAACAGCTAAAGAGGCAGCAAGAGGAAGCTGAGGTATTTTTTAAAAGAAAAATACCTGCCTTTTTTCCAAACACAAATCTATCTAGGCTTTTGTCACATATTTACAAGTCATGATACAAACTTCAGAAATAAACACTATGGCATTCTTGAAGAATTTTGTAATTTTAAAGCATCTGGTAGTTCAGATATCCTTTTAATGTTACATTAAAATGTTTATTTTGACAGGCAATAGTGGCAGCTGCAGCAGAGATGACAGAGTTTGGTGGTGAAAGTGGACCTTCAGACAGTTCTTCTGAAGCATCCAAGCTTAGCTCAAAAAGTGCCAAAGAAAGGAGAAATAGACGGAAGAAAAGAAGGCAGAGGGAGCATTCTGGAGAAGAGGATAACATGAAAGATACAAAGCTTTCAAAATCTGAGTCAGATGGCAGTATGAGAAGGAAAGGTTTCAGATTTTCGTTCGATGGCAATAAACTTGCTTATGGGACCCGGCTCACATCACCCCACCAGGTGCTGTGAATCACTCTGTTTTATTGTTTGGATTTGTGAGATAACTGTAATATTAAGTAAACTTCACTGTAACCTTGCAAAGTAATACAACATAGGAAAAGAATTTTCATTATTTTAAGTACTAACTGCATCTTGCAAGTGTCATTTTATAGTTTGGGATTGGGTGGTTCTCAGCCGGGTGCATGGCAGTATAGCATTTTCATTGTTCATTTGAAATAACAAATCATTTATAATTCATAAAAGGAAAGTTTAAATGTAATATATCAATGTAGAAGACTATGGATATGAAGCACTTGATATCTTTTAACATAATACATGGTCTACGTGGATCTTTAGAATTCCTAAAATCTTTATTTCCTCTCTAATAGAGAAATAGAAATTGCTGTGGCCTCATGCATATTCACCTTCTGTTCTCCAAAAATTTGTTTTACGTGTACTGTAAATTTACCTATTCAGATAATTCTCATCTCTCATGCATGCGTCCGAAGTGTACCTATGGTACTGTATTAAGAATAAAGATGGAAAATTCCTGGGGAATATAAATTAATATTATGGATATCCATACTGTATATTATAAATCCTCAGCCAGTGTATTTGTTTGTTTCTTTTACAGTCTTTACTAAGCATTCGTGGCTCCCTGTTTTCTCCCAGACGTAGTAGCAGAACAAGTCTTTTCAGTTTTAGAGATCATGGAAAAGAGATAGGATCTGAAAATGACTTTGCTGATGATGAACACAGCACATTTGACGATAACGGAAGCAGAAGAGGTTCTCTTTTTGTACCACTGAGACACAGTGAACGACGTGGTAGTAATATTAGTCAAGCCAGCAGATCGTCAAGAAAGCTGACAGTGTTTCCAGTGAATGGGAAGATGCATAGCACTGTGGATTGCAATGGAGTGGTTTCTTTAGTGGATAGACCTCCATGTCTCCTGTCGCCTACAGGGCAGCTTCTGCCAGAGGTAACAATAGACAAACCAACAACTGATGACAATGTAAGGAAATTTTTTGTACCCCAGTTTTTGTGATATTTCCTCATTGCACCAGAGAATGTTGTGTTGAAATGGAATGCTTTGGGGGGGTGATCGAGAGATTCTGAATGCCTTTGTACGTCTTACTGTAATGAAAATGTTCTTAAATTGATTCACTCAAAAGTAAGAAGCGTGAAAATGAAAGAGAACAAAATAACATATTTTTGTATACCTGCGTAGCAAGTAAAGAGATGCGTGCATCTCTGTACTGAATAAAAATAATGTTGCACTGCTGAATCTGTTTCAGAATCCAGAATTAGGGTAGTCAACATTCTAAACTCTGCATATTCTTCATTTGTTATTTAGATATTTTTTTTCCTTGTAGTTTTGGCCGCCATTTAAAAGTATTTCCTAATTCTCTGCCAGCAATCTGCTAGCTTTTACTTTTTTTTCCTCACCATATATTATGGAAATGCAGCATAGCCTTTTGGATTATGTTCTAATACTCCGAAATACATTTTTCTGAGTCTCAGAGATTATAAAGTTTTTCACTGCCTAGGATCAGACTCTAATTAAAGAATTTTACGTGCAAATTCATCACTTTCTCCCTCTGGTCAGTCTTCTGTTTTGCCTGAATCTGCTTTTATGAATGGTTTGGTCCCAAAAACAAAGAATTTTTACCTGGGTCCCAGCATCTGAATGTACGTCAGCGAGATTGCTTAAAGTTATAACCTTCTTGAATTCTCTCAGACTTTCATTTTCATACATTTATTTAATGTATGAATAGGTCCATCCATGCTTGCACATCCAAAACTTTCTTTTAATTGAGATGTATGAATGATAGAATTCAGATTTGTAACTTCAGTTTTAAACGATAAAATTTATGTATATATATATATCCATTTAGAGGGTCAGATAGGTCAGTCTTCTGTGATTTCTTATGTTGGAATTTGTAAAATCAATCAGATTATAGCTGTTTAATGTATAGATATATTTAGTTTTTAAGAATAAGATCCAGGCTGATCTGTAGAAGTTACTTTTAGAGAATAATTGTTATTGCAGAAATTTCCTTAAATAAATCACTTATTATAAGTATCTTATGATCAAGCTGGTTTGGAATTGAAGTATTGATAAAGAAAGCATGAAACTGGGAGCTCTGATTTTTTTGTGTGTTTTTTTTGTGTGTTTTTTTTTTGTTTGTTTGTTTTGTTTTGTTTTGTTTTTCTGGTTCCCATGCTGTAACAGGTTTGATTTGTTTCTTTGGCAAAGAAGCTTACTTGTGTTTAGTATGAAGTTAATGGTAATTAATTGTAATACAGTAGTGACTTGGAAATCAAATACCAAAACTGCTTTTTAGTACTTTATAAGTTACTTAACAGTATTAAGAAGTATAATATGAAAATACTCACTTAAAAAGCAAATACCAGGTTTATGTTACAGTGGAAAAAATTCTAATGTAATTGCACAAACAGGAAGTTGCATATATTTATGAATTCAGTGAAACTGAAGAGTCTTTCTGATACCTATTCTTTCAGTATTTCTAAAGGTGAATTTAGTTTATCCTCTTCCTCTACCTAATTCTATTTGTTTCATAGAGTACTACTACAGAAATGGAAATAAAAAAGAGACGTTCAAGCTCATATCAAATACCAGTGGATTTGCTGGAGGATCCCAATCTAAGACAAAGAGCCATGAGTATAGCTGGCATCATCACAAGTACAATGGAAGGTGTGTTATAACTGCAGATAAGTGAATTTTCTTGGCATAGTCATAGGTCTGCATGTATTGTATCACTTGCAAGTATAGCGGGCAAAAAAATAAATAGACCTTGAAGATAATTGATAGGAGGGAAGTGCATGTACATAGTTAGAGAAGTGAAGGAATCTGATAGGTAGGCTAAGTTAAAAACATAACAGATAAAATGTATGTGTTCTGTACTGGTTCACACGAGAACAACTTTTTCAACTTTTACTAAAAATTCTTAAATGTTTTTCTTCTATTTTTATAATACCTTATCAGTCTGCAACTATATCTAAGTTGAAGATTCCTCTGAACATCATTAATGATTCAGGGATATATACATGAAAAAGCAATTAAAACAAAAAATACTCCATTCACAACTTGTTTGCTCTGCTTTCTTTTTCTTTTTTCTTTTTTTCTTTGTTTTTTTTCTCCCTAGAACTCGAAGAATCCAGACAAAAATGTCCACCCTGCTGGTATAAGTTTGCCCACACATACTTAATTTGGAATTGTTGTGAGTTTTGGTTAAAAGTGAAGAGTGTAGTTTCATTTATTGTAATGGACCCAATTGTTGATCTGGCTATCACTATTTGCATAATTTTAAACACACTGTTTATGGCCTTGGAGCATTATCCAATGACGGAGACTTTTAACAATACACTTAAAGTAGGAAATCAGGTAAGTCCATCAAACTATATTATTTGATGCAATCTGAATATATAATCGAATAAAAATGAATTCTATTTAAAGGAGAAAGTATTATTAAAGTATTATCATCTCAAAACAAAAACAAAACACACATGTTTAAGTATAGTTTCCATTACTGACATTCCTGCAAATATTTTTCATTGATCAGATTTTGGATGGTAGAAAACAAAAGAAGAAATCTGATTTGATTTTATTCAGCATTACAAGAAACAAAGGTGCTAAATTAGATCCTTTCTACTGTAAGCATAATTAATGACAAAGTTGCTCCAAAAATAATGCCTTCACTCTTTATTATGTTGGCTCACAACATCAGTGGCAGACATTGGTGATATGGTTATAAAGGTTGAATCTTTCCACCATTATTTCATTATATTTTGTTGCTTGTGACGTTTGGCAGCAAAGGGGCAGTCTGACATGGGAGTATGAAACAAAGGTGTGTAACTAACTTCCCCCATGTGAAAAAATTGCACCCATTGCCATTCATCAGTGTTTTCTGAATGTTTGTTGAGACCTGCCAGTGGATGTGAGGACAGTGAGACAGTGGATGGTGCATTTCAACAGTGATGACAGTGATGTGAAAGATAAGCCATATTCTGGATGGCCATGCACACACGGTGAAGAACATCTTGAGCAGCTTGTCTGTAGAAATCTACAGATTATGATCAGGGAGCTGTGTACGGACCTGAATATCAGCTTCAAACTGTTGGAAACATGGTGGCAACATTAGAATACTGCGAAGTTGTTTCAGCTGGGTCCAACAAATATACAGAAGCAAAAAGTGTATGATGTGTCGGTTTTTCAGGGCCTATTGAACCAATACAAGGTTGAAGGTCACAGTTTCTTGGATTGCATTGTTAACAGTGACAAGATGTGGTGTCACCACTATCAGCCAGTCAAAACAGCAGTCAGCAGTGTGGCTATGTATGGATTCCCCACTCAATAAAAAGTTCAAGATGCACTTTGCCATCAGCATGGAAAGTGATCTCCACTGTCTTTTGGGATATGAATGGGATGATCCTTCTGGATTTCCTGGAAACTGGAGAAGCCATTAACTCTGACTGCTGCATTGCAGTGCTGACCAAGGTGAATGTTCGTACTTCCAGAGAAGAAGACAGCCTTCCTCTTGCAACACAGTAATGCCAGACCCCATTTTGAAGACAGTGGAGCATGTTACCAATCTAGTCTGAACTATCCTACCACACACACATCTTATTTTCCAGATTCGGTACGTTTTAGCTTCCATCTTCTCGAGCTGAAGAAAGATGGACTGCATGGGCAACATTTTCCTTGCAACAACACTATCACAGCAGCTCTGTAACAGTGGGTCTGCTGATGCACATTTTTGCTAGTGTGGCATGTAGTCTTTTGTTCATTGCTGGAGAAAATTCATAGGTAATGATAGTGGCTATGTTGAAAAATACTGTTTTGTATCTAAGAATTTGCTCCATCAAATAGTGTTATTGTGCTCTTTGTATCTCTTGTACTTTTCATGGAAACTGATAGGAGGCATTACTTTTGGAGGAACTTACGAAAGACCAGAAGTGTTGGATATTACTTTACTATTTTGCACTGGTATTTTTCTTATCTTTGTATTTAAGAGCATTGCTTTGACTGATCCATAACAATTGGAATACAAAGAACTTGTGTTTTATATTGAGTATATGTAAATACAGATGGTTTTTTTTCCCCACAAAACAGGTCTGCAGATGGCTTCGGTTGTTTTCGTATTCTTATAATGGAAATACTACAGGTCATCTGCTGTACTTCTCACCTATGCTTATTATAAGTGTTAATTCTCATTATTGCAGTGTAGCAAAATCATAATTCTAGTACAGCCTAGTTGAGAATATATTCAGCTTTGTTTGCAAGGTTGTTAATGTCAGCACTTACTTGAATAGTATCCAGGTGTTTTTAGCAAATATAGATGTTGTTCATTTGTATTTGTATAGTGTCAGCAGTTGTTTTTTTTTTTTGCTTTTTGAACTGTTTTAAAGTTTACTGAATATTCTTGATTTTTTTAAAAATATAATTTATCTTCCTAGTAAAATGTGATTGATGTGGCTCTATAGATGCAGGTGGGCATACATTTACAGTAAATACAATGGATTTCCTCTCTTTTCAGAAGCATTGTATGCTTCCTCTGTATCCTGTCAGAAGCAGAAAAGTTTAACTTCAAACGTGAGCCTTGACAAAATTGGCCTTTTTTTTTTGCAGTTAGCAAAGAGGAGGCATCCAGATTGTCACTGTGAATTCTGAAGAACTGATTTAATAGCATATCACTCTCCACTTTATGGTCATTTCATATATCTTCTACAGTTTAGTTAAAGCAGCTTCCATTCTGGCAAGGTAATCTATCTTGCTGGGAAATATTCCTTTATTTAGACATAGAACAGATGGGGAGCAAACTGGAGGTGCATTAGAGATGGTTTATTCGTCACAAGATACTAAATGCATCTCAAGCTTAACTGAAAGTTAATCAAATTGCACTGCAGCTCATTTTGATTTTGACACTTTTCTTCTCTGCAATAATTTTCCTTACTGATGTTCTGCTGTAAGAAAGTTGTCATGTTTAAGTTGTTCTTTGTCGTCTGGTTCAGCTAATTTGTAATCATTTATAAATTAGTACTACATATTCTTCTTTTAGGTTTTTACTGGAATTTTTGCAGCAGAAATGGTTCTCAAGATAATTGCCATGGATCCTTTTTATTATTTCCAAGTTGGCTGGAATATTTTTGATAGCTTTATAGTTACCCTCAGTTTGGTGGAGCTTTTTCTGGCAAATGTGGATGGATTATCTGTTCTACGATCGTTCAGATTGGTAAATAAATTAATGATTAAATGATATTTGATAATGCATTATGTGTAGTAAATTTTAATTGTACGTATGCAAATAGAATTGTAATTTATACACTAATATATTGCTAATAATTACATAGTACTGTTTTTTTTCTGAAGTGTTACAGGCTATCTCAGCAAACAGGTTTTACGAAATTATTTACCATTGAATAGCATATGCTATTTTATGGTTCAGAAGCAGCAGTGTTTTTCAAGGAAAAGAGACGTAATATTACTGTAATTATATTAATGTGGTTGGGCAACAGTACAGTGTGCATATAATTTACTGTGTATTGAGAGAGGATGTAAATAAATAAACATTTGTAGTCTTGTTTGATGCCATATCTGAAAGTTACCAAAAAAGTAACTTTTCTTTTAAAATGTAGGATTTATAAATTTCATAAATTAATCTTTAAAGGAAATCTTTATGCCCTTCAGAAAAATGAATGCTTTATTATAATATATTTCTGTAGTATTTTTGTAACTGCTTCAAATAATGACTCTGTATTTTCATTTTTCAGCTTCGAGTTTTCAAGTTGGCAAAATCTTGGCCAACTCTAAATATGCTGATTAAGATTATTGGCAACTCAGTGGGGGCTTTGGGTAATTTGACCCTGGTGCTGGCCATCGTTGTGTTCATTTTTGCTGTGGTTGGGATGCAGCTGTTTGGGAAATACTACAAGGAATGTGTCTGCAAGATCTCTAGCGACTGCGAACTTCCACGCTGGCACATGCATGACTTTTTCCACTCTTTCTTGATTGTATTCCGAGTGCTGTGTGGAGAATGGATAGAAACGATGTGGGACTGCATGGAGGTTGCAGGGCAGCCTATGTGCCTTACTGTCTTCATGATGGTCATGGTGATTGGAAACCTAGTGGTATGTAGCCAAAATAAATCAAGAATTCATGTAGAGAAAGAATAATAATGAAACAAGTAATGAAGCAGTTTTGTAGCATTAAATGTATTACTTAAATGTTTTTTTTATGATTTTGAGTGCTGAGAATATGGATTCTGCATGTTATATTTCTGATCCTAAGTAAAATCCTCAAAATGGAGGCTGGATCTCAGGGTAAAATTCAGGGGATATGAGTGAGGAGGAGAAGCATCATGTGTTCAGGGCTTTGTGGACTAATCTGGTTACTTAGAGTAGCATAGGCACGACAAATATTCACCTTGGATAGGAGTTTGCCATTGGCACAAGCAGACTTAAGAGGGCATTTTCTTCCTAGTCAGTGATGGCACCACTTGAAATTACACATAGCCAGTCGTTTTCTTTTGCTTCCCAACAATATAGTTTTATTCTGTCTTCAGAGCTGCCTAGAAGATCTTGGTCTGAAGACCTTAAGAGCTGCTACTGTAAAGGTTAATTGGATACTGCTCTATCTAATACCTTTAGAGTCTTAGTGAACCCTGGACTTACATAACTGAAATTTATTCTGTCTTGCAGTTGGAAGATGATGAGACCTAAGAATTGAGGGAAGGGCTGCTTTGTCTTACGTCACATATAGCAAAATATGTGTGGGTTTATACCAGCCTTTAAAAAAACAATTTCTGCATAGATCAACTATGCTTTGATGCAGAGTGCTTCCCTATGCTAGAGAAGTAAATGTTTTGGATCAGTTCAGTCAGTGTTGAATACATTCATTTCTGACCTTAATACCCTTTCACAAACATGAGCAGAAGGAGAACTTAGAAATTTTTGTAGTTTGTATTTCTGTATCTCTGTTGTCAAAATGAAACTGCTTTGTGTGTAGAGCAGGTGTTGTGCTTACATTTCATTTACATTTTATTTACTGTTTAATTTCCAGAATCACACAGTGGAGAAAGTGAAATCTAAGTTGTTTATAGTAGGTGATAGAAGAAACATGTGAATTAAATTTAAAAAAAAAAACAAACAAACAGGTGTATTTTCTTTGTTTTCAGGTATTGAACCTTTTTCTGGCCTTGCTGCTGAGTTCATTTAGTTCAGACAGCCTTTCTCCTACCGAGGATGATAATGAAATGAATAATTTACAGATAGCTGTTGCAAGAATTCAGAAGGGAATAGATTTTGTGAAGGAAAAAGTAGGTGAATATATTCAAAAATCTTGCTGGAAGAAACAAGTGGCTGCAAATGAAAGAACAGCAACAGATCAGTTGAATGATGAAAGACACCATTGCATTTCCAACTGTACCGTTGCTGAAATAAAGATAGATACAACTTCCCACAAAAATGAGAATGGAACAGCTGGTGTTGTAGGGAACAGTGACTATCCATTGTTCATAAACAACCCAAGCCTTACTGTTACAGTACCAATAGCTGTTGGAGAGTCTGACTTTGAACATATAAATACAGAAGAGTTTAGTAGCGACTCAGATTTGGAGGAAAGCAAGGAGGTAAGATTTAAATGACTTCCAGTTTATATGAATGACTTTTGTGATCTTCTGTCATAGAACACTTGTTTTTTTTTTCTTATGGTAGTACTTCCTTGTTGCAAATAGAAAATTATTACAATTTCAGATTGCCGGACTAGACTGAGAATGAATTGTGAATTGAGAAACATGGAGCTAAAGGCAAAATTATTTGAAGACATATGAAACCATTATAAAAGAGTTTTGAAAAGTAGTCTTTTCCAAATATCAAATAATATTATTTTGTATAGGAATAAATTATACAATAAGAATAAACAGACAAAAGACATTGGTTTAGTATATGAGCATAATGTTTCCATGAAGTAAGGATGCAAGTAAACTGCTGTTAAAAAACAGTAAATAGACATCTTAAAAAATAAAAAATAATAAAAAAATAGTAATGCTATTTGCATCTGATTTCTAAAGCGCACTGAATTCAGCTTTGTGTAGGATAAACTAAGAAGGTACTAACTAAAGCTAATTATAGAAGGAATGGTTTTCCAGTTCTAAATTTACATTATGGGAAAAAGCCAGGAGAACAGTGGTAGTATTATAAGGTGAAAATGATGTATTAAAAGGACAAGGAAAAAATACAACTACTAATGAAAATATTTAATTTTTGTTGGTGGGAATTTTGCAGCAGCCACTTCAAAGACATCTGCTTTACCTTAAATTGGGGCAGCTTTAGAACTGCCAGTGCTGATGCAAACATCCCTACTCCAGTCTAGATTGGTGTGTCCAGATTGTTTCAGTGTTTGGGGTATTTTTGTTTTTTTCTTGGTTTGTTTTAAGTTGGCATTGAATTTGCCCTTATTCTTTTCAAATTATTTTAGAAATGAGTTTGTTGCAGCAAAGTCTAATTAAATTTAATTTGAAAGGTGTAATAAAGTGACTCTTAAGGTGTTTCTTTTATTGTAGAGTATGGTGAATAACTTTATTGCATTTGTCAGGAAAACAGATATTGAAATAGTGAATGCCTGATTTTGTCCATCTTCTTTTTGGAGATTCTGTTACTCAATGCACTATGTTGACCTCTCAGCTGAGAAGACCTTAAGTTAACAAGAGACCTCTTAAAAACAAACACATATTCGTAACTTGTTTTATGGTATTAATTTTGCATTGTAGGGAAGCTATGACGTGTCAAACAGCTGCTACATCTTTCACTTACTGTTAATCAAAAGGAAGGATGCTGGCTTTTGTATGTTTAAAAATATACTGGTTTTGGGGAAGGCATGTCTGAATTCAGGAATTCTTCTGCTCTGATAACTGTTAAATCTACATCTTGTATGTAAATTATGCAGAAGCTGAAGGCACCTGGATCTTTACTGTTCTGTATTTAAGAACTGATTAACAAATCCTATTGCAATCTGTAATGTACCATAAATCCTTAGTCTACTGATGATATTATTTACCTAGAAGTTTTCGTGTTTGACCCAATAGAATTGAATTCTGTTTTGTTTTCTTTTGTCACACTGCTTCTTTCTGAAAGCGTATCATAGATATACATTTAGCATGTAGTAAAGATTAGGAATAACTTTTCTCTATGTTTCAGGCCAAAGTTAAACCTAAGAGCAACATCTATTCTACTAATTTTATCTTTTTCAGTGTGTCCTTGGATATTCCTGAAGCTCTAAGCAACAGTAATAAATGTTATGTTTTGAAAACGTGTAATATGTCTGGAAAACATATTTAAATGAGTATCAATCCATACCTCTACTGTTTCCAGAACTCAAACAATCCAAAGGGGGTACCATGTTTTAACTTCATTGCGTACCATTCTTCTCACAGGAGTAAAATCAAGCTGGATCAGTCAAGAATGCAGCTCTGGTGCTTTTTAACCAGGCAGAGCAACGTGTCAGCACGTTTACACAGGTTATCTAAAAGAATCATACATATATACGATCACTTTTGAGATTGACTGGCCTGCATGCTACTCAGTTGCAATATATTTTTCCCCATCCATTGCAATGTAGTGGAAACATGCACAGCCACTGAGTCCCATGACTCGCATCGCAGCATGGTTGGGGGGAGCCCCAACATGTTCCTCTGTCCTTGTTACATCTTTGGTATTTTCTGTACTACTTCTGTTGCATAAGCTGCATGCTTTGTAGGCTTTAATTATTGTAAACTGAATTGTTGTCAAGACTATTCAGGGTCTAAAATGATTAGCAGCCTGTGGCTTTAAGAAAATGGAAAGGTAATCTTCATTTGTTCTGTTCATATGTTGAACCGTGTTTTTAATTGTCATGTAATTACAAACATTTTGTGATTGTGTTCATTTGCCCAATGCCTAATGATCTTCTTTAATCTTATAGTTACGTGTATGCTAAAATGTTTATAACTTTCAATATAAATTGTCTCCTATTTATTCAAAATGGTGGTGTTTTTTTTCTTTTGCTTTTGTTGTTTTTGTTTTTTTTTTCTCATTTATACTTCAGTTTTTCATTCAGGGGAAGCTAAAATAACAGAATGAAAGATATAGTCCTGGGAACAGTAAAACAAGTTTCTTCTTATTATTACTATTTTGCATACTCCTTTTGAATGTGGTTGTAATGATGTAGTTATATTCTGCTCATGAAGTTTATGTGTGCCTAACACTGGAAGTTAATAACTCATATCACTGTAGCTATTCATCAGGAATAATTGTTTCATTGTGAATTTAGTTCAGTTATACTTATAATGACAGATATTAAAAATAATTTTAGTCAATTTTTTCGTGTAGGATTTAGGTGTCTAAATCAATCTGGGCTTTCTTGAAAAATTGAAAATGAGAAAGATGAGCAAGAAAAAAATACAAAAATTATGAAAATAAAGAGTAAGGCTACAATTAAGACAACTGTTTTTAAAAACAAGGTAGCAAATAGTACCCTCACAAAACTCTTAACTCAGGAACTCGAAAACTATGAAACAAACATTAGTTATATCAGTTACATATTTCCTGTCCCTGATTATCTCTTCTGAATAAATGGGAATTCGCACTTAACATTTAGGGATCATTTTCCGTGTAGCTTTTTTTGTTGTTGTTAATGTGATTTTGTTGTAGTATCCCATGTTCTCTCTTGTGTATTCTTTTGTGCTGTATTATATATTAGAAGTATTTCAGGTCTCACTTTTGTGCCTTGGGCTTGCAAGCTGTTCAGAGAGGTGGAATGGGAAAATATCTTCCCAACAACTTTTCTAGCCATTTTGGAAAAGGTGCTTAAATGGGAGAGGAGAAACCATTAGTGTGGCATTCTACTGGTGCTACATATGGAGCAATGATTCAGATTTGGTGGATATTGTTTATGTGACCCTGCTCTGGTTTCAAGTTCCTTCTACCATGAATTTGGACAGGTGTATCAAACCAAGGACTTTGAATATTTTAATTGAAAATTCTTGAATTTTTATTTGACGCTCATATCACCTTATTATTACTTTATGTTAGCAGTACTGTGATTCTTATTTGTTATTTTTTTTTCTCCTGTTTTTCTTTAAAAAAGACACACGCATGGATTTAATTTTTTCCCAAGTTATGGATGTGGAGAGGGATATTGGTATTCTAAAGGAAAAAAAAAAGGCCCACATTGAGAAAACTGTCAGTGTAGTAATTCTTGAGCCTTACTTAGAAATGCTTATTTTTACTCTGTATAAATAGAAAGACCCCTTCAAAATGGTTGTCACTGGTTGTAATTACATTGAATTTACACAGTCAGGGAACAGTCAGGCTAGATGGAATAATGAGGTATTTCCTGCTGAAAATAGAATTTTCCTGCTGAAAATGGATTAAGCAATGAAATACAGAATTTGTGGAGTGAAGGTGGTGTAACGAGTTTGCTAAGAATTTCTGTTGCATTTCTATATAGTAATATTTATTACACACAGAAACACAGAATGGCCTGAGTTGGAAGGGACCTCAAGGATCATGAATCTCTAACCCCCCTGCCACATGCAGGCCCACCAACCTCCCCATTTAATACTAGACCAGGCTGCCCAGGGCCCCATCCAATCCTCTCGAGTGGGTTGTTACCAACAACTGTTTTTTACTTTTAACTAGTAGAGATTTGTGAACTGTTTACTCATTCTGTTGTCTTTCTTCTTTTAAGCAACACTAGCAATTTATTTTCTCATTTCTCTCTTTCAGGCTTTTATTTTTTCACTTATATGTTACAGGGTTTTTTTTCCTTTTATTTCTGTCATTAACAGCTGTGTTAATGGTACATTTGCTCTTTGCGTTAACATTAGAGGACTATATTGGATTTTCCCTTACTATTTGAATATTAAAAATTGAATTATTTATAAGTTGATGTGCGATAGGTTGCACCATGTGAATGGTCAGTGAGCTAATTATTATTTGGTCTCGTTGTGGAAGTTCTTTGTAAATTCGTCATCTGCAATTTTCCATGCTTTCATTTGTTATATTTGAGATGATGCTCACTACAAATTTATGCTTTACTAATTACCTAAAGCAATCAAAAGTGGCTTCAGCACGATAATTGAATGTAAATATTATCGTATTTGTGCCATTATACCTTCAGTTCCCTAAAAGAAAGAAAGAAATCCTGAGCTCCAGATTTTGACCTTATACCGCTACAGTAGGCTTGGAAGTAAATGTACTCAAAATCTGAGTAACTTTTCACTGCCAACAGTGACACTTCCATCTTAAAAAGACAAGGAAAAAAAAAAAAAAACAAACAAAAACAGTATTAATGAGGGAAATATTATATTAATGATCAAAAATGTTTTAGCTTCTGATCTGCAAGCCTAATCACCTAACCAACTTTTGAGTACATTGATAATCCATTCAGTCCAGCTTTTAGTGTATAACCAGTGAGACCCTCTTAATTGAGTTTGGTATACTCTGAACGGCAGCTAAATGTTCTCAAAGGTGAAGTATGAACCATCTCTCCTAAAACTCCTCCCACTGGAGTAGTTCATAAAATCTGTTGAATCTCTGCAAACTTTGTGCATAGCAAAGAAACTAACCATGTCTAATTTAGTCAAAACAAGGAAATTTTCTGTACATATTTCTTTTTTTTAAACTGCCAGTTTTGGTGGTGGTGATGTTGTTTGATATGAGTGGAAAATGTATGTCACATAAAGAAGACAGCTGGAGCTTGATTAAACCTGTTACTCTTCAAGGCCAGGATTATAACTTATATCTTAGAAGGAGTGAACCAGGCCAGCCATCTTTTATATTAGAATAGTTCATAGAGCTTTCAGTTTTCACCTAGAGTCAAAAATATTTTTAAGCTAAAAAATTAAAATACTCTGTAATTTCTGATTATTCTATTATATAATAAATGAGATACCTAACTTCCTGTTCTAACCACGTTGCACCAGAGGAGATTTAGATTAGACAGAAGGAAAACTTTTTCTCTTAAGGGGTGATCAGGCCCTGGAATGGCCTGCTCAGGGAGTGGTGGAGTCGCCCTCCCTGGTGGTATTCGAGAGGCGTCTAGATGAGGTGCTATGAGATGGTAGCTATT
This sequence comes from Tympanuchus pallidicinctus, assembly GCF_026119805.1. NCBI lineage: Eukaryota > Metazoa > Chordata > Aves > Galliformes > Phasianidae > Tympanuchus > Tympanuchus pallidicinctus. Next base: position 17,637,206 of record NW_026294669.1, on the reverse strand, counting down.
ATGGTTTAGTAGCTTAGTGGGTAGTGATAGTGATAGGAGGATGGTTGAACTAGATAATCTTGTAGGTCCTCTCCAACTTTGTGATTCTGATTCTTTTCAGTTTCTTTTATTTTTACAGTTGTTCTTCCATTGCTGTTTGTAATACTTAAAAATCTGTATTCTTTCACTTGAATTCATATCATCTGTTTAGAAGGATATATTAATTAGCTCACAGTTCAGATGTCCCAGAGCACTGAGTGTTTTTTGTAATTTCTACTAGCAATATGACACAAAACTTCCTTACTGTTATAAATAAGAAGATGTAATTATTTTTGTGTTTTATAATTCAGTTCATAAACTCAGTTTTCCCACCACTGCTGCAGCATTTTTTAAAATATTAGCTATGTCATGGAATGATGAAAGCAGAATATTAATAAAATAATGCATTTATAATACTCTTCTCAGATTCAGTAGGATTAGTGACTGGGAAAAGATTTGCTGTGAATATTTGTATTTTAAAATTAATGCTTCTAAAAATGAATAGAGATGTTTACATTAAACGTGAGTAACTTTGGAGTTCTATTTCAGACAATTTTTAAAATAGCTGCAAAATAGGAAATTTCAAATTATTTTCAATAAAGGTTAATGCAGAACACTGAATTAGTTTCTCTTATTAAGTAGTCTCTACTTTCTTTCACAAACATGTATGTATATAAAAAGTAGACTTTCATTAAAAGTTTTGTTTTCACTCATTTTTAAAATGAGGTGTAAGTAGTTCTGCTGTTATATTTTAAATACCTATTAATTGTGTAAGTCTAGCAAATTCAAGAAAATGATGTAAATTGTACAAAATTCAGGCTGTTTTACAAAGTGTGCTTACATCATTCCCTACAGACATTTACTTGTGTTTCAGTGAATCTGTGTCTGACATTATGTACTTTTCATAATGAGATCATAAAATGTCAGAGAATGCCATGACAAAAACTACTTTGACTTAGTTTGGTACTCATACCTAGATCAAATGTACAGGACACAACGTTCTTCATTTAAAATCTCCAGATTATGGACTGAGTGCAAGGTGCATGGATATTACATGATAAAAAATAAAATTGAGCTTATGTTTTTATTAGCATTTGTTTTAGTACTATTGCAATTATTTAAAATATATATATATATACCTTTTCTTTCAAGGTGTTAACTGTACAGGTATGCGTACCAGAGTAACAGGTAGTTTCATAATGCACGATGTAATACATATGTGCATTGACAAAAAAAAAAAAAAAAAGAGATTGCATAAATGCATATTAATGCCAGTTGAAATGTATTGGTCATACATTTTCCTATTCAAAACTTTTGATTACATTTGAAAAACAAAATAAAAGTGTTCGTGTTGTAGCAATAACTATATGTCAACATGTAGGGCATGCATAATTCGTTTTACAAATGTATTAGGGAAGTGTTCAAATTCATGTTCAAATTTGAAACAGGATTTTATAATAATCCTGGATTTTAGCATTTTCCAATCTACCAATGATCATTATATTGAAATAAAAAGAACGTAAATGTATTAATATTTATTAATCAACGGTAACCAAATTTTATTGTAAATTTGTCACATGCTAGAAGTAGTTAGCTTGTACTATCAAGAACTTTGCTGTCAAGGTTGAGGAGACTGCCATGATGAAAGCAATTACAAACATATATTATCTAAAGCATACAGTATAATTCATATTGATTTAAAGTGTAGAGACATAGATAGAATATGGAAAGAAAATAGCAGACAAAAAAAAAAAAGTATTTAAAAATCTACTTGTTTGTAGTTACTTTTGAGGAATTCTAACATTGTATTATAATTCCAGAATTTCTAGAATTCAGTAAAATACTGCATAATGCTACTATCTGGTGGTAGAAAGGAGATGATTTATGCACATTTCAACAGCATTGACTGCTATATGTGGATGTTTGTGTGACAAGTGTTGTTCTTATTGTTACTGATACAGTGTGTTGCATGCTTAATATTAATTTCAGTTCTAAAAATGTAAATAATATGAAAGTATAACTGCTACTATGGACTTCTATTTTCAGAAGATAAATCTTTCCAGCTCATCTGAAGGAAGTACAGTTAATTTGGCTCTCTTTGAAGAAAAAGCTGAGACTGAACCAGAAAAAGCAGCAGAGCTACAGACATGTTTTACAGAAGGTATGAAAATGAAATTTGAAGTTAGCAATTGTTGGAAACAAGCATTTGCAGTTCAAGGAAGCTTTTTTGCCGGTGCAGCTCCAGGTCCTGATTTAAATCTTAGAATGTGATTAATTTTGCCTTTCATAGGGGCAAAAAAAAGGGGAGATGCAGGAAAGAAGGGGACAGACTTTTAGCAGTATCTGTGCTGACAGAGCAAGAAGAACTCATTTCAAACTTAGAGAGGAGATTTAGGTTCAGTGTAAGGAAAAGGTATGTTACAATGAGGGTGGTGAGACATTGGAACAGGTTGCACAAAGTGGTGATAGATGCTCTGTCCCTGAAGACTTTCAAGGCAAAGCTGGACCAGGCTCTGAGCAACTTGATCTAAATGTAGATGACCCTGTTCATTGCAGGGGAGTTGGAGATGACCTTTAAAGGTCCCTTCTAACTCCAAGGATTCTATGATTCAAAAACCTTATGATGGCTTGTGATTGTATTGTTAGGTTGTATACAGAAGTTTAAATGCTGTAGATGCAATATGGAAAGCAGAAGAGGAATAATCTGGTGGAACCTTAGAAAAACTTGCTACAGGATAGTAGAACACAACTGGTTTGAAACATTCATTGTCTTCATGATTCTTCTCAGCAGTGGTACTCTGGTAAGTAGAACATACACCCGTAGAAACAGTGTCTATAAGGAATGTTTTATCATAGATAAAAAATATGTTTTAAACGTATGTTAAAACATACTTATGTTCACTAAGGAAAAACTGAGAGTTGATTAAAAGGAGACCTTCCCATAATATTTTCCCAGTGCATATAAAATCATTAAAATTCTGTTGTCAAATAACCTTCTGCAAGTCAGTTATGATGAATACAAGATGATACATGTGTGAAATGGTGCTTATCAAGAGGATTATACTTAAAATCTTGTTGAGGAAATTAGAACAATAAATGGAACAGATATTCAGCTGTAAATTAAAATAGTCTTCAAAAGCAGTACAAATGCTGATTTGTTCACGTTCTCTTATTTTTCTCTTCTATTGGTTGTATTTCTTATCATCAGGAGACTGCCTTCTCTTTGAGTCAAAGTGGGCTTATCAGAGTGACAGATTGTAATTCTGTGTTGACTATTAATAAAATTTTTTAAAAGCTTGTTTGGCAACTTTACTCATTATATTGTAATCCCATTATTAGGAGACAATAAAGTCTAAAACTTGTACATGTTGTCTCTGCTTATGCTGGCTTTTCAAGGTTAAAAAAAAAATAGTTAAAAAAGCAGTTTTTCTTTGCCTTTTTTCATCAGTTCTTATGGCTTCTTAGTTTCCAAAGTCCTATTAACATCTGACTTACATGCAACCCATTTTTTACAGGCTTTTGAAGATATATATATTGAACAGCGCAAGACTATCAAGGTCATACTGGACTATGCTGATAAAATCTTCACTTATATCTTTATTCTGGAAATGGTGCTAAAATGGGTGGCTTATGGTTTTCAAACTTACTTCACTAATGCCTGGTGCTGGCTGGACTTCCTGATTGTTGATGTAGGTACTATAGTCTCTACGTAACCTATTTCTGGTGTATAGTCTAGTCATTTCATGCAACTCCAATTTGATATGTAAGTATGCAGTGAAGAATACAAATTGAGTTAAAAATAAGAGAATGATAAATTGATAAACGAGTTTCTGTTGTAATTATGTAATGAGTAACTAAATACTAATTCATTTATATGTTATTGTTAACTCCATCTCTTTAGTTTCTGTCTTGCTGTTTTGGGTCTCAGTCAGTGATTGAGGTGTATTATTTGAAAGGATTTCAGTCTTTTGCATTCAGTAACAGAGCAAGGAGGAAGCAAACACAGAAGGGAGATGGAGGGAGCACGTAGGTTGTAGTAGGACAGCTGATTCTGGGCTTAATGACTTACTGGTGAAGCACTGTGAAGATCGGGATGTCATAAAGACAGTAAAAGAATGGGAGAGCAAGGAGGTAACAATTAAAGAAAAGGTTTGAGGAAAACAGAGGAATGGTGGCCAAATTAACAAAAAGTTGTGAATCAACATTCCTCATTTTGACTAGTACAGTACTTACTACTGTTTACTAGGTTGCAAGGCTAATTTCTAGAGATTAACATTTATTTTTGTTTAAATTATTCTGAATTTTGCAGGCAACTTTATATTCCCTTTTTTTTTGCCTCCAATATCCAGATTGAATTTATCTTCCTTCTAGGTATTACACTTTTATTGTGAGGATACTTTAAAAAGAAAAGATTGTTCTTTTTCTTCTAGGTCTCCTTAGTTAGCTTAGTAGCTAATGCTCTCGGTTTCTCAGAACTTGGTGCAATTAAATCTCTCCGAACATTAAGGGCTTTGAGACCTCTAAGAGCTTTGTCACGCTTCGAAGGAATGAGGGTAAGAAAAAAGGAGACCATGTAATAATGTGCAAAACAATTTCATAAAAATGTGCCTAATAAACTATTAAATCACTGAGAAACACGGAACTGCATGTGCAGTAGCAAGGCAAACAGTAGTGGATGATTCTATTATGTTTTTCTTTTTTTTATATGCATTATTTCAATATATTCTGATGTTTTAATCTACATCTTTTATTTCAGAAAAAAAGCACAACTTGATCACTGCTATTTAGGTATAAATGTAAGCATATAGTTTCTAAAAGTTTTTTTCTGTGTTTCTTCATTAGGTGGTTGTGAATGCTCTTACTGGAGCAATCCCATCCATAATGAATGTGCTTCTGGTTTGTCTTACATTCTGGCTAATTTTCAGCATCATGGGGGTAAATCTGTTTGCTGGCAAGTTCTTTTACTGTGTTAACACCACAACTGGACTTCAATTCAAACCAGATGAAGTTGATAACAAAACTATGTGTGAAAATCGTAGGAGCACTGCATCAGATGTTCAATGGAAAAATGTGAAAGTAAACTTCGATAATGTTGGAGCTGGTTATCTTTCTCTGCTTCAAGTAGTAAGTGTATAAATTTTGATAAATTTTTCCAGCTTAAAGTTGTGCAGCAGTAGCATTTCATTCCATTATTTTCAGTGTTCAGTGTTTTACAATATATACATAAAGTATTTTTATTCTATGAAGCTATTTACAATTGATTATGGTAACAATCTCATAGATTCTACAGATGTTTTGGAAGAAGACAAATATCTGATATCTTCCAAGTAAATGTAAGATTTCTTTACATCCAGCTACTCATTTTCCAATTCCATAGAAATAAAAAATGTAAAAATATAATCTCTCCCTCCCTACCCCTCTTCTCAAAAAAAAAAACCAAAAAAAAACCAAAAAAAACCCAAAGCAAAACAAAACAAAACAAAGAAAACAACAAAAAAAAAAACCACTGGGATTTTTTTAAATTATTTGTTTTATCCATAAAGGTGTTAAGGCATGTTGATGCAGATTTTTAGCATCATACTCAGATACACTGCAGAGCTTATTCAAATAATAATAGTGGGTCTCTCCATGTCACTTACACATTTCACTGTTGATATGGAAATAAAGAGATAAAAGAAAAAGATTTAAAATTCTTTTTTTCGTTTCTGTTCTTTCTCTTATTCCTGATAGCTGCATTCCACCTGCAACACATATAAATTGGAGGCAGTAGGACAGAAACTTGCATTCTTAATCAGGTTCACTTGACAAACTGCTTCTGGGAAAACATTTGTGTTGATAAGCATTTGGCCATTATTCTGTCTTTCAAACTCTCCAGCTGGTTGTGGGTAGTTAGTGTTATGTGAGTAAGCTGGCAGCTGGTTGCTCAAGGGAGAAGTAGTAGTTATTTCTAAATGTCGCTAAGCAATTGCATAATTTAAAAAGATTTCTTGGGACTACTTACATTCTGGACTTTCTTTTAGAATTACTTACGTATTAGGCCTGGAAATGCCAACCAGTGGTGGCATTCTCCAGTTTCTGTTGTCAGAAATTTCTAAGAGCTGAGAACTTTGTTGTACACTGCGGTCTTTCTTGAATGTTCAGATATTTATTTCAACACACTCCACATAGAATTTACATGAATTTTCATGAAGATTATAATCTGTTCAGTGCTTATTTATTAAGAAGGAACATTCCACACTAAATTAATTTTTTGAATAGTTCATTTCCTACCACCATCTCTTAACATTTACTGCTACTTCTTTGTACAAGTACATTGCAAAAAGGTTTTGTAGTTCCGAATGCTTGAAATACTTGATGTTTCTTCTTATTTGAAGCTTTGATGGAAACTAATAAACTTTGTTTTTAGGCAACATTTAAAGGATGGATGGAAATCATGTATGCTGCTGTTGACTCTAGGGATGTAAGTGCAATGTAAAATTTAAGCAAATCAGATTATTTCTTGAATGCTAAGTGAAATAAAGTAACATTAAAAAAACATAAAATTTTGACTTTTTTTCTTTATAGGTCTAAAGTTAAACCTATTAAATATATTACTAGTTATTATTAGTAGTTATTAGTTATTATGAGTAGTTAATTTCTACAGAAATTAAATGCATGTACTTTTAGTAGGTAGAATATACATAGAAGTACTAATATATATATATAAATTGAGTAATGTAACTAGTGAAATTTAGTTTTGTATGGATGTTTATAACTGAGATTTTTCCTGTTCCCAAAAATAAAAAAAGTTACGTGCAGTAGCTAATACAAAGTCACATTCTATGATGTGAAATAATAAAATGGCAGAACTTTGCCTGTTTTAATGCAGGTATTCGTTTGCATCTTTTGTCTCTCTAGCTCCTTTTTGTATAAAATCTATAGAAAGTGATTTACTTTTGAGATTTTCATACCTCTTTCAAATTTAGGAAGCTATACATGACCTTTGAGAGGAATTGCAAGTATTTGTATGCAATAAAAGACGTTGAATGAATTTACATGATCAAAGATTGGAGAACACCCTAAACTTGTTCAAAAATAACTGTTCCACTACCCCCATTTTTCTTTCTTTGTTGGTGTCTGGCTAAGCACAGCTTCTGTTTCTTCTCTTCTTATAGTATTCTATAATCTGTTTTTACTGTTGTTGGTGATGTATTTCTGTTTTTCTGTGTTACATAGGTAGGGAAACAGCCCATGTACGAGGAAAACCTATACATGTATCTTTACTTTGTTGCCTTTATCGTCTTTGGATCCTTCTTCACCCTAAACTTGTTCATTGGTGTCATCATAGATAACTTTAACCAACAAAAAAAGAAGATAAGTGTCAACATGTTTCATTTTCTTCATACTTCTTTAAGTGTTATGCAGATCTGTACAAAGAAACGGAAGATAAAGAGAGCTGGTTAACTGTCTTGAGTTGTTAATGAGTTTGCAAGAGAAAGAAAATTACTGATGTGTGAAAATGTGTCTTGGTGGTTTTGTTTTGTTTTGTTTTTTCGTGGGGGACTTTTTTTTCCCTCAGCTGAAATGGTTTCTGTTATTCAAATGAGCGTAAGTTTGTGTCAAAAATTCCACAAGGATTAAAATAGATTAAAATGCATCCTGTTAAATTCTGCTGGCTATCTAAACTCTGAACGTTTTCTATGGTAGGCTTATTTGTCTGTATATGAAAGGAGCAGAGTGCTGGAGTCTCATTTACCTTGGGGAAAAAAAAAAAAAAAAAAAGTGCCACTAAATAATAGCAAACTAGAATATAATTTCTTAGAATCAGAGAGTCATTTCGTAGACTCACTTGCAATTTCAGGTGATTTATCAAATTTCATTCACTGTACTAAAATAAAGATACTGCTAGACATATTGCATTGGAAAATTCCAGTGTTTCCATATATATCCTGGGCAGAAATCTACAAACGCTTCTTTCCATCTCTTAATCTCTTGAGGCCCTCTGTTAGGCTAAGTCTAATCCTGATGATAAATTTGTGAGATAATCTTGGCTGAATAGATCCAGTGGAATGTTTTCTGTCATGTTATACAAAAAAGAGTAAAGCTTTTATGAAATCTAATATATGAAGAAATGTGTTACCCATTGATGACTGTCTTTATATTCTCACTTGAGTTTTGAGATGGGTTTACTTTTTATCTCTTTCACAATGTTTTTCTTTTCCCCTAAGTAGTTGTATAAAATTATTATATTATATATATATATATAATATTAATATAATAATATATATAATTTATATCATGTTATGTTATGTTATGTTATGTTATGTTATATTATATTATATTATATTATATTATATTATATTATATTATATTATATTATATTATATTATATTATATTATATAGAGGATTTCAGGACTAAAGAGGAAGCTGAGTATGTTTCTTCTGATCCTGGGAGAGGAAGACTTAGGAAGTTATATATATACTGTTGATATTTCTATCAGTCTCTATGTTCTGGGGTTACCATGTCCAGTAAAGAGATGGTTGTAAATTGGCAGATGCTGGCTACTGTAGTCATTATGACTCAAAAAGGCAGAAAAGTGTTCATAAGCTTTCTTTCTGGCAGTGTGGTGTCTGTGTACATCCTTTGAACTTCTGTCACCAAAATAGTTGAACAGGCTGGAGAACATTCTGTCTGCATGCTATTCTTCAGTTTAATAGAGCAAATTAGCAGCCATTACTGGCTTTTGTATTTATAGAGGCACCTTTGCTCATAGAAATGCAGCAATATTCTTGTCTTTGCTCTGCATTCACATCACAATGAGCTATTTGTTTTGGGCGGTGTTTTTAAGATATGGGAAAGACCTTATGTTAGAATATACTTTCTCTGTGTAGTTAAACTATGTTGATTTCTTTGGTCCTTGTGTGCATCCCACTAGCTGTCAAATTGTTAACCATTAAAGTCTTCAACTAAAATGTTGAGTAATGTTTATCCCGCTTTGAGTCAGTTATTCTCCCAGTGGATGGCACACTGAGACAGCGATGTTAACTCTTGCTTTGTATTACATCACACTTCAGTGAGAGAGCAGATGTAGTCCTCAGTTCAACGCCAGTTCCTTTGTAGTTCTTTTTTTTTTTTAATTCCTGCTGAGAAAAATCTGCTGATAGATTTTCATTACTCTCCACCATAATAAGCAAATTCACTGTTTGTTTTAGTTCCAGGACCTATGGCCTCTAATGAATGAATTATACTTGAACATGTGGTTTATGAAGAGAACATACTATAAAAAAATCTCTTTTGATTTCTGACCTTCATGTCTGCATGTAGCCATAGCTGAAAGGCTCAAACACATCTCCACATTATTGATAAATATGATCAACACTATTTTTGACAAAGTCACAGATTCATCTAGACTGAAATTCATTTCCAAATGCTTTGACATCACGAATGCCTGTATGTAAAACCAAATGCATGAAAGGAAAGTCACTTGTCAGAAATACAATTTTGCTAAATATTTTCATGTGTATTACACATAACAATCTAGATATTATTTTACTTGAATTGCTTACCTTAAATTCAGACAAGAAAACTGAAAAAGTGTATCAGTGCTTATTGATTCTCTCTGCACAGTGTAGTGGATAATCGAACACCAGATACTCACTGTGGAAGTATTTCTATTGCAGCAGCAAGTATTTGAACTGAGATACCTGTATACCCATGGTAAAACATACATCCTGAGAAATAAGTAATGTCAGTAATGTCTTTTTTCCATTGTTCATTGTTCATTGTTTTACAGTGTGGAGTTTACTGTTAGCTATAGAATATGTATTTCTATAAGTTTTTTCATTCATATTTAACTGAATTATCTTTGTATCTGAATTTTTTTAATAACAGAAGTCCTTTTTTTCACTTCCTTAATTTGTTTTGATTTTCCATCAAGGCTTGTGAGATACTTTAATAATCTTTGATATGATTATTGTATTTTGGTTTTTATAGCAATGTATTATAAGAATGAATGCATAGTTCATAAAAGTGATGTTCTGCGTATTAATGGAATGTAAGCCTTGGCTGTAATTGGTTTTTATTTTTCTTATTTTACCTAGGAGGTCAGGACATTTTTATGACAGAAGAACAAAAGAAATACTACAATGCAATGAAGAAATTAGGTTCCAAGAAACCACAAAAACCCATACCTAGGCCAGCGGTAAGAATACATGCTATTCTTATGTCATGTACGTTGAGCAACAGCAGTACGTTAACTATCAAAAGTCTCCCTCAACTTTAAAATGGTCTAGGCCTAATTGAAATTCTCCATTCTAAATTGAAATTTGTTCATCCTTTAGGAAAATATTCTCATAGTTGTTTTGCCTGGGGAAATACAGAATCAGAGGATCTTAAGAAGTAGGAATGTGTTGGGTTTTGAGGGGGAAACAGAAATCTAGAAAAGTGACTGAAGAGCACTTTTAGGTTTTTGAGTATATTTTGAGTAAGAAAGAAAAAGACAGGAAAAAAGAGAATGTTCATTACATACAAGCTAGTGTCACGTTTTCTTTTTTCTCCCCTCAGAACAAATTACAAGGTTTGGTGTTTGATATTGTAACAAAACAAGCATTTGACATCGGCATTATGGTCCTCATCTGTCTTAACATGGTCACCATGATGATAGAAACAGATGACCAGAGTGAACTTATGCAAAATATTTTATACTGGATTAACTTTGTTTTTGTTGTCCTTTTCACTGGAGAATGTGTCTTAAAACTGTTCTCGCTCCGTTACTATTACTTCACTGTTGGCTGGAATATCTTTGATTTTGTGGTTGTTATCCTTTCAATAGTAGGTAAGAAATTCTTGTATTTCAAATGAATTATAGTAATATATAAAATGCTTTGAAAAGTTTTATACATTAAAGGAATATTTAATTATCATTGCTTCTGATTTTTTAGGAAATGAGAAGCATACTTCAGAGTCATACCTTCTCAATAATTCTGTATCAATCATAATACTCATTTTTTTTCTATGAGTACTGGGAAAAAAGCTCGAATTACAAATAGCAGATAAAATCTATTGACTCTTCTTCCAATTACGTTTTCCAGAAATTGCATAGATAGATTTGTTCTTTGTTCATAATCTGTGTTGTAGTTTATGTATCTCTTCTGTTACTCTTCTAATTTTATTTTTATGTTTCACAGGTATGTTTTTAGCTAAGGTGATTGAAAAGTATTTTGTGTCCCCTACTTTGTTCCGAGTCATCCGACTTGCCAGAATAGGTCGCATCCTGCGTCTCATTAAAGGCGCAAAGGGAATCCGCACTCTGCTTTTTGCTCTGATGATGTCTCTTCCTGCTTTGTTCAACATTGGCCTGCTGCTCTTCTTGGTCATGTTTATCTATGCCATATTTGGCATGTCCAACTTTGCCTACGTTAAGAGGGAAGCTGGAATTGATGACATGTTCAACTTTGAAACATTTGGCAACAGCATGATCTGCCTATTTCAAATTACCACATCTGCTGGCTGGGATGGCTTGTTAGCCCCAATTCTTAACAGCGGGGAGCCGGACTGTGATCCTAACAAAGTTCACCCAGGAAGCTCTGTTAAAGGCGACTGTGGCAACCCTTCGGTTGGGATTTTCTTCTTTGTCAGCTACATCATCATATCCTTTCTGGTGGTGGTGAACATGTACATTGCTGTCATTCTGGAGAATTTTGGTGTTGCAACTGAAGAAAGTGCTGAGCCCTTGGGTGAGGATGACTTTGAGATGTTCTATGAGGTTTGGGAAAAATACGATCCAGATGCAACACAATTCATAGAATACAGCAAACTATCAGAGTTTGCAGCTTCTCTGGATCCTCCTCTTAATATACCAAAACCAAACAAGGTCCAGCTGATTGCAATGGATCTGCCCATGGTAAGCGGTGACAGAATTCACTGCCTCGACATCCTGTTTGCTTTCACAAAGCGTGTGTTAGGGGACAGTGATGAGATGGATGCCCTCAGAGTACAGATGGAAGACCGATTTATGGCAGCCAATCCTTCCAAAGTCTCCTATGAACCAATCACAACCACATTAAAACGGAAACAGGAAGAAGTGTCTGCTACCATTATTCAGCGTGCCTATAGATGTTATCTTTTAAGACGATCAATAAAGAAACTCTCATATATGTACCGCAAAGATGGGGTTGATATACTTAGCAAAAATCATATGCTTTTTGGTAAGCTAAGTGAAAATTCAACTTCAGAAAAAACAGATATGACTGCATCCACCACATATCCACCTTCCTATGACAGTGTAACAAAACAAGAAAAGGAAAAATATGAAGATGACAAATCAGAAAAAGAAGACAAAGGGAAAGACAGAAAAGGAAATAAAAAGTGGAAGAAGACATAAAGAAGTGGGGAGTGGTGGCTGTTCAAAGCCTCAGAAGATGAAATTTTTTTATCAATAACACTTCTGTTGGAGGATTATGCCAAAATGACAAGTTTTTACTTATTTACCGAGTGCTATTGTCAGTGCCTGTACCAAGATAATGACATGTGGTAGCAAACCCTGTATGTAGCAGGGAAACAAGCATTCCAGAAGAATAGTTTTTATTACCAGCTGGCACTAATAGAGAGGAGACATAAACTTTTTACTTGGACTATGTGGACTCTTAATGGAGTGCAAAATTATCAGTTCTAGTAAGTTTGTGGAATACGTGTATCCACTGTATGCATTTCATCTACTATGTATGTGTATCTTTTCCTTTGGTGGTCTCATTTGCTGTAATTCACATTCTATTATTTGTTGTTGTACTCTTTTGAGGAAGAAGATAAATGTTCATACAGAGGAACACAATGTTATGAGTTAGGTAATTACAGAGTCAGAATGTGAACATAGTCTTCTTCAAGCCACCGCTTCTAAAAGCAGAAAAAAGAGTGTCCAGACTCTTGGACCTTAGAATCTACATCAAATCAACAGCAAATGATAAAGAATATAGTTTAGAAAAATAATTTATCAGAAAACAGAACAGAAGAATCACTTTCACTGAAAGGAGGTTAGTAATTTGTTCTCTTGATTTTACTATACTTGTTTAATATTTCCTATTAACTCTTCATTTTTCACATAGTCCTATTCAGTGAATGATTTAAATGCATCATGCTACAGAAAATTTCTTATTTGATAAATGCAGAACTAGTAAAAAAGAGTTAGTTTACTTTCAGGGTCCAAGGTTACTCCTAGTTTATGAGTGCTTAAAATGCGATTTTATTGTAGAGTAGCTATAAACACCAAATTTTTGCTTACAGGGAATCACTGGGGAAAAAAAAAAAAAGCGGTAGTTTATTTTACTTAGTTAAGAAAAGAATGTAGACCTTGCAACAACTTCCATACTTCATTCTAATGTCAGTCTCTGCAAATTTCATTTCACATATATAAATCCTATTTTATACAGTAATCAAAGTTACATGTATAAAATGATAGCAAAATACCTATTGGAACAAACATTGCCTTAGTTTGTACATTAGGCTGAAATTAGCATACTTTGAGAAGCTGATTATGTTGAAGATATAAACTAAGTACATTGAAGGTAACTTTGAGCCCCATAGGACTTTAGCCAGGTTTCCACTATATGAAATGCAGTCTTCCATAGAAGGCTGATATGACCAAATGATGTACTTGAATCAGCTTTGTTCTGCACTGTGGTTTAGATGAATTTTTCACATCAAAGCTTATAGAACCTACATAGGTAAAATTGTTCTGTTACTTAGTCAGTTGTTTTACACAGTGGTACCTGTTTGAACAAAGAGACAATGACCTAAGTACTATATTTATTGCATTAAATATGTACCCTCATAAATGTGGCTTTTAATATTTCAGTAAATTATATGATATATTCTGTAATACTCTAAATAATTGGGAAGCTTTAACTGATGCATGCTTGCTGCTATTATTCTACAGCTATTAAAGTCTAAGATGGAAAGACATGTGAGTGTTAGAAAGGAAAAAAAAAACTATTCAGCAAGACCATCATTCCTCACAACAGTAAGCAATAGTTTGCTGCTATTATAGATTTTATTTTGAGTTTATTAATGTTATGCTGTGAATAAACAGACAATAGAAGATTAATATACTGCTTAACTTGCTTAAAATGTGAGGCTATAAATAGATATATATATATTGATCTCTTCATGTTATTTTGCAAATAAATTTATAATATTTTATACATGTTAGAAATAATACAAATATCTTTATGTTAATCATTTTTATTTCTATCTGTAACAGTTTTTTGGGTTTTTTTGGAGGGGAACGTAAGATACAGTATGAATTGGCAATTGCAATTCTCTGCTAATTATATGAAAACAGATTTTAGTAAGTGGTAGTTTTAAAAGAAATGAACAGCATAGATCTTTTTCTGATCAGTGATAGTTCCTTGTACGTGACACAAGATGGAAGTTTTCTTTTAAAATCATGCTCTGGTCTATCAATTTTCAGGTTAATTTTTGTCATAGAAATCTTGTTTTTCTGCCATGTTATTCACACTCCCTGCTTGTCCTGTGGATTTGTCCTGCAGTAGTAGTGCTTTAAATATAATTTGCTATTCAAAATCTTTCTTCATAAGAATGAACAGTTAACTTGTGTAATGGGCAGTGAAATACCTTCCAATTCTTACAAAAGAAACTATAGATGGGCTTTTGCTTCTACAGAAACTGGTTTCTGTACTGGTAAATTGCATGCAGGATGTTGTTTTACCAAAAATAACTACACTGCTAACAACCCAGAAGAATAAAGATAACCTTTTTATGTATTTGTTTTAGTCTTTGTGGTTTTTATTGTAGGAGACTAATACAGTTCAACAAGTAATTGTTCACCCTTAACTTTAACAACTTCAGTGATAAAGCAATATGTTCTGAACATCTATATTACGTGTTATTTGATTACTTGTATCAGAATAAACTTGTCACCATATGGGTAAACTGAAATGTCCATATTGTCCTGAACAGAAAGGCTTTTATTTATTTATTTATTATTATTTTTAATTCAGGAAAGAATTCCATTGCAACTATGTGAGTTTTGTCAGATTTTTACAAATTTTCTAGGAAGAGCTACAGTGGTGCCCTGGCACCAAGTCCAAATTTTGGATGTCTCAAAGGTACTGCTGAGCAGTGGATCTGTAAGATGTTGTTCACCCTGAGGTTGGAGCTCTGAGTGTTCTGTCACAGGAATAACCCCAGAAGGTAATAAGAGTCCCTTTAATCCCAATCCACCTCAAGAAACCCAGTGCTTCCCAAGAGAATGAAGAAGGACCTGTTAGAGGTGCTGTGGCTACAGCACAGGTGGCTTGAGGCACTTAGTGCCATTACAGAGCCTGATAGGCACTGTCTCTGGCAGGAGGTTACAGGCAGCAGGATGTTGGGCAAACAGACATGTGTATGCGGTAACTAATACGGTTTTCTTTTTCACATGTTATGAAGAAGACCTGCTGTATACTTAGATTAGAAGAGCTAAAAAAAAAAAAAAGCAAAACCCTCAAGTATGCTGTTTTGAAGGACAATTTGGATTTTTTTTGTGATTATATCTAATTTGATTTTTTTTTTTTTTTTTTTTTTTTTTGTAGTTTTGTAGTTTTGATCTGGTGGCTTGATTGTCTGTTTCAATATAGAACAGTTGTTCTAACATTCTAATTACAAGTAGTACTTATCCAAAGCAGTAATGTTTTAAGTCAGTGCTGGATAGGTTGGTAGTTACAAACAAACAAACAACAACAACAAAAAAAAAAAAAAAAAAAACAAAAAAAAAAAAACCAAGCACGTGGAATAAGACTGAAATATTTATACAAAAATTTTACTATGAATTCAGCAGTTTGCAGACGTATTTATGAGGTCGTTTATAAAACCATTTTACCTTAGAAATTTACAATCAATGTTAATTTTTATTAAAAGTAGAATCAAACTGAAGTTATTCAATCTTTTGTGGAGTCAAATTCTAAACTTTTCCTTTCCAAAGAGTAATATGTTTTCAGATTTCATATATATAAATATAAAATATTTACTTGAATAAATTTGGTTTTTTTACATTTATTTGAGAAAATATAAATATAAATATATTCATATATTATATAAATATTCCAGGATACCTGGAAGTAATTTGCCAGTGTGGAGGACTGCATTCTTTCTCCCTTTGACATGCAGTCTTTCTCCCTTACCTGCAGGTATAAAATGCATTCGCGCTTCATGTTGATATACAACAGATGTTTCAAGGTGAGTTAGTCGTATATCAGTATGTAAAACAAAACTCCAGTGCTGGAGAGTACTGCACTTTATTGCAGTTCACAGAGAATGAAAGATGAATTAGATCCGCACACTTAAAATTTTCTGAGAAAACAACCTTCTTTATTCCTTTTTACCCCCACAGGACTTTTATTTGTTTATGCTATATATATATTTTTTTAAATCCAAGCTATTTTTCTGGAATGAAAGTGCCATCAGAAACAATTACATATATATACTGTATATATTATGTATATATAATACATAATTATATAGTATATATAATTATATAATTTTTATTTATATTTAAACCTGACTGCATCCAGCAGAGGGCACCAGCACCTGCCAGATCATCTCGGTACTGATGGCCTCTTTTGCCACAGAAAGAGGTGTTGCAGTTACTAAAATGTCTTTCAGCTTTTCAAATAATTTATAGATTTTTAATTTTTTTTTTTCTAGTTAACATGACAATTCATCTGTAAAGGTGGCCTTCTTGATACTACTTCTGTCACTGGGCCAGGTCTTTCTGCATGTAAGTTCTATTAAACAGTGCGTGGTCATATATCTAGAGATAATAAGAACTGCCACACTTATCCAAGCTTACTAAAATACAACCTAAGGGTGTCTATTAAAAAGGCACTGGGGAATTACACAGATTGCTTTGCCTTTATTTATAGGAAATATTCATTCAATTCCACTGTGCACACAAACCAGTTCCAACCTTCTAAACGAGTCAAATATTGAAGTATATATCTCATCTGTGTGTCTGACAGTCATAACAGGAAGTGTTATTAACAATGCTTTGGTGTTCTTTGAGCCTAGAAAATTCCTACAGTACTCATTTTGTTGTACATATTCAGAAAGGTTTATCTAGCTTTTCAGTGCATTAGGAGAAATATCCTGAAATACCTGCAGTGTAAGAATATGTAATGGCTCACAAACCTCTGCATTAGCAGTATGGTTTTCAGAGGAGGATGGAACAACTCTCTTTCATTCTCTGAGCACATCTCGGTTTTGTCTATGTGATCCAGCATGCGGCTTCTGTTACTTAGCATACCTTCTATTTTCTTGCTGATCAGTGGGAGCTTTTACACAGAGAAATGCGTATATCTTAGTGCTTGCCTGAAAAAAAATCATACTGCAGTGTAACACAAGCAAAGTACACTGCGGCACATTCTCATCCCTCTGGAGAGGGCAGACTGCATGCTGAAGCACACATGAGCTCTGCTGCAAGAGAAACAATTGATGAAAATAAGGAATGATGTTTCATCAACAACTTACAACACTTAAAACCAGCAGCCAGATACGTTGTACATTTGCATTTTCTGTTGTCTTAAAAGCATGTTTCATTCTCTTTAACAGTAATCTTGATGTTAATCTTTGTGTAATAGGACAGCTAATTAAAAAAAAAAAAAAAAAACAAAAAACAGCTCTTTTTTAGGACATACATATCTGAAACAATGTAATAAGCTGTTGTGTCTTTTTTTAAAGTAGTATCTATAACATGTATGTTCATAAATGATCGGGGAATTGTCTATGTCTTTGTACTACTGCTTTATAACGTCACGCTTGCAGATACCATAGCAACCCCTGTCACGTGGTACTTTCCAATTACTGAAGTAGCTTTATCCCCATACTCTGCAGCAATACTTGCATTAATATCTGTCTGTAAAGCAGTTTAGTAAATACTGCATCTTCATCCAAAATGGCAAACTAAATGTGCCAGTGATGATCGTGCCTGGGGTATCAGGCAAAAAGCTAGAAAAATACTTTCCTCTAATGACAGGCATTATGAATCTCTGTATCTTTATCTTCTTGATGGCTGTCATATGTGACATATAGAGGTTCATGCAGTATTCCTGCAAATACTATAAGTGTATAGAGATTTTAACTATGTAGGATTGAAAACTGAATGTGCTTTATGTGGTGATGGATGGGTGAGGAAGTTAAATGCAGGTCCTTGACATCCTCTATCCAGACTTGCATATACTTTCAAGAATTGAAACAATGTGGGGAGTGATGGTCAAAAGCATTGTGAACCTTACTTCTCTTGCTCTATTTTTTTTTTTTTTTTTTTCCTGACACAGTGCAACAGTCTGTTAGGTTATTCTTACTTTTGTATGAAAATAAAAAGAACAATGAAGTAGGAATGTTTCTGGTGAATGAACAGTAACCAATGTCAGCTGTGGAGAAAATATAATAAAATATTAACATGGCTTTTCTACTTGTGTTTTAGGACTAAAGCCTTCATTTCAAATTTGAATTTTACCTCATATGAGGACAGCTTCATGTATAGGAAATTTCAAAAGGTATGAAAAAGAAATGGTGACAGTAAAAGAAATTACAGTGCAGGTACCACTGAGAAATTATTAATGTGAAATCTTTTGCAAAGTTAATTGGAAGTCAAAGCGCTCTGCAATTAGATGAAAGTATCAAAGAACATGGCATTGCAAAAATTCTGCAACAGAGTGAGTAGAAAAGGTTGTCTTAGTACAAGGGTCAAGAAAGAAAGCTGCAGGCCAAAATCTGGGTTAAAAAATAGTTCATATCTCTGTTAACATCCAAAATGTGAATGTGTATGTACTCTTTTTATTCAAATCTGTCATTACATACACATCTTGAATCACTTCAGCGAGTAAAAGTCTCCCAGTATTCTTACGGAGAAAAAAGCCAGAGTATACTGGCTCAACTTTTCAATTATTTGGTACCTACTTGCTCTTCAGCTTTGTTTTCCTTGTTCCATATTAGGTGGAAGTTTTTCATACAGAGGGTGGTAACACACTGGAACAGGTTACCTAAGGAGGTTGTGGATGCCCCATCCCTGGAGGCATTCAAGGCCAGGCTAGATGTGGCTCTGGGCAGCCTGGTCTAGTGGTTGGTGACCCTCCAATAGCAGGGAGGTTGAAACTAAATGATCATTGTGGTTCTTTTCAACCCAGGCAATTCTATGATTCTGTGATATGATTCTATGATAGTCTCCATCTCTTTTCTTTCTTCTTCCTGCTTCTTCCCTAGTCTGGAAATGAGAGGAAATGCCTTTCAGCCAGAAAAACACAATATCAGTTTGTTGCAGCAAATGATTCAAACAGTGGAGCTGAAGAGTAATTGGTGACAGCACCTGCAAATGGTGGTAGGTAACCTCATTAGCATATAGGCTTCAGCAGCCATTAGAATAGATGTTAAAAAAGGCATTTAGTAAATAAATCAGAGATAATTTATTATCTTTTAGGATTGATTAGCTTACTGATGACAAGGAATATTATATTCCCCTTAAAACTCCAGATTTGTATGTATAATTCAAATAGCAGATACACAGCAGTCAGCCCTCGCCTAAATAGATAGAAAACTCTGTAGAAGTGATTTAAACCAACTTTGAAACATAACAAAAATGCTCATAAAAATGCTCTGGTTCTTAAAGACCAGTAATCAACTTACTTTCCTACTTGTGCTAATTTTATATACTTTTTTTTTTTTATATATATGAAGTTATATCCTTTTAAAGCATATCTCATCTGAAAAATAGTGGTAAGGACATTTGGAAAGTGTCTAGTTTATTTGTAACCCTATGAGAGTTTCTTTAGGTTAGACATTTTGCTAACAGTTTCTAGAGTATAGTTAAATTTCATGTATTTTCAGCTATTAACTTCTCTAATGCTTCAAAATAAAAGTTATCTCATGGTTCCAAATAACTTTTCTAAAATTTTGCTGATCACTAAATGTATACAATACTGAGATTCTGATCTTGAAAACTTCTCTTTAGAGATGACTGGCTCCTGGGCAGACTGGTTTATGACAAGTATTATAGACAATACACTAATATTGCATTAAGAGAAGTAGATACAATAAAATGAAATCTCATTTTAAATATAAAAAGTTTTCAACTCAACTTCAGTAGAAGGATTCTGTAGGATAAGGCTACTGAGCAATTGCACAGTTCTCTGTATTTTATAAAACACACATACTTGAGTGTTTTTGGATGCATCTGATTAGTTTCAGTATGTATTAAGGGATTACTACAAATTCCTTTAAAATAATCTGTATCTATTACTGTCATTATACTGACACATGCTATAGTCATGATTAATTATTACTGTCACAGACAACACACTGTATTTCCATTAACCTTCCATAACTTCCTTAAAAGTTAGGTACCAGCAGCAAACCTGTCTTGCCATTCTCTCATGATTCCACGATGGAGCATGCTGCATACTGTTAATTCAGTCCCATGCTATTTTTGCCTCTGTGCAAGCGCTTGCTGACTTGTAGTTTAAACAGTAGTTAATACAGTGTGGTGTTATATTTTACTTAATTATTTCTCCACCATAATTTCTAAGTTGTAAACTAAGGTGAAAGAGTTTCATTAAAAAGAAAAGAGAAAGAAAAAAAATGAACAAAAAATAATAGTAAGAAGAAATTCAAAATTTACAATTTGCAATTCAAAATGTAACGTCATTGAATTAGAATTTTTGAACTTTGTGACTAATGAACAACTTGTCCGTGTATACCTGTGTCTAACTAATAATTCCTTTATAGCTCCTCTTGGAAATCACCTTTCCCTACCTAATCTTGCCACATATAATTAATCAGAAATATGACTACAGTGAAGTCCTTAACTAATTGAGGCTCATAATCATTGAGGCTCAGCTTCAAAATATCTGGGATCAACTACCATAGGCAACTGATGTGATACCTTTGGTTTGTGGTAGTTATAACGAATCCAGGATGATGTAAGGTGTCACCCATTCAGTGAATTAGCTTTCAGGATTACTTTGAATTGGTTATATCGTACGGAATTATTTATTTCCTATTTTTCAGTGTTTTTGGTTGTTGTTTTTTTTTTTTGTTTGTTTGTTTGT
Source organism: Tympanuchus pallidicinctus (assembly GCF_026119805.1). Classification (NCBI taxonomy): domain Eukaryota; kingdom Metazoa; phylum Chordata; class Aves; order Galliformes; family Phasianidae; genus Tympanuchus; species Tympanuchus pallidicinctus. Next base: position 17,616,112 of record NW_026294669.1, on the reverse strand, counting down.
TTGTTTTTTAAATTAAAAAAACATTGGGTTTTCTTACTGCATTTTGGGCATACATAAAAAAAAGATTAGTCAAGACTGTATTGAATCATGAAATTGAAGAGTTTCCTCTCCAAATTTCCATGATTCAGAAGTGCATCAAGCATAAGTGTCTGTCATAGTCAAATTTATCAGGGATTAGAAGAAATTAAAAAAAAAAAAATATATTCAATTAAAACTAAATTCTCTGAATTCCAGAGATATTTTTAAGAAGCTAAATGTTTATAACATTTTTATTTCTTTATTTAAAAATAGGCCATGTACATATAACTAAATTTTTTAAAAATTTCTCCATTAGTTATTCTTAAGGTATTTGAATCAAAATGGGTGAGTTATATTTGTTTAATTACTTCTTAATGTCTACCAGAGTATACAATATTAGTAAGATGTAGTGTCCCAATACGGTTATTTTATTTTATATTTTAGCATCTTGCTGCCCGACCTCTGATGGAGTTTTATTGCTTTTTGCTGCCTTCAAGCTGAGTTATAGCATCAGGAAGTAGAATGTACTTAAGCTGAATGCAAAGATCCCTTGATGATGAGTTTTTAAGTCAATGTGACAGAAATACGTTTTGCTTTGTTCCTTCACTGTGTGATGGGGAGCCATTGAGTTTTGTTTTTTTTTTGTTTTAGCTGAAGAATTGAAATGGAAGTAAGCAGGTCTATATAGTGGCCACTACCATTGAAAACTGACTACGAATTTAACATAAATAGTAGCTCACGTTTGTTAGCAAGGCAGAAATTCCTTCTTCCTCAAGGTCTCCCTCAGTCATTAAATTTAATGTTTAAAAGTTTAGCTTTTAGTGGAGCAAACCTTTTGACAATGAATATACATAAATCTACTTTAAACATCAACATAGTTTCTGCTATGAATATCTTATGCGTCTGAAAATAATAGATGAACATCATACAAACATGTATCTAGTAATTATATATACCCTTTAAAATAATAAGAGATATTGTTTTTCCTTAGCTTTAAAGGATTTATTCATTCTCCCCTACAAATTAATAGAATCATCCTTTTTCATCTCTGGGCTCTCAGCCCAGATTCCTGAGTATGGCAAAGAATTAGACTGAAGGCTTTAAAATTAGAACTCACCTGTCTCTTCACAAATGCTAATAAAATAGAAAAACTAACTTATTTTCAGTGGTATGCACGGTGAATGTATCAAGGCTTTCAGAAATAAAATGGTGTGAGAGTGGATTAAATCTGCAGCATGCTTTCCAAGTAGGGGGTTAAATTTCTAAAGCAGGCAGCCAGCCTGCGCTGCAGTAGTTTGCATGTATAGTTTGGACAGCAGCCTTTTGTAGTTCAGGCTCTCAGAAACACAGAGATTTCTGATGTCCTTTCAGAGAATATTGAGAAATTCAGTGAACTCCTGACTCTTTAGAACTCCAGAAGTATGAACTGGCTAAAAAGATGTCTGGCTATTCAGTCTGTGTTATTATAATAAATAATAAAAAACCTGCTAGAGCTAGTGACTGTGTGGAAGCAGACAATGATACTCTTTACCTCTGTGGGATTTGTTCTAAGTGCAGAATATAAACAGATCTAATAATGAACTTCAGCTTGAAAAAAAAAAAATTGTTCACTATGACAATATTTTTAGGAATAAGGAGGAGTGCAGTAGAAACAGATAGTGTATGTGAATTTATTATTTTAAATGGAATCTTTGACATATGCTTTTAAGTTGCATCTTTGAATTTGATTATTTTTAGGGCAAAATCGAAATACTGATTAAAAGTACCATCATTTGAGATGCAATTGTACCATAACTTGTGAAATAGACAAAAGCAGTAACAAAAAGCTGTATTTTACTGATAACTATGAACCAATATAGCAAAATCAACTCTGGAGGAGTTCATCTCTATCTACTATATGGTGAAGGAGGCACCAAAGATTATGAAGCCTAAGAGCCAAAGAATTCTGTAGTAGAGAAAAGGGCCTGTTCTCTGGGTGGGACAGTTGCTTGAGGGTTAGCAGGCACTGTTCCTGAACCCAGAGCACTCAGGATACAAAGATGTGTGAGAATAGGTCTGCAGGAGTTTGTTTCAATCAGGTCGATGGTATTAACATTGCCCCAGTACCAGCCTTTTGCTGTTCTCAGTGCAGAAGCAGATGGATGCTCTTAGAGAATGCTGCCCTATTACTCCTTTTTTTTTTTCTTTTTTTTTTTTTTTTACTTGGACACTGAGATTTTGATAAGTGTAAATAATCCTGATTTGCTGCTGTTGTACTAATTGCAAAGCAGTTCATGCGAAGGTAAATCTGTTCTGTGAAATGAGATAGGCATGGAGAAATCACATCAGATGAAACATTTTTTTTGTTCTTTTACACAGTGTGGTGAAGTTCTTTCTGTCTGTGCCACCCAAAGAATTACTGGTAAGTACAACACTGGATGAAGTTTCAATTTGTTTGGGATGTATTTAAAAAGTATTTTGTGTATTTCCAATGGGAAATTCAAAGAGAATAATTAGATGTTACCTAAAAATATATTGCTGATTGCATAGTTATAGTATGATGATGTTTCTCAGAATTTTAGAAAATGACAAGATATTTTAACTAAAAAAATAAGGGGCTAAAATGGAAATAGTATAGTTTTACCTCACATAGAAATAAAAAAATTATTATGTATATAAATAAAGGCCTGGTAGATGATGGTTCCTCTAATCCTAAAATCAAGCAATTTTTGTTTTGTTTTGTTTTGTTATTAACCATCAAAATTATCCACTAAAATATGTTTTTACTTGAGGAGTTTAATTCCAATGAAAAATAATGAAAACTACTTAATTCTGGTGGTTGATATAAGTCCCACTTTTGCTTTGTAATATGAAAACAACAGTCTGGTTCTCTAGGATTGTGGTGATTGTGAGCAGTTACCATATGATGCTTGTACAACACTGTATGGGAAATGCATTGGTGATTTCGGGGACAGTGTAAAAAATCATGTATTGCTGCTCTGCCTGTTCTCTGTATAAATAGGGAGTATTCTCCTGAGATGTCAATCTGGCACCTTTCAAAAGCTTTGCATTCAGTTACTATTTATTATTAATTGTTAAGTGCTTGCAGTGCACTTGCTACTGTGAAATGTAAAAAGATACAGTCCTTGTCTCGAGGAACTTGCTTTAGAAGATGAACAAAACCAACTCATTCTTCTGTACAACAAATACAGTTTTCTTTGTGCTTTGTTCATATTCTCTAAAACTGTGGTAATGTGGGCTTCAAGGCAGGTTACATAATATTTCTTTACTGACTTTTGCATTACCCTGTTCAGAGTGAAAAGAACTGTCAGCACATAGTTGGCTATATGCACTGTGACAGATTTCAGTGTTCTGAACAATTGGTCCCAACTACTCTCATTTCTTATTCAAGGTTTCAAACCATTTTTGAAAGCTATCAAATTGCATGTTAAACTGCTCAAGAAGAGAAAGAGAGAACTTCTGGGTGGGAAGACAAGGCAGAGACATTGCATACTGAACAGCGGGGGAGGCATGATATTACAAGGATGATACTTCTAGGAAAGATATCAGACTAGTCTGTGTTCCTTTCTCCATAATTGAGAAGAAAGTTTTGTGATTTTCTTAGGACTAAAAAAGGAGAATTAATAGGTAAAGCAAAGGTGTCATTTGCTTCAAAAAAGGGAGTTATAGGTACTACCCTGTATTTTTAAGTAGAATGCGTATGATTTTATTTCTGTGCTTTTTTCTCTCTAGTACATGACACATTGGATATTTTATTGCAGCAGTTGTATTTGCTCAAACCAATCATGTCAGAGTCCCAAGTGTGGTCATCAGTATTTGGAAAGCTTTTTAACTAGTAGCAAAGTGCTCAATGTTAACATTTGCTTGGATAAGGAAGAATTTTGTAGCTAAAAATAAGGGAGAAAATGGAAAGAGGGAAAAATTAAAAAAAAAAAAAAATAGAGAGAGAAAGGAAAATAGTGACTTGAATTATGCAGAGAAAAAAATGAAAATATATAATAAAAATATTCAGGAACAGAGGAAAGAATGCAGGAAAAAATGTGATCCGATTTTGATAAGCATAAAGCATCTATGTAACATTTTCTGAATACTGTATGTTTTACTTGCATTAAGCTGGTCTATGAATGAGTTGGCTGGACCAAGAATTATAATGGTAAAAAAAAAAAAAAGATATTGGAAACAGTCAGTCTGACTGGAAGACTGCTAATGTACCAGGTTAGAACAAATGAGTTAGAGGACTTCTGGCTCTGCTGACTGCAGGTGTCCCACCAAAGTTAACCCAGTGAGCCAGTGCTTGAAACTGGTTAGGAATACAGTAGTACTTGACTACAACCAAAATGGGGGGCTGTCTTCTTAAGAGGGTTAGTAAATGTTTGGAGTTGTTCAGCTTCCCATTTAACTTAGGACTTCTTCAGATTATAAGCTTTAGCAAAACAGACATTCCATGTAGACTGTTCTTTTTCCTATTGGTTCCTGATTCTTTCTGTTAAATCACAGCTGCCTAGTTACTATCCACTCATTAAATTCCCAAATGGAAGATCTGTAGGTGTCAGTCTCAATTGGAAATAAACACTATTCAATAAATTCAAATATAACCACTCAGGTTACTCGGATACCACTTATCTATTCAGGATACAACTATTAACATTTAAATCCTCATTAACATTAAAACACTGTCCATAAAATTCAGAACCTTTTACACAGAGGCATTCAAGTCTATTTATCAGTAATGTATTCTAAATAATCTAAAAACATCATGAATATCAGCATATACTTTGCAGTAAGTGTCATCAGAAGAGATCTTGAGGATCTAATGTTTGTTTTAAAGAACAGGCTAAGAGGAACACCAAGCTGATACAAGTACAGCTTTATGAGAGGTGATCAACTGATGAAAAAGCTCAACTGAACTCTGAAAGTGCATTAGAATAGGCTACAGAAGGAAATAACAGGTCTAGAATCAATACTTCAGACACATCACTAAATTTAAGCAAAGCTAACTTAGATACTAAACACTAAAAAGACAGCTTCAGTGTAATGACGCAAACGCAGATAACTGAAAGTATTTCATTTTTGAAGCTCTTGACTGTGTAGTCAGTTCTAAAATTGAGCGCTCTGGATAAAATTTGAGCACCATAAATGGAGAGCAAGGGCAATGAATCGTCATTTAGTTGTAACCATTTAGACAGAGCACTGAAATGCAATCAACAGATAAAGAGTGCTGGAAAAAAGAAATTTTGAATTCTTTAGTGAATGACAATATATAAAATTAGGCCCAGGCTTAGTTCCAACAAACAAGAATGTTGGGGGTTTTTTTTGTTGTTGTTTTTGTTTTTTTTCAAATTCCACTGGCATTTATACATCAGAATGGTTAGAGAAAATAACCTTGAGAAGAATGTTCTGCCAACAATTTACTTTGTATTTGTTCAGTGAGATTTTTAAGTAACAGTAAACTAAGATCTTCAGAAACTTTATTTGCTTGGATTTTCAAATTACTGGAATATGTAATGCTGCGATGTTCTTGAAAATAGCAACATGGATACTAGACACATTTGAAAAAATAAGAGGTTAATATGGCAAAACAATATAGCATGCATATATGCATGTGTGGAAGCACACACGTATGCTTTTAAGCAAATTCCAATTCCCAGCTTATCTTCTATCCAGTAGTATTTGGATATGGCTTAGGCTGGTTTTATCTACATGTCATTTGGGTACAAACAGCAAGAGATACGGTAGTAGAAGCACCTTCTCAGTTCCCGTGCCTTTACACTACAGCATCTGCAGGAAAATCAGGCCTCACAAGCCTGAACTGCAATGTGTAAGCAAACAGCAATAGAGAAATACTTGCATAGATGCATTTACCTGCCATACGAAAAAATAGGGTTTGCAAGAGCCTATTATTTGATAATGCCTTGGGTTTTCTTTTCCTTTTTTTTTTTAATATATACTGTATATACATAGTATATACATAGTGCATACTTTGCTCTGTTTGAAATGATAGGTGCCCAGCTCCACTGTTTAAAATAATTTTTATTGTAAGCAAAGAAACATTTAATTCATATTAATTACTGACAACTGCTTTGCTTTCGCTATCAAATTGCTAAAAAATAACAATATAAAAATCATGTTTGCAGTCTCTTCAGGTTTTAGGCTGCAAATGCAGTTCATAAAGCTAAACTGAGCAGTACCATAAGCAACTTGATACAGATGCCTACTCGGAATACCTAAGGAAGCAGCTAACATTTCAATAGCAAAAAATTCTAGACACAAATGAAAACTAATCTGTGCTAATAGAAGAAAAATTCATACATAGAATGCAATGGTATTCTCCAACAATAAACTCAAGTATTTTAACTTAGCAAAAATAACTCTAAGATTGTTGTTAATTAAACATACTTTTTCTACTATAATGTATATTGCATTTTATTCAGCTATTGTGTTTGTTGTTGTTTTTAATGATTTATTTAGGGAGGAAAACTGCTGATGTCTTGTTAACTTCTGATGTCGATGGGCGAGATAATGTTCTATAACTATATTTTTTATTTTAGAATTATTATTTTGCTCTCTGACAAAATAATTTGCTCTGCATTTGCTTGCAGGATTTTAGTTGAAAATGTTCTACGTAATCTCTAATAATTATTTTTCTTGTTATTAGTACAAGCTTAAGATCCTTTGGGAGACCAGCACTTTGTATGTCTATCTTTATTTCAACTCTTGTTTCTGTTCAATAAGAATTTAAGATCAATAGTTCTTGGCCTGCAGTATCTATGCAGAGCTCTTTGTCTATGCAGACAGTATAATCTAACCTAACCTACATAAACAATGAATTCTCAGCACTAAAAAAAAAACAAAAAAACACAGAAATCTCTCTTCACTCTGGATAACTGGCAAATAATAATCTTCCTCTAACAGATATTTATAGCAGATAGACTGCAAAGATATTTGGGAATAGGAAGGAGATATTCCAGGGAGAATGCTGAAGGAGTCCTGGAAACGTTCCACAAGCTTAATGTATTCTAGTGGCTATTTTTTCCTAGTTAAAAAAAATTGTGATGCTAAGACTTCAGGCTCTTGTTGAATATAAAATATGCATAGCAGGGCAGAAAGGCATTTGAATCAAACTTTACTATGTATCCAAAATGGTCATTATTATGTTTTTCAGTGTGATGCCATTTTGGAAAGAGGACCACCTTTTATACTCCTTCTGAATAGTTCTCTATCAAGATTTAGGTATTTTTTGTGGCATTTGTGATACTGTTCTGCATCCCTTGTGATGCACCAAAAACAAACAAAAAGGGAAGTCCACTTCAGTCATAATTCAGTTGCATGTAAAAAGTTAGTAAATCACAAAAATAATAATCTTTCTGACACATTGGCTATTGCTTATGATAGCAATATCTAGAATATCAGCTTTCAAAGGTTTTTAATGATTCAGAACATACATTTGCATAGTTTTTTATGAGAGTAAGACAAAAGTTGAACTCTTCTGTTCAAAAAATTATTTGCAATGAAAATTTAAGCAGGTTTGAAAAATTAAAAAACAGCAGTGTAAATGCTATTTGAAGAGCAGAGCATCCTTTAACTCTAGAATATCGAGTCACATCTCACAGCCATGTCATGACAACATAGGCCTGTAGCTGCTCCTTATTTTCAGTTTCAAATCTTAATAAAAGTTTGCTAAAAGTATAGAAGCTCCTACTACTGTCCCCTTAACAATAACAGCCATTTCACTTAAGGTAGTTGTGCTATTCCTCACGGCGAGACATGCAGTGAATACAGACATTGATGTGACCCTCAGAAAGTTTCGTCTATAAAAATGTGTGTCCAAATGGTGCCAGCAAAGAAATGTCTGACAGCCTCAATGTATTTTATTGTAAGTTGCTATTTTGGGGCAGGGTGTGTAGTTTGATTTAAAAATTGAAATTAAACATTATATTTGTGTATAGTCAGATATAAAGTACAAAAAATTGGAACTTCAGAGTACAGAATAGAAAAATTGATTTTCAATTGAGGTAAGAATGAAAGTTTTAAAAGTAAAAAAATGACCATAAATGGAATAGTCTGGGAAAAAAGGCTGGTGTGTTCCTGTGGCGAAAAGGAAGGGGAGCTTTGAGGGCAAGCAGGAACGGAATCACAGAATGGCCAGGGTTGGAAAGGACCTCAAAGATCATGAATCTCCAACCCCTTGCCACATGCAGGGCCACCAACCTCCCCATTTAATGCTAGACCAGGCTGCCTAGGGCCCCATCCAACCTGGCCTTGAACACCTCCAGGGACGGGGCATCCACAACCTCTCTGGGCAGCCTGTTCCAGCACCTCACCACTCTCTGTGTAAAGAATTTCCCCCTGATGTCCAACCTCAATCTCCCCTCCCTCAACTTAAAACCTTTTCCCCTTGTCCTGCAGTTATCAACCCTTTCAAAGAGTTTATTCCCCTCCTCTTGGTAGGTATTGAAAGGCTGCCTTTACGTATTGAAAGGCTGCAATGAGGTCCCCCTGCAGCCTTCTTTTCTCCAGGCTGAAACTATCAGTTGATATGTATTGCTCTGATGAACAAAAGGCAAAACATCATGAGGAGACCTGAAGAAAAGTTTTAGAGTTTTGCTGACATCTTATGAGAGATACTAAAGTGTCAATGAAATTCATCCAGAATTAAGGACAGAATTACTAATTTGCCACAGAGAAAATTAAGAAACACATATGACTGCAGGAGAATGTACTTTGCTGTAGACAAGCAATTTCTCTGTTCCTTTCATCTTAAAATAATATTTTCCTATGACTTCTGCAGACAGTTCTGTTTTAAGATGACTGTAATCAAATTGTTCCTTTAGAGGCCATGAAAGAACTACTCTCAGATGCACAGATAAGTCAGTTGTATTCTGTTTATTCCTTTTTCTGTTAATTCCTTTGAGGTAGTACAAATTAGCCCCTGGAGATCATATAGTTTTTTTTAAATACATCTGTACCTTAAAGGAATAGTGGGAATAAGCCAGCTTACCTTGCTCATGAATTCAGCTTTAAAAAGACTGTGCAAGGCTTGGGGCTGCAGCTCAAATGGGCAGAGGAAGATTTCCAAGGGCTTTCCCTTCTTCTGCAGCACAGGACATCTTTATGCCTTTTACCATGCAATCACTTGTCCTAAGAAGCATTAGCAGCATTTCTTCCACTCTGCCAGCCAACTGTTTCATCTCCTCCTGATTTCAGTCAATATAAATAAATATTTGGTTTTATTAGCATAGTAACTTAGTCTCGTGGATTGGAGCTCAGACTAAGCTTTCTAGCCCACGAGGTCTGGAGTTCTTTGAAACACTGTTCCTTTTGTATTTTGCAGCTTTTTATTTTGCTGAAAATAGCTATATGTAAGTGGCTGCAACTGAGTAAAGTCACTGGTAATTAGCATTTATTCTATGTTTGCATTGAAAATACTTAAGCCTATCTTTCAGCAATGATAGTTTGGATCATAAAATTCTAATTCCAGACTGGCCTTGCCACTGTAGCAGACTCTGAGTAACACAAGGTAGGGTGGGGAGATGCGGAAGGAAAGCGTCTGTAGCTCCCTATAAGAGTAACCTGGCTTAGGGCTAGGGGAGCAGCTGCCACATAGTTAATGTCCTCACAGATGTCTTATTTTTAAAAGAAGATAAAAAATGACTTGAGCCTGCTTTCTAAGTCTTGGAGAAGGGCATGTGGAAAATTTAATGGGAAACCCACTGTTTCCAGGAGGCTGGTAGATCACAGAAGTCCTTGAGGAGGTTTTGAGACAACAGAGCTGTGGTTATAGGAAGAATGTTCTATTAATGTTTCTATTTGAGTATGCCATAGAATTCCTTACATTTCTTGTAGGAGAGAGTTCAATCTCCTTCTCAAGTAACTCCACTTAGACCTTTGAGCTTTCAGTTAGCTTCAGTCTGAGGCAAGAGAGCGGATAGATTTTCATTGCTTTATTTCCACCTTCAGACACCAAAATTTGAGTTGTACAAGGCTCAAAGCTGATGTAAGCTGAACTACTGGCTCATGGTCTCTGGTAGGGCTGTAATAGGCACCCAAACAGTGACTGAAGGATGAAGACTAGTGACTTGTTTTTTCAAGGTCACTTTTCCATAGATTCCAGTAAAAATACTTTAAAGAAGAAGTAAATGCACAGTGAATAATTTTATGTCATTGAAATGCCATAAAAGATAGACTTTGCTGAACCCATCTGAGATGTCCTGGAAAAAATTGGAAAAGTGCTTTTTCTCACTGACTTTCAGTTAGTGATTTGAGTATAGCTATAGCTGAATCTTGAAGAATAACACAATAGAAGTGGTGGAGAGAAAAAAGGGAATTTCTGCAGCAGATTTTTTTGTGAGATCGCATTGTTTAAGGGAGTGTTAGAAAGTCCGAAAGAGGCTAATACAATCATCCATTATTGTTAAAACACATGGCTATTTATGTACTGCTTTTGTAAATTTATGTCAATTTTTTGTCAATTTGTTGATTTTTTTTTTTTTTTTTTCCTCTGCATGACAGCAAACCAAACAGTCACTTACAAGGACATTCACTTTACTTTCACACTAGACGGAATAAAAAAGAGACAGCTGTGTCAAAAAGATGAGCAAGATAAGCAAAATAATTTATCTTTTAAAAAATAACATAGAAATTTATGACTGTTTGTCCTTTTGGTTTCAAAATATTATTGAAGATTATACAAATTGTGTTGTTTTCAGTTCAGTGTTTAGTTAAATGGAGGTATTATTCAGTAAATCAAGTAAGAGTGACCAAATAAAAGTTTATTCTGACAAGAAAAACTCATTAAAAAAAAAAAGGTATTCTAATAGTTTCTCAATTTTCTTTAGATTAAACAGAGTTCAAATCTTTTCCAAGGCTAATATGTGGTGCTGCTAAGCTCAAATTCTGGGAGCATTTGAACTGAAAGAGAAACCTGTATACAAGCCTATCTATATAAAGAGTATTGGCAAGGAAATATTGTGCTATATAAATAAATAATGTATTGTCTATTTGTCAGCGAGTGACTGACCTCAGAACCTGGACTTTACGGGGTATAGCTGACAACACCTTAAATCCTTCTGCTCTGGAAGGAATACTTGAAACTTGCAAAGAAGATTTGAAAGATCTATCCTGTTCTGTCACTATCTCATGAGACTAGTTGTAGGTTCTGTTTTTAGGTTGAAGGTATTGTCCTGAAAGACTTGTCTCATTCTTAGTAATACTTATTTAAGTTTAATACTTATTTAGTATCAGTTTAATACTTACTTAGTATTAGTATTAGTTATTTAGTATTAGTATACTAGTATTTATTTAGTATTAGTTTAATACTTATTTAATACTTATTTTGGTATTGTTGGAGAGGTGAAGACAGTCAAGTTTTTTACATCTTGGCCCCACTGGGTCTAAATGATCTTTACTGTCTATTCCAACCCAAGCCATTCCATGATTCTAAATTAGTTTAAACAGTAATATGTAAGTCCAAAGTTTCGATGTGGAATATATATCCTGAAAAGCCCTTATTGCTGCTCAGAAAGTCCTGTGGTGAAAACGGATGCAGATGCCAGACACATCTGGGGTTTTTTTTAGGCAATTTTGGGATAAGTTATTGCCAAATGATTAGGAACTTCTTGGGAAGAGGAAAGAGATCAAGGAGAATCTGTGTTATCTAATGGAAGCAGCCAAATGAATTAAATAAAAGGAACAAAATCTGATGATGGAATAGTATTTGGGGTACTACAGATATTTTTAGAATTCCTGGTAAAGTACAATACAAGAACTGTCACTTCTGTATACAAAAAACCACAAATTTTTCTAGAACTATAAATGTTTCTAATAATTGAATGGAGATTAAAACCTAAAACAGGCCTGAATATAATTTATTAGATGGGCTTATGTTCCATGCCAACTGGCGAATGTGTAGAATATGCTACTTATGTTCAGAATGACACTGAATTCATCTCTCTATGCCTTTTGTTGCTAGAACTGTGAACTTGTTTATGCAGTACATCTCTCAACATTTTGGTTTAGACAGTTTCGTTCATGTGTCAAATCAGTATTACCAATGGTGCATGCTCAGGGTTACTTAGGAAGTTTCCTCCAGAAAAAAAAAAAAAAAAGCTGTATTGCTCTTTTAGCACTAGTGGTACGTTTATTATGCTGAACTATACATCTGTTTTGTCTGCCTTTATTCTTAGGTATTTACAGTTAGCTTGGAATTAAAGTAATACTCCAATACTACAATTAAAAAAAAAAAAAAAAAAAAAAAAAAATTGTGTTTGCCACAACTTGCTAACTTGCTCTTCAGCTCATAGGGTCTTCTTTAGCGAGATAAAATAAATAAATAAACCTAAACTTAATGTAATGACATAACTGAGAAGAATATGCCAAAATAACTGAAGTACAGACTACCATTTCTGATGATTTTCTATTGATAACAATCAGTCATTTACTCCAAATAAATAGGCATATTTATTGAAGAGTCAATTAACTAATTTCTCTCTCTCTTTCTCTCTCTCTTCTGTCCTTCGTTCATCCTATTTTTGCCATTCTCTTTTAGTATTAATGTGCAGAACAGCAAGATTTTTTTGTAAGTACAAAAATAGTGGCCTAGGAAATCAGTGTATATACTCTCAGAGGTTAAATAGGCAAGCCTATAAATCTTACTGAAAATCTGGAAAATATAAAAGGCTGTCATAGCTTTTTTTTTTTTTTCCAGAGGAGATATGCTGGAGAGAAGTCAAAGAACAGTATGACTATTAAGATTATTGTGACCTTGACCTACTCCATGTTCACAGTGGTGAATTTAGAATGTTTTTGTGCTTATTTGGGTTATATATTTTTCAGCTTTTTTTTTTTTTTTTAAAGAATTATGTATAACATTAATTATCAGAAATTTTACATCCATAGAAAATTGTGTTATCAGTGATAACTATATGGGGAATCTGCACAGAATTTTAGAATTCAGATTTCACCTATCAGTGCTGAAATACTAGAGTATTTGAAGGAAAGCCAGGGACCTTTTTAAAGGATGTAAGAACACCAAGCATGTAGAACAGTAAAGAAAGGAGATCTGAAAATATTGAAACACTGTGTATCTAAAACATACAATATATGTTCAGAAATATTGCTACTTCTTAAGCTGCTCTATAATGCAGTTGTAAGGATGGTAAGTTATCCTCTAAGAATGAAAGAAGAGTATTTTAGAACTGTACTTCTGCCTATTCAGATACTAGAATCAGTCAGACACTCCAGGAACCTTAACCAAGTAAAGGAGAAGAATCTTCATCTTTGACTAGTCCACCAATAATCCTTATTGTGAGATGTTAAAAAATAAATGTAAATTTAGAATGCTGTTAATTGTCTTGAGCTGTTAGGAACTACTACTACTCCTCCTCAAAGAAACAAATCTAAAAATTGTACTACCTATTTCAAGAAAATAGATATCATTTACTGGTTTTTAGAAGTGAAGGTAGCATATGCATTAGAATATCTTTTCGAAAGTCTTGAGAGAGACAGGGATAATCATATAAGGAAAAAAAAAAAACAATTCATTGATAAGACTACGTGAGATGAGGTCTAAATACAGGGCCCTATAATAGTACTGGGTTTTATTTTTTGAAGACTGCAGTCTGCTGTTTACACACGTCTGCATCAGTCACTTGGGAAACTTGTTCAGAAACATAAGGAAGTAATTATTTGAGAAAAGAAAGCAAGTTTAGGGAAGGATTGGGAAAAAAAAAAAAAAAAGAAAACAAGAAAACAAGAAAAAACCAACCCCCACAATTCAAGATATTGTAGAAGTCTCTCCAGTCAGTGATACTGGTACATTTTAACATTTCATCAAATCCCAAATGGAATCTATCTTAGTAAGAGTAAACCTCAAGTAATGATTTATTTATACACAAAGCATCTTAAGAGCAAGGTGCCTAAAAAAAAAAGCATCCTGTTTATTCAAGGTTGTTGGCAGAAATAATGTCTGTGAGATAATGCTTCCCTCTTTTCTGCATGGAATAGAACCCTGTGGAAATAAACTTAGCTAGTAAGCATTAATTTAGTGATGAGCATTGTTAACTTCTGACAAATTTTACAAGCAGGAAAAATTCCTGATCTTGTTTCATGGATTTACAGTCTTCTGTGAAACTTCAGTACCAGTATCTGCATAAGGTATGCTATAGTAAAGCAGTCTAATTTGTTCTGTATTCCTTACATGTTCAAATCTCAAACATTTGTATGTTTACATCTGTCCTTGCATGAAGGGCAATCCAGTCCATTTTTCAATCAATGACTTTGTCCTCCAATGATTTGCAAAAGGATACAATTAATATATTTTTTTTCTATTTTCATTTACTTTGACAAAAATCTTTCTGACTCCTAGGGTGTCAGAACAATGCATTTTGGGCAATGATACAAACTACTGATTTTCTTACCACTGTCAAAGCATTACAGTCGACTACTCACCAGTGCAGATGGCTCAAAAATAGTTGTTCATTACAAACCCTATATGAAAGCTGTTGTGTCTATTTGTATTAATATGTTCTTGACTTGACAGAAGTTAAGGCCAAGGTAATCTAGAATAAAAATCCTTGTAAAAATTATCACAAATCAGAAATTTTGTGGTCCAGTGGCAGAGTAATTTGACTAATTCTTGAGGGAGATAAACAATTTTTACTCTCTGGACAAAATTATGGACTGCAGGTATATTCTGAATGACAATAATGTAATGTTTTCAAATTTCTATTCTATATTTTACTTATCATCAAGGATATGACGAAACTTAGCAATTTTTCTGCAATTATATATATATGTTATAGGCAAGGTCATAGAAAATAAGGTTGCAAAAACTGTATTTATTACATAATTTTGCTGTAGATTGAATAATCTGTATCAAACTTTTCTAATAGATATTTGCCTAAACTATGACATCAAACAAACTGCATTTTGCCTTTTGTACTGCTCACTCTCAAGTTAGCTAACTGTTAGCTAAACTACTCTGTTCATTTAGAGGTTTTCTGCTTAATACCTGTGTATTGGATTTGTTTACCTGTATTTTTTTTCCGTAAGCTTTATTCATTTTTCTACCTGATGCAGTCAAATTTTGATTTGTTGTATGCAGATTATCCTGGTAATATTTAAACTGTTCTATGGCTGCAGAGGCTGGTGTGTTTGGATAGATAGTTACTGATTTCAAATACACCATTGATTATTTAAAAATCATTCTCAAGTGACATTTCCCTTACATTTTTGTGGTTTCGAAATTATAATTTAGATGCACAGCTGGTATATCCTGAGTCATTAGTGATCTATGTACTGATCTTTCCTATTTTTTATCTTGCCATTCCCAAGAGAGCAGAGAAAAGCATTTCACAATGGGCCAAAAAAACAACTAATTAAAAAGAAATTTTTTAACTTGATCAAATTTGTTGGTAAAGCAACAGTATGTTTATTTAGAAAAGAGAAGTAATAATTAAAATAGATTTTTTAAAATGTATTATTTTTATCCCTTTCACCTTCACCTTGATTTTCCCATTTCAGATGAAATTATGTGTTTACTCTCCTAAGGCATAACTCAGTATAACAGTCACTTTATTTAAGCTGACTTCTGTAAATCCCAGCCAATCTTCCACATCTCATAATTTTCAGGCAGAAATAATTCTGTATGGATGCTTTGTGACACTTCAGCTCTTGCTGAGTTCGATGGTCTGTCCTTTGATGTTGGTGGGGTGTTGTTACTGAGTTCCTACTTTATCTTGCATTTAATGAAGCCAAATTATTTAATGAAGTAAAATTACATTAGTCTATTACTTCAGATATTCATCTCAAACACATTTAATTTAAAGGTGAAGGAGCATCAAATTTGCTTTCATAAATAGTTTTTTATAGAAAGTACTTTTCATAAATACTTTCTTAACAATACTTACATAAAACATTAAGTATTATTAAGACATACTTTCTTTTATTCCTCAATTAATATATTAATTGTCAACACCACATGGACATTAGAAATTTGCATCCAGTTGCTATTTCTTTTGATCTCGAAGAATAACACTGTGCCAAATATAACTAAAAAACTTAAGTTGTACTGTTGTAGTAAAAATCTTTCTTTTATAAGGACCAACTATACTAATCAAAATATTCATTCAAGAATGATTTTTTAATGCATTACCAGTATATAAGGTTCTTTACCTTCAATTAAAGTATTAAAATAAAATATAGAATAGGAGTTATAGGCAATGATTTTAAGTAAAATAAAGCTGCTTTTTCTAAACAACAAGACAGTGTAGGTTTCTGTCTGCTGGATAAGCCTGGATATATTTTTCTCTTCTTTGCCCACTACAGAGAAAGTGCTGATAAGTTTCAAACAACAATAAACTAGGAAATGCCCCAGAGCTTCTCCCCCACAAAATAGAAGAAAACCCAGCTCAAAAATAACAAAAAAAGTCTTCACAAAAATAAGTATATCTTACCCATCGTTTTCTTGAAAATATTAAAATCTCTGTAATGTAATCTGTTTAACCTCTGCAACTCCAGCTGAAACAGAGAACAAATGGTTCTTTTCCCAGAAACGAACTTACTTGCATGCAGTAAGATTTATTTAAAGGAACCGCACTTCTCACTGGAAATTAATCCTGGTACTTTATCTTATACCATTGCTTTTCTTTTACTCACCACAATGGGTATTATATAGAAAAATCTAAGCAGCAGTAGTCTGTGCCTCTCCTTTCTTATTTTGCTGTGCTGTTGCTCTCCAATTAGCTGTAGCTATGCAGTCCTGCAGACAGTGTGACAGGAACTCTCTTACCTTGACAGCAAGTACAGATGCAGCTTTTGCACTTGCAGCCTGCCTTACGCTAGTAACACCCTCACTCCTTCCGGTCATTCATTCCAGGGGAGGAATGACACCAGCATTTCTGAGCTGTTCTTGTGTTTTCTCCCAGAGCACTCGGGGAAAGCAGACTTCGTGATCTCCATGCTAACTACTAGCCTGCCTGCTGCCAGTTCTTCCTACTTCTGCCAGTGATGACATTCAGCTTGCTCCTCCACACAGAATACAGCACTGATTCCTCATTATGTAAGGCAGTCTAGGTCAAGTGTAGGAGAGACACTGCTGGCCTGAGCAAGCTAGTGGATTGTTTCCTCAGCTTCATGCTTCATGGGGTCTGGATGCTGGATCCTGATCTTTGCTACATCTTCTTGGGTAAATGTTTTTGCATGATTTAAATGGTTACTGTGCTATTTTTCTATGCAGATAACTGTCAGCCATTCTGTGAATTGCAGAAAGAATTGCTAGGTGAAATCAGCTCTGTCAGCATGATTAAATTATCAGACTAGCTCTTCTAGCTTTAAGACACTTTACAAATGAATAAATCATAAACTGGATTTGTTTAACAAACATATTTTCTAACCGTATGGGGATTATTGTTGATTTGACTGATTAAGCAGTGAATTAAATCCATTTGCCTGAGCGTGGTGTTGGGATGCATTATTGGATATAGCTATTAGCTCTGAGAGGTTTACTGCAGTTCTTGGCTATTGCTTTGTTTTACCCTTTAAAGTACAAATACTCTTCTTTTATTAGACAAAACATAAAGAAGCAAAAAAAGAAAAAAAAAAAAAAAACCAACAACTCTAATTATCTTTTGGAGGAAGCAATTATATCCAGGATTCTATTACCTATTTACTGCTTTAATGCATGAATCAGTGTGCTTATAAAATATCTAAGGTGAATACTGCAGATAAAATTACATTAGGTGGCTGCTCTGCAGAATGCCTTAACAGTATCTTAGCTAGATTTGCATTAGAGTGTTGCCTTTTCACAGGTACCATGTAGAATTCAAAGATTTTTAATATATTTATTCACAATTGAAAACTAGTCTGTAATAATGTGTAGAACAGATTTTTCACCAAATGAATTACACATACAGAGGACTGTCAGGTGCTGTAAAGTGTGATTATACTCGAATGCAGCAGAAGAGGCCCTGGAAAGTAACAGCATAGCACTGATGCTGCAGTATCATGTGGGGAATTTCAACAAGGCAAGCTTCTAGCTAAGGAAAATTAGCATTTAATAGATTATAATTTATTTGAAAGAGTAATGAGAAAACTCACGTTTATATGCAGTACCTTGGACAGCAACTGCTTTCCTCCCCTGTTCCTGCATCTACTTTATGGCAGTTGGCAATTTGTTATAATTAAATACTACTAATTTAAGATACGTTAAACAAATTCTAAAATACTAAAAATACCTGTGATATACTTTGGTCAGCCTGTATATCATTCAGATTTAGCAGCTTTCTAACAAGACTCCATTTAATGTATTAACATAATTCAACATAAACATCATTATTTTTATGTTAATGGGATTCAAAGCTGAGCATAAAAAATACTAAATTGTTATCTATTGACTATATGGTATTCACAGAATTGTCTTGTAGGTAATCATTAATTCTAGGAATAAATACTAAGGTCTTTTTTTCAAATCAAAATAGGTTTGATTAATTTACTATGTACAAATATAACATTTTGAAGGGAACAATGGAATTTGTTTAAATGCATTCATCTCCCCCCCTCCCCCCCCCCCCCCCCTTCCTTCCCCTCTTCCCTTGGAAACTAGTGGTTCATCACACTGTTCTAGAAATAACTGATAGAATTTCATTTCAACCTTTATTTGTAAGTAATGTAATTCATTCTTTAAAATATTTTACTCATTTAAAAGCTCTTGTTCTCTTCATTTTCTCCTAGTTGTTATGTAGATTTATTTTGTGATTTAGTAGAAACACTAGGCGATTGCCTTTATTAACAACTGTATAAGTGAAGTTATATTGAAGAATATATGACATGCTTTTGATATTCTAAAATCACCTCTCCTGCAATGCAATATATGACATTATAATATTTTATAGACATTATTTTATAGTTCAAAATACAGAAGTATGTTTTGCAAGCAAACTCTCAATATAATACTGTAGTATAGGAGCTTAGAAGAAAACTGCTTGGCACTATGCATTATTGTAATGATATACTTCACATTCTTTGTTTTTTTGCAGTCTGAATTGTTCTAAAAGAGTTGTGCTGTTATATTTAGGTGCACTGTGTTCTGACCAATTTCAAAGAGTGGGTACTTCAGGTATTTTCTTCCTGGCTTAAAGAGTGTTAATAGCCAACAATAATTGAAAACAAGACAAAGTATTAAAAAAAAAAAAAAAAATCTTATTCTTTTTAAGTGTATGGTGATTTTCTGGAAACATTATTTTCTGCACTGTTTTTCATAGCAGAAAAAGCGAAGTACCTCTCAGCACGGAAAACTGCAATAGTTGGAATTGGGAAACAAAAGTGTTAGAAAACAGTGTTTCCTATGTATAATTACATATTATTATATTTGAAGAGAACTTATAAACAGAAGAGGGACTGACTTTTTACACAGTCTACTAGTGAAAGGACGAGGGGAAATGGCTTTAAACAAAAAGAGAAAATATTTAGGTTAGAAGTTAGGAAGAAATTATTTACTCAGAGGGTGGTGAGGCATTGGCATGGAGAATTTGTGTATGTCCCATCCCTGTAGGTGCTCAAGGCTGAGTGCCTGATTTAGTAGTTGGCAACTCTGCCCACATTAGGGGGGATGGAACAAGGTGATCTTTAAGGTCCTTTCCAACCTAAACCATTCTGTGATTTATGCATTACTATGTTTTGTAAGTCACTTTAGGGCAGAGAGATTTAATCTAATTTGTAAAGTACATTATGAATGCACTTATATGCAGAATATGAAGCATATACCAATACCTCCTGCTATTTTCTTGTGGCTTAATAGAATTGTCCAATCCATGGCTACATCAGTATCTTGCTTTTCAGTATATATTCAGTATATTGCTTCACATCTATATATTCAGTATATTGCTTCACACCACAATATACACAATTGAATTTCTGGCAAACTTTTCTCAGCACTTTTATTCACAGTACTGTTTTTTTCTGATCTACAAGGGACTGTCTGTGCTCTCTTCACAGCCCTGGAAATGCCACTAGAACTGAGGAAACCATACAGAAGTATGTGAACTGAATTATTTTAGAATAATGTGTGTAACATACGCAATGGAAATACCAGTTTTTATGGTCCAATGTAAGCAAAATATAGAAGTGTCCATTAGACTTTAGTTTCCATAAATATACTTAATATATTTATATCTCAGATCAAATCTACCCACTTTCACTGAGCTGTTAATATATACATACATATATATATATGTGTATATATATATACATATATATATATATATACATGTATATATATATAGCGATGAAAAAAAATGCTCTTGGTGCTGAGTTGAAAAAGGAAGTCTGGTAAGAACTGTGTTTATCTTATAATAAGATCTAAATTTGAGTCTATAATAATAGAACATATAAGCTTTCCATGTCAGACAGAGCTCTCACAAATTCCAATATTTCACTGCCCCAAAGTGCCAACATTTATTTACACTTAGTAGGTTCTAGTATGTTCTATATGTGACAAAAATCACTTGCTGTAGAAATGGACTATGTTTATCTATTCTGAAGATACCAGCTGGCAGATATGTTCTGTTCCTTCTGCTATCACTTAAGAGACTTTAACACCTGCTTGTCCATGAAGGATCTTGGATGGCTTATTCATTATAGGTTTCGATTCTTTACTCCATTACCCACTGCAGTTTGCAGAATTCATTCCTAGAACTAGAAAGATAATGTGAAGAATTGAGGGAGATTTCTTAATGCATTGATAATTAAATTTTCTTCAGACATTCTCATTTAAGAAAGAAAATATTGCTCTTAGCCCTTTATTAATTGCGTACATAGAATGCATTCTTTTGCATTCTTGCTTTCATGGTTAAACACCTAAGCTAGTGAAAGTTAATGTAAAATATTTCTTCAGATTATAAATAAATCAGCTTTTAAAGTTACACCTAAGTATTATACAATTCAAGAGCCTGATACCAGCTGAGAATAATAAGATTATAGTTCTTTCTACTGTAAGGTCATAGAATTACACTGTGTTTGGGTATTGGGGAAGTGCCTGTGCTCTTCAGCAGCCTATCAGTGGTGACTGCATAAAAGCTGAATTCAGAACTGGTGATCATGGCAGCAGTACTGGAAAACATGTCAAGTCTTTCTAGATCAGTGCTTAGGCACATTTTAAGGAGAGAGTTTGCCTGGTTGTTTATAGCTTGGTCTAGTCCTATGCATACTTTTCACATACTTTTAGCA
This sequence comes from Tympanuchus pallidicinctus, assembly GCF_026119805.1. NCBI lineage: Eukaryota > Metazoa > Chordata > Aves > Galliformes > Phasianidae > Tympanuchus > Tympanuchus pallidicinctus. Next base: position 17,594,875 of record NW_026294669.1, on the reverse strand, counting down.
CATCTAAAGTTTGGAGGGGGAGGGAGAGAAAAAGCTGTAGAAAATACTCCCAAACAAAGTCAGTCCCCCACTTTTTTTCTTTTTTTTCTGTTTATGTTAACCTTTTCAAAACCAACAATCTTTCTGTCAAACCTGCTGTTAGAGATGTAGGTTACATACTTTTTTTTTTCCTCAGTATTTGAATATTAGTTCTTGTATGTATGTGTTTTAACTCTTTATTGAATGTCATAAGGTTGCTTTCTTTTAATCACAGTAATACATGTACAGGAAGTATTTTAAAATTTAAGAGATCAACCTTTAGTGTTCTTTCTGGAACTTTTTTTTATCTCTGTTGATAAATTCTTGCAAATTAGGTATTATGCTGCAAGAGTCCAAGTGCTTGTTGTTAAGGGCCAATGATTTCAAGCCACCAATTAGAGTTGGAAAAATTTGCATAATTTAGATTCAAGCAAAATGTAGGAAATCTCATGATGTATGAAAAAAAAAAAAAAAAGGCAGATCAGAAAAATATTGAAATTGCATCTAGGGGATTAAATTCGCTACAACTTCCTGGGAGGGACTGAAATTCAGGTTAACAAGTAAAGTGCCTGTTATGTCACAGATGACAGCCTTGTATTAAAATATTAATTTGGTTTATTTTTTATATCTTTGCTTTCAAAAAATCTATTATGTAATGAAAAGAATGCAGTATTATTTTTGGCCTTTCTTCTGTGCACTTCTCACCTTCCCAGTTACTGCCCAGTTTCCTACTAGGCTGTGCTTATCTTCTTCCAACATGAGTGAAACTGGATTTCAAGTGTTTGCTCATGGCCATCCCAATTCCACCTCCAACCCCCCTCACCCCTTTTTCTTCTGTTTTTCTTACCTTCTTTCTGTCTTTTTTTCTTTTATGTCAAGAAAGCAAAACTAGAAATGCTATCTGATTTAGCTCAAAACTGAGGCTGATCCGGTGCAGCTGCACTTTATTGTATTAGCACTTCCTTTTACTTAGCAGTCTGAATTTAATAAACAGCATTTGTTGTCTAGGTTCCAGATTTGGCTGCTCAGCTGTTATCTGAGAATATTTTGATGTATAGATCTGACACAGCAACTATGTACCAGGCTGCAATTTTGGCAATGTTGTCACTAATACAGTAGTAGATAGAAATATCATATGACTGCAGCGCGAGAACTTTTTCCTTTTTTTTTTCTTTTTTTTTTTTTTTTTCCTGTCTTGAACCCATGACTAAACATGTTGGATCTACCAACAGTAGTCAGGGAGAAGTGTAACACAAGCCAGCATAAACAGCATTTAGTAGTGGCAGGGACTGACCTGGAAAGGTTATTGGTGCTTTTGTAATGGAGTACCCATACCCAAACTATTCCCCTCTCACGTTCCAGAGGCAAATAATTAACAGAAAGGAAATGAAAAAAAATGAGAATTTTTACTCGTTTTACAATGGTTGACGATATTTACTTCTCTGCACAACCCTTGCCCTTTATTTCTTGCCAAAGGAACATGGAACTGTAGATTTTCAGACTCAAATATTACTGTCTTTAAACAAAATTGCTGGTAAAAGTCAATTCGTATCTTTTGCCGGTAGATGGGGCTATCCTTTCAGGGCTTTGTATCTTTTTTTCCCCTCTAATTATTTTTTTTACCCTCATTTCTGTCTCTCTTCACCCTCCACTCATCCCACCTTCTTTCTTTTTTTCTTTTCCTCTTTCTTTCTCTCTCTCTCTCTCTCTCTCTTTTTTAATTTTTTTTATTTTTTTTATTTTTTTTGTCTGCTATTTGGTTGTATTAGGTAATATGGAATGAGCCTCAGAGCAGGAAGCACTGTGGCTTTTTTTTTGTTCATTTTTCCCCCAATGCAAATGCAGTAATTTATGAATCTTGTTAGTCTTTTGGAACTGAAATTCTGGGAAAGTTTATTAGAGAGCATTTTATCACCATTACCTGCTAGGTTTTTATTTTTGTCTTTCTGATAATACATTTGAAATTCCTGTTTTATCTGGTAAGCCAGCAGGATGTTAAATCCTAGACTTTAGTTCATTTATGTTAGCTGTCCTTATGGGGTGTTCCCCCTGACTTTTCTTTCTTTGTGGTTAATGCTAAGAATATAATTAAGGAGAAAATCCAGTTTGGTGGTTTTAAAAATGTTCTAAAAGCTGCAGTCAAGTCTGTTGGCAGCAACATATTCTGCTACAAGTTGCAGTTACAAATTTCATTGTAATTATGTTTTTGGATTTTTGCCAGCTTGGATTTTTGTGGGTTTTTTTCTTCTTTTTTTTTATTATTGTTATTCAGGAGCTATTTAGAAGAAACAGAGGTCATGTTGTTCCTTCATGTGGAAAGCATACTAAGAACTGAAGCAAGCAATGCTATAGTCAAGCTCCAGTGTTGCAGGAGCAACATTCCCATGGAGAAGCTCTGCTTTAAAGACTAAATGCTTTACCCAAGTGGTTGGGGGTTTACTGTAGGTAGAAAAGATCCCCTCCTCTCTTTTTCTGTTTCTCACCCTTTCTTCAGCTTTTATGATCACATATTTTACCAGAAACCCTTATTTTAGATACATTCAGATCAAACCTGGTTGTAATACTACAGGTATAACTCGGTTCATAATCTGAACCGTCTTGCTTTTTCAAACAGCACAAGAAATTGGCCAGGTGGACATCAAGCTCTTTCAGCGTCTTTTCTAAAATGGATTTCTTCTCTGCTCCTTATCTGAGGTATGTGTTTAAAAGTCTCCCAGTGAATTCATTTACTTTGGATTGAGTTGACTGCTCCATCCCTCCTTGGAAAGAGTTGTGGTCATTCATTCTGCAGTATTTGAAAATTGATTGGTGTTTTTTGTCACTGTTGAAAATCTATTCAGTTGCATTTATTTCAGAAATGCTTATTTCATAGTTATGTTGTCTAACGCTTGAGCTGTATTGGCTGATGAGTACTGCATTCTTGAAATGCACCTACTTTTTCCATTATGTTTTTCAAGCTTGACCCATGTGTTATTAAGTACAAAGGAAAAAGATTGTGCTAAAAATGACTCTGAGACTTAATGTGAAACAATAACAGGATGATTGCTGTCAAGGCTGACACCTTGTTGGTTTGTTCTCTTGAGCCTAATTTGTGTGATCTTGAATATTTGCTGAAATGTTTAGACACAAGAAAGCAAGTAGAGACAGGCAGCCTTAATCAGATTGTCTCCAGTTTGTCAGATAGTCGCAGGTAGTTTTTATTATTTTAAAGGAAGTATCCATGTCTAGGGAGGAAAAGGGGATCGAATTTTTATTGTATAATGAAGAGTATGATCCAAGCAATTCTAGGGAAATTTTAGGAAAATGATAGCAATTTGCATTATCACTCTTTTTTAAGTAAAAGCCTTGCTATAATGAATTTTGGGAATACATTGTAGATAACTATAATGGAATCATATATCCTATCAGTGGTTTGAAACACTGCTTTATATGAGGGTAAGAATAACTTCTTACTGATCAATTAAATCTATGTTAAAATTAGTTTCTTAGAACATTAACTTGCTTTGAAATTTCAGGAGTTGTAAATGTCAACAACTGAAAGAGTTCAGAAGCTATGTAAAATAAATGGCAGATTCAGAACTTCAAAAATGAAGGTGGCCTCGAAGCAAAAAACCTTATGAATGCCTGTGAATATGATTCTTCTCAGTGTATTATCTGAATGAAGTATTTTAAAAGATAGCTGATTATTGACTTTTAAAGGATGGCTTCACTGCTAATATCCATATCACATCACATCCTGCTTACTTTCAACACTAGAGTTCCTGCAGTAGGAGTTTTGTACATAACTAACAGAAGCAGATGTGTTCAAGACACAAAAGCACAAAACTTAGCATTGAAGTTTGACCAGGGTGGTATTTTTCACATCCTTTCCAAACAGTTTTTATTACCTTAAATTGAAGAACTGAGAATAAAGTGTGAATGTTTCTCTGCTCCTGGTTATAAGAAATAATCTGGTAGTACGTACTTATTTGCAAATATTTTTTGGAAAGTGGTACAAGCTTGATTTAAGTGTGTGTGTATGTGTGTGTGTAGTTACAATTGTGTTTGATACTCCTTTGGATATATATGTTTTCTTTCATTTAATTAATTTTCTCAAATCCAGTACAACTCACATGCTGGGTCTTTTGGGCTAAGTATGCTTAATAGGTTTCTTAATTTCTTCCAACAGTAAGCATATATCCTTCAATTTCTCTACCAAAGACAACTTATGTATATTAGAGGCCATGGGATTCCACAAGAGTAAGAGAACTGTCTTTGGACTGTAGACTTCCTGTTGACATTTAAAAAAATGGCAAAATTGGCAAATGTATTATACATTGAATGATATATATATGCACACTTTTAAACTAAGAAAATGTGTTTTTTGCGGTTAGTAAAACATTTGATAAGGAGTGCTATCAGATTCTTTTTAGCATGATCTTTTAGAGCACTTCAGTGATCAAATTGCTTAAGGGGAAAAAAATTAGAAAGCTGAAATCACAGAATCACAGAATGGCCTTGGTTGGAAGGGACCTCAAGGATCACGAGTCTCCAACCCCCTTGCCACAGGCAGGGCCACCAACCTCCCTATTTAATACTAGACCAGGCTGCCCAGGGCCAAACGTTTTTTTCCCAAAGCTCAAAAGTTTTGGCACATATTTCCATTTTTTTTAGTTGTAAATTTATTCTCATTAGATTTCTATCAATGAAAACTTCCCAACACTTGATGGAACCAACTGAAACCTTACTGTAGGTGAAGTAATTAGTTAAATGACTTATAAAACACAGTCTGTACTGTGGACAGGTTAGTCCAATTCCTGTAACATATGCTGATCTTTTTTATTCAGTATTAGTAATATTTAAAGAATGACAATGATATCATAATGAAGACATGGGTGTTTAGCGTTTTAATATCTCCTAATTTTACTGATTATTGTGTCACTATTTCTCTTCCATTTCTGTCACTGTGTTGCCACAGGGACCCTTTCAGTGTTCTTTATCTTTAGAGAAACTTATCTTCAGAGAAAAAAAAAATTATTTTACTTTGTGCTTATTATCACCATTTTGGTAGCATCCTTGCCTGCAGTATTAAATATCACTTGAAATACCACATTTCTGACTCAGACATTATTTTGCTATCAGTAAAAGTGCACATTTATCAGTCCTAGAAGCTTGCTCTCTCCTTCCTCTGTGTTTGGAAATTCTGATTACATTGCTCTTTCTATACAGTTGTTCTGTTTACACTGCTTTGTCTCAGCAGTGCGCTTCTGTCTTTCCATTGTTCTATTTTAAAGTGTCTGTATCCTTTTTTTTTTTGTTTCCCCCTTTTTTTTTTTCACAAGTCTTCAAGTAAAAGAGGATATGACCTTTCTATTTTCAGTCTCAGAAACATCCAGTTCAGTTTGTGCTTTCATGTTTTCTACCATCTCCCACCATCTATCTTAGTAATTTATTTCAATACCTTGTAAGCATATGGATCAGTTTCCTTCATCTTCCTTCTACTTCTTAAACAGATTGCTTACAGCATTTGCTTTTTAAAAATTACTTCATGTTATGAACAGTAACAACCAAATTCTGTCAAGTTCAGAAAGAAAAATATAGGAATAAATCTAGAAGATTGTGGGAGTCTATTAGTCTTGTTAATATAGTGATATGGTCAAAATGACAAGGTCAAAAATTACAAGGCTAAAGCAGTAACTATACTACTTTTTAGCTGAAATAATGGATCTGAAGGAAGTTTTCAAATGCTTGGTTATTTAAGTGCATTTTAAGCCAAAGATCTGATTATTTTCCAGATGTATTTGCCTTCAATGCTTTCATTCTTTCATCCCTCTCTAGGCTCTATTTTCTACTTGCTCTTCAATACTGTTGCTTTCAGAGTGAGATCTTTCATTTCCTTTAATGTTTTAAAGCATCTGCTTTATTTCAAATTATTATCAGATTCACTTGCCATAGGAAACCATGACAGATATTTCTGAGGAAGGGCTCAAAACAGATCCCCTAAAAGATATCTTCATTAGGATTTCTTGGAGTACATAAGCCACAGTATCATTGCTTAATGGAAAAGAAAGTTACCCTAATTTTTTCCTTAATTTTTTCTTAAACATTACTAAGACTGCCTTCAGTTCAACTTACTTTCTCTTTAAATACACTAAGGGAGATTGACCATGTAGGATGACCTTTACCATGTTTTCAGGACTTCATATTATTTCAGAATAGAAATTCTTACACATCCACAACTCTTAAATAATTAATTATGCCTACACTTCAAGAAAAATGGTCTGATTTTCTTAGACATTTTGGCTCTATCTATGCTAAGACAAACTGGCATGAGATACTCTGTCTACTTAGGCACTTGTTCTTAAAAATGTAGTAACCATATGTACCCTGTCTACAGGGAATGTCTTCTCATGTGAGCTAACATGGCAGTCATGTCCAGAAAATCCTTGGGAAACTACTAATTACAATGAGTGAAAATTGTGCAAGGGTCTGTTGTATTTAACAAGAGAGGTGCTTGTGGCCTAGGATTGAGAAGTATTTATTTCCATTGATTAATGCATTAGTTTCTAAGCTACAGAGGAAACAAAAGAAAAAAAAATACAGTGTAAATGTGTATTCCTTCATTTGTATATATTTACTTAGGAAAAGGAATAAAGATTTTATTGTGCAGAATATTTTGAGAGTATGACTTCAGAATAGGCTAAATACATTCACAAAGTGGGACAATGAATTGAGTTGAGATAAAACATTAATTTCTGTAGTAACTCTTGCAAAGGAGACAGCACAATATTGTCTTGAGTTTCCCTTAGGAACTGTTTGTACTTGGGAAAATAAAAATTAAAATATCTATCTTTTTTTTTTTTTGTGATAGTTATATAGGGACACATCTTCATATAGCTTGTTTAAAACTAATAAAAGAAACTAAATTGGAGTCTAGAAGATTGTTAATATGCTCGTACAAGAAGCACAAGACTGATTTAGAACTTATCTGGCTAAATCAGTTGCTTTAATGGTTTTAATTCAAATCTAAACTTGTTTTATTTTTTTAAATCTGAAAATTTACAAGAAACAGTGTACACAAGTCATTAAAAATGCATTCCTACTTAATGGCAAACTATTTGGTTTTGTTTAATAAGTAATATATGTAGGGCCTGAGAAAACATTTATGCTAAATGTACTTAAAATTTGCTGGAAAACAGTATACTTCATGATAATATTTCTTCCTGCTGGAGAGCTTTGTAGAACTGTTTGTTGGCACGCCTGATGAGGAATGCTTGACAGGATGTTTTGTTGTCTACTTTTTGTTGGGCAAATATGGGAGATCTGTGTTAGTTCCAGTCATGGGAACAGATTGATGTGTGCTGTGGAGACCCATCCTTGGAAATACTCAAAGCTGGATGGGCCATGTCTTTGAGCAACCTGCTTTGGGGTAATTGGACAGGCCAGTTTCCAGAGGTCACCTCAGCCAATCTCTGAGTCTAATTCACAGCCAAATCATAGGAGTGCAGAACTGTTCCATAGCCTAGTTCTATGTAATAAATGGCAACTATACAACATAATATAATAAGTGAGATTACAGTCTTGTATCAGTAGGAATGAGGACTTATCTCCTCTAAGGACTAAATATTATTTTTGTATTTCATGAATTTTGTGTGTTTTACAGCTTTACATATATGTATATATATATACATATATATATGTACATATGCACATATATATATGTATATATGCAATGATGCTACCAGAAAAAAGAAGTAGAAATCTTAAGTACCTTTTGAGTAGAATTATTTGAAAGTAATATTTTGCATGAATCTTCAATCCAAACTACAATGAAACACTGTATCCTTTGGTTTGCTAACAGCAGCGTTTGCTTTGCTCATCACTACAAGTTGAAAATGAGTAACAGTTAAGAAATGCTTCATGTTTTGGATTTTTTTAATCTCTAATTGTTATTTCTAGTGAGTTCATATAGCTTACGAGTGTTCTTGGGCTGTAGTCTGATAACAGTGATTCTCACATCCTGGTAAATTTGGCTCTGGATTATATCCTGCCTAGCTGCTACGCAGACTGTCTGTGAGTCTGTCACTCATGGATACTGACCTCAAACTTGCCCTCTTTCCCCTCAAGACAGGTTTCTATACATTTGTGAAGTCTAAGTTCAGGCTTACCATGAACCAACACTAAATAATATTTAATGGCTCTGCTGGGAGATACAAAAATGCATTCTGCTCAAGAGTGGGGAATGATAAATTAACAGACATGTTAGGAAAAAGAATTAAAAATTAAAAAGCAAATATAGCTGTTATAGTACCCTCCCACTATGTCTGCATGCCTAATTCCTAGTCAGTAGTTAGTACTGAGATTATTAAGAAAAAAGAAAAATAAAGTTGAGAAAACTAACAATCAATTCTTTTTTTAAAAAATGTAGAGGAGTATTAAGCATTCAATTTTATTTACTTTTCTATAAAAGCTATTTTTCTATTTCAAAACAGATCTGACTTCATTATATGTCTCCTAGCAATAAATGTCTTTTAATGCAGGTTTTATCTCCCTTTTTCTTTGTCTTCTTTGCCCATAAGATTTCTATAAGTGTCTCATCGATGACATTTTTTTCAGGGTCACATGCTTAGTATCTCCTGTGACTAAAGTAAGATTGACTATGAGCTAAGGCTAAAGTTCCATAAGATAGGTCAAAGCTTTTGTATCTAAGTTTATATATAAATGCTTAGATGAAAAAATACAGTGTTCAAAAACAATGTGATGAGAATTTCATGTTGACATCTGTGTGAATTCTTGATTGCTTAGCACTTTGGAAAAGGATGAGTTATGCCTCTGGTTGTCTGCTTGTCTGACATGAAATGAGTCATTTGCTCTCTTTTCTGTGAGAGAAGATTGTGAAAATGGCTAAATAATGTCTGTAAACTTTGAAGAATTATTTTGAATTCTGCCCAGTAAGCACTTTCCCCTTCTCTTTAGCAGTTGGCAGGTTTGTGTCTCTCTGTAATGATTCTAGTTTGGGTGAATTTCTTAAAGTGGTAATCACCCTTAACTGCTTTCAGGGACTTTTTTTTTTTTTTTTTTTTTTTTAAGTATATTCTTGAGACTTTATCTCAATTAAAATCCTGTATTGCACATTTGTAGGACATATTTTCATTTCTTAAAGTTTCACAAACTTTTTTTCTTAAAAACCTGCTTTCTTGCTCTATTGAGTTCTTTCTGTAAACCGTTCTGCTTCAGTTGTGTCTACATTACCTGTTGCTTTGTATACTTTGAATATTTTTGTATGACTATGTTAGGTATTTAAGATACCAAGGTGTATGTAACACTTCAATATGGGAAGAAAGGAAATAACTACCCCAAACAGCATACAGTTTGAATGTGCACAGATAGAAACAAGGGATTTAAGTTGTAGTAGTTATTCTGATAGCTGATCACAGAAACCACTGCAGAGTTATGGAAGATATCTTGCAAAATAATAGACTAAGAGAGCAATAATGAGCGATTTTTGCAAATATTTGTGACAGGTAAACTTCTTCAAAAGTACAGTGATGATGTAAACATTAAAACTGACCAATGGAGTTAACATATTATAAGGGAAAACAGTTCTCAAGTTTCTAAGAATTGATACAGCATTATGACATCTAGTCACCCTGGGTATGGGCACATCTTGTTTGATAAGGCCAAAGAATCTTGCATTCTGTTAAATTTGATGGAAAACAAACACAGACTTATATTACCTTGTGGATGATAAGAAAAAATATATACTACATGTGTATTGAAAAAAAAAAAAAAAAAAGTTAAGTAAGATTTAGATGATTTTGCTCCAAAACTTAGACAAGGATTTTTGATACATGTAAGAATTGGATTTATTGTGAGCGCTGGTAGCATAGACACCACTAACCTTAGCAGTCCCCAGGTTTTGTTACTCATCTTTCATGTGCCAAGCTACTGTGTTAAGCGCTGATAGACTGGGATGAATCATTACCTCTAGAAATTGAAAAAAACATATACTAGCAATGGCAGTGAAATGAAGTCTGAAGTAATTAAAACTTGAGTTAATTGGGGTTCATATACACTGCTTGTTAAATAGGGTGTTTCTGAAGGTTGCTTGGAGACCAAAATAGCTACAGCCCTATATTCTGCCTGCTTTCTGCAGAGTGACTACATCTTGGCAGGGAACAAAAGCAAAATTAACTCATTAGACACATCTTCCTAAAGAAACCCAAGTACTTGCTGCTGCAAACTCAATTTGCAGACAACCTGCTTTCCAGATCCAGATGGACTTCCTATAAGGGGCAGTACGGACAGGTTCATATTGTGTTAGGAGGAGTTTATGATAGAATGTAATCTGCATTCTGCAATCTGTCAAATATAGTTGACATGCAGCATGGAAAAAATAAGTAGAAAAATTAAATGTATTTAAAACCAGGCATCTTATGATATAATAGTGTAATACAGCACATATTTTCACCTTTCTTCTTAGAGGACATAGTTACTTCAGTTTCTGAGACAGGCTGTGTAAGGACCTATTCACATTCTTATGCTTTAACTATCTTTTATATATCTGATCATTGTGTACTCACTGAAAAACGCCTAATGTTCTTCATTTTCAAAATCTCTAGTATTACCTTTAATAGTTACTAAATGCATAAGGTATTCTGCAGAAGTGAATTCAGCAACCTTCATTTCCAATTCTACTAATTTTACCGAATTCAGTATCAGGTTTATGTTATTACAAAGACATCTGAACTTGGAGATGTGTTTTATCCTATTACTCTTTGGAACATGATGATGAGCAGTAGGATGGTAGCAGAGACCATGCTGTGAGGGCCCAGTTCAGCCTGTGCTTTGCACCAGTTTTTGGATACCACAGTTCCTTGTAGGAATTTGTGATGTTCTGAGTATTGTATCGTGGAGACTTAGCTGTGGGTTAAAACATGTTGGTAGACAGCATTGCCAAATATAGTAGTCCTGTGACTTGTTTTGTTTGAAGAGTTCTAGCACAATAAAAGTTGGAGTACAATAGACTGACAATTGCTGTCTCCTTTCACATAATTATTAAGCAATCCTGGTAAAGCATGTAGTGTTTTACAACAGTGGCAGTTTTGATCTTGACCTTTTTGGGGGTTTGGACTTTTTCATTATATTCATAAAAACCATTTGGATATGGTACTTGGGGACATTATTTAGGATGGGTTGTTAGAGTCAAGTAGTATGAAGGTCTTTTCGAATCTGAGCAATTCTATGATTCTGATTCATTTCTCTCTCCTTTTTCTTCAAGCTTCTACTGTCAATCTGTAGTCCACCTAAAAGCTCCCTCACTACCGAGCCCAACAAAAAGCCAGAAAACCTTGCCGCAGTCCTAAGGAGCCCAAAAGTATCACACCTGGCATTCAGTTTTCAGCATGCCTGGTAAGGCTGAAGTAGGGAGGGATGAGGAGTCCACCTACATCTCGCTCCCTAGATCCTGTATACTTAAAGACAATTCAGGCTTCTCATGAATTTGACAGAAAGATGAAAATGTTTGAGGAGGTGAGGGTGGAATGAGACAAATTTGATCAAGTGAGAATAGGCAGAATGGGAGAGAAAATCTGAATGTATTTTTCATATATACACTTATGACTTTCTCCAAACTAAATCCCTATCTCTATCCACAAGCTTTCCCACTTTGAGAATCAGTATTTCACAGTAACTATTTCCATAGACAGTATGTGTCATTTTACCATCCCGCAACTTGAAGCATGAGAATTAATTTGCACTGATCTGATGAAAGAGGACCTCTGTCGTAACAATATTATTTTTAAAAAGTACAAAATGTTTATAATAAACTATGAATGATGAATATATGTATTTACATGATTTAAATTAGTGCTTTTATTAATGTAAATGTATATCAATCATTTTAAGGTATTAGTTCTACAGCACTGAAATGTCAAAATAATTTCTTTTTCTGAATGTATCTTTTTAGCATATACAAATGTTGGCTGGCAAAATTTCAGTACATAAAACTAAAGGGAAGTATTTCTCCAGTTTCAGTGCCTGCAATTCAAGGTAAATCAAAGAGTTTGAGCTGAAGCTGCTTTTTTAGCTAATATGAATCAGAGTTCTTCAAGATACAAATCAAATAAATTAATCAAACAGTAAACCTTACCTGCATGAAGTCGATAGCATGTTTTCAGAACATCTTATCACTTCATCTGTTATATCTCTCTCTCTCTCTTACACACACACACATACAGACACAAAAAAAATCACAGAGAAACCCAATAATTTTAAGAGTGATAAATGTGGAAAACTGGATAAACAGTGGTAACAAACTGGCTCTTCCTCAAAATTGCTAGGCTCAGAATATTCTTTTTTATCTGTATTTTTTACTGGCTTTCTCCTCAAAAAGCAAAAAAGCAAATTAAGATGTTTGATGTGATTTTCATTTTTTAATATAAGCATATAGTGGTATATGAGGTCTTCTCTTCATTCTAGCTTCAATCAATGTAACGATAATTTCTAAGCTTCTTAGATTTTACATGACTCCCTTGACTTTATATCCTTCAGTGCCTTAGGACAGTGACCCATGTGTTGCATTCATCACTTCTCTATGTTGTTCATATACCAAAGATTTTCTTTTCATTACTGGATATTCTTGTCTTTTATATCATGCACATTATTGTGCCTGATCTCAAACATGTTGACATATTATTTGTAAGAATAATTTTTTAAAAATATATTAATTTGACTTCTCACTGATTTGTACAAATGCAACCAGATGATATATATGATGCCTGCAGAAACATTAATTTCTGACTCTGGTATAAGATGGTGTCATGCCTTCAGCTGCATTGATCAGGCAGCAGGAGTGATGTGCTGAGGAATACCTCTCAGTTTCGTTTCTCAGCTGAATAAATTATAAATCAGGGCCTGACTTCTGGCCGAAGTATTTGCTCATCTAGGCAGACTGGACCTAGCTTTCATGCTATTAGTGGAATCAAGAGCTGTGGGAGAACAATGACTAATCCAATCAACTATCTTCAACCTGTTTTAGATATTGCATTACCATAAGGCATTATAACTCACTGAGTTAAAAATTACTGTTCAGAAAAAGTATTCCGGATCATTGAAACCTTTATTTCAACATTTAAAGTGGCAATTTAGAACAGCAAGAAGCATTTCAAATTACAAATATAAGAATACTGTCAGTCTTTAAAAAGACAAATGTTTGTTTTGAATGATGAAAATAGCTGACAAATATTTTAATCACCAATTCAGAACTTTAAAAATGGGTAAACTGTGTTGTTTCCCTCTCAGAAAAGCTGAGATTGAGAGATGTAATCCATCAGTTTCAATTCAACAGCAAGATGAAAACTTTAGAAATTATTTTTTACTACTTCATTAGTTTAATTGACATAATCTGACTGCACATTTTATATACTGAACTATATTTACAGATCTTAAATCTGTTTCCATGTTCTATTTCTGTGCAATTTTTTTCTGTTTCCTCAGCACACCTTAATAGCGTTATATTAATTAATTTTGCATTGCTCTGGGCTGCTGAAGATTTGAAGCCTCTATACTGCTACACTATATATGTATATTTACTTATTTTCAGAAGCACATTTCTCTCTTTTTTTTTTCTTCACCCAACCATAGGATTAAAAAATACCAGAAAAACCCTAGATCCCAACATAAGTAGATTTCAAAATCTCTAATGTTACCACTGCTCACTCCTGACTGGATTATTTATATCTTTACATTCTTACGTTTTTTCAAAAATCTAATAAAATCTATTTATTGCAGGAATAGAATAGAATGGAATGGAATGGAATGGAATGGAATGGAATGGAATGGAATGGAATGGAATGGAATGGAATAGAATAGAATAGAATAGAATAGAATAGAATAGAATAGAATAGAATAGAATAGAATAGAATAGAATAGATCAGATCAGATCACTGGAAATTCACCAGTACCTTGAAAGAAAAAAATAAAGGTGAATCTTTGCTTTTAAATGAAAGAATGTGTAGTTAACAGTCTTTCTTCAGTGCTTTCAAACCAATGCTTCTGCGGAAATATTAATTCCCAGGTTTTGCCTTTCTTTGTAAGACAGAAGCTTTTAATAAACAAGGCATTGTTCAAAGGGTATGGCAGAGGCAGTATATGCTGTGTCAGCTGCTTGTAGTTAACCATTTAATTGCAAAAGTAATTGCATTGCTTCTAGCAACTTTTGAGATTTTCTTTCTTTTATGAAACTGAAAGTGTCATGACTGTAGGTCAGGACTTTTTTAGGTCTCAAAAAAGCTGAACACTGGAGGAAATATGTGAGAAAAAAAAAAAAAGTGAAATAAATTGTTAGAAATTATTGGAAAATATTTATATACAAATTCCAGTTCAGATAGGCTTTATTAAACCCACCTTTGCTCTGTAACTCTCTAGACAGCCTGCTTTAGCAGGGGGCTTGGACTTGATCTCTGTAGGTCCCTTCCAACTCCTTCAATCCTGTGATTTGGTGAAATGGCCACAGCCTGTAATTCCTAGATAGTTCGCTGTCTGTATGCCTCTTATAATTGCCAGTGTTATGTTTTAATTTATGCTTCCTGGAGCCTCATGACAATGCAAAATGCCCTCACTTGGATGAAGAGCCAGTTTCTATGGGAGGTGACAGTCTCAAGGTGGACACTAGTGCTAACCAAGGTTATAGATCTGAATTGAGGCTTCTTGCAAACATCTAGACATCTGGGAATTAATGTAGGCCCTTCTTTTTGCTCAACATAATCTGTGTGGGGAATCACAAGGGCAGATATGGCAGGAACAAATATCCATACAGGAAGTCAACATATCTTTTCATGTCATCTATATTTAACCCATTTTTAGTAGTTCTTTTTGTGGGCACACCACATGGCTTTCCCCACAGCTAGCTTCCTGATTGTTTCAGAGGGAAACAGGGCAGGCACATCTAACCTCTAGACTTGGATTTACAATCACATCAGTAGAAGAATCGAGATGCAATCACAGGATTATGACTGGCACATTTGTGAAGGGAAGCTGGCCAAGAACACTCATTCTGGTATGTAGAATGATAACTAACCAGTAGATGATGGAATTAATGGATGGATTTTAGTGAGCTGATTGGGATGGCCAGGTAGTCTCTTGACGCTGAAGCCAGGAGTAATGAAATCAAGGGTTCTCCTTGACCATTCCTAGAAAAGCTTTGTGCAAGAAAGGGAGCTTACATGGCTGAGACCAAATCCCAAATATTCATCTAATATTTACTAAGAAATTCAGAGAGATAGTAGTGAAGGATCATCTTCATTTTTCTACTATTTTTTTTATCTCTTTTACTACTTTCAAAGTGAAACATAATGGTAGTAATGCCTTCTGCAAAGTCTCTAGCTTGCCTGCTTTGAATGCTGTGTTTCTGAATCATGTGCCTCTGCTGCTGCTTTTCTCAGTGGTGAGCTGCACACCACGGTGAGAGGTGCTATGCTTTGGGATGAATCTGTTGAGACAAAATTGAGTGTGGGAATAAGCACTGGTGCTGGGATTTTAGGATGGCTGCTGAACCATAGGTGCCATTTTTTGGAAATTAAGCAGACAGCCATTCTCTGGGAGATGTACCAGAGAAATTTATCCAGGCAATGTGTTACCTGTGTGGAATACATCACAAAAGAAAGTGTAGGTACAGAAGCCAGCTCTAAACATGCTTGCATGCTTGTGTACTAGCAGCAAAAATTCATAGATGTTAGTGCAAATTAACGTATCTAATATTCAACAAACTGCCTTACTGAACTCATTTATGAGTTCAGAATCGTAAAACTTTGGAACGACACGAGGATGGAACCATAGATGTGTTGTACATGTGGCGAAAATTGTGAGAAAGTTTTGAAAATGTAAATACCTTTGTCATTATGTCTTTAAGGCTGTTGGTCAGACTTGCCTTCCACTGACCAAATGAAAAGCAAGTACAAGAATGCTGTCTGTGGGATCAGGAAACACACAGAAGTCATAATTTAGTCTCTTTTTAAGTATGCAGATGCAAATTTCATGTCATTCTAGAGGACAGAGCTATCAGTGTACCACCACTTTTTATTTCTTGTTTCCAAAGTATGGTAATAAGCCAAAATTTTAGAATGTAAATCTTGCCTTAAATTCAATTTTACGTAAATGTAAAAGAAATATATATAACGTACATTGCATAGCCAATATTGCCTTACTTATTCTTTAACAAACATTTTTAACAAAGAAATAGAAAACTATTATATTTTCTAAGGCAAACAGAGAAAGGTATTTCAGGCACAGCTTGATAAAATTCAGATTAAATTGGTAATTTTGATTCCCAGTATGTGGAATCCATGCATTAATCAAATGAAAAAGCACAGGAAAATTGTTACTCTGTACTGCAGTTATTTGTTACACAAGGTACACTGCAGGAATACAGTGCGCATGCAATTCATTCATCTTGGTGGTAGTCCAGTAGTTCTAGCCCATTAAATGTATTTACTCAGATGGCGTAGTAATCTACATGCCTTGTGATTTGTTCCATTAAAATATTTTTTGTCTTTCTATGGAATGCATAACTAATGTTTTTCAGCTTTTTAACCCAGAAATGACTCAATTGCAGTTAATGGAATTAAGCTAGCAAAGCAGAAAGCAGAAGAAAGCTCTTTATTTTTAATCTGAAGTAGCACACAATGGCTAAATTTTGGTTTAGAGATACATTAGTTAAATTTAAAAATCTAATGAGAAATCCAGAATGGCAGTCTAAATAATACCTAAATGTAAAATTAATGCTGATGGACAAATGCTGTGTTCGTATCATGCAGCCATCTGCATTTGTTTAACTGAGGGAAAAGAAGGATAGGACAAACAGCATAGTTATGGTGAGTGAAGCTTTGGTTTTTTACACAAAAAGTCTGCAGGTATGTCTGCTTGATTGCAGTGGACAACAGTTCATATACAGATAGTTTGAAGTGATACTGAATTTTCCTCCTGAGTTGGAGAAATTAGCTGGGAGTTCAAACTAGAACTAAACCTTTCTTTCCTAATTTTTTTATTTTTTATTTTTTTGCAGTTATGAATACACCTCTAGCAGTA
Source organism: Tympanuchus pallidicinctus (assembly GCF_026119805.1). Taxonomy (NCBI): domain Eukaryota; kingdom Metazoa; phylum Chordata; class Aves; order Galliformes; family Phasianidae; genus Tympanuchus; species Tympanuchus pallidicinctus. The sequence goes on along the minus strand of NW_026294669.1, from coordinate 17,577,793 downwards.
TTCAGCTTCTCAAGTGAATTTGTCTTATACAACAGAGAAATAGCTCTAGGAACAGGGAATTAGAAGCTGTAACTGCCTTTCCTAATTAAGGCTTCCCATTAGGCTGCCTAGTTTATGTTTTCTTATGGGCATTCTTTCTGTTCCAGTAACTCTTGGTTTAATTCCTGCATAGTGACGGCAGAGCAATGTAAAGAGAAATCTGATGGTCTGTTGCCTGTGGTACTATAAGAGTTTTGCTGATTGATGGAAAATGTGTCATTGAATTATGAAAGCTGATGGGGGAGTTTAGCACAGATACTTGTGTAATGAGATGTAAACTAAGCAAATATACATAAGTGTGAATATCACAGACATTTACTGTATTTCCTCTCTCTGGGTACTGTTTTTTAGCTGTTAGGCAGACTAGACTGGGACACTAAACTGTCTTGCTAAATCATGTAGTTAACTATGGGTATTTGTGACTCTGTGGCAAATTACATAGTGATCCTATCACCTTGTGTGCCAGTATCCTTCCTGGGCATCACCTTAGGTGATGGAAGTGGCTAACTGTAATGCATTGGCTTTTGCTTGATCTAGAATATACTGTATTTTCAGTATTTCCAATAGTTCACATATTTACCCTTTCTTTAAAAATAATATGCATGAAGTAAGTATAGTTGGCCAAGTTCAAGCAGTCTAATACAAGCAAATCCGTGTACCCAGATATGCGTTAGCCATGCAGAGAGGAAATATCAAGAATGCAATATTAAATGGTATAGAAAAATCTATTATCAGTCTGGTAATGTGCATGTTTCCCTCATAAATCTGATCATTAGAAATAAATTTAATTTTGTATATGAGCTACGGGAAGTCATGAAAAGTTGTTTAGTCTTAATATTGTAATCTGATTTCTGTCCCTTTGCATTGCTTCAGATAGACTAAGCTTCAGAGCTACCTGTGGAAGTATGATGGATTTAAACAGGCCAGATGCAGACTTGGCTTTTGTGAAGAAAGGAAAAGTTGTTTCTCCTCAGCTAAGGCCTCGCATACAAAGTTGCAGCAGTTGGCAGTACCTCCCCTCCACGCTTTGTTGAAGTTTTCTCAATCTTATTCTGCATTCTGATGGCATGAATGAATCATAATGATTAATTGCTGAACCATGTCAGTAAACAAAAACAAACAAACAAAAAAGAAAATTCCATAGAAATCTGGGCTGTGTGGGTTTACATGTAGATTGATTTATCTTTATTTGTAGTAGCTGCACTCTTCAGGCTGTGCCTTGAATCAGCCAGGTGACATTCCCTGTGTTTATCACTGATGCTCTCACTAATACCCAGGAATTATTTTTTAAATGAAAATGAAGATTACAGTATTGCCTCATTGCACTTCCAAGTATTAATACTCCTCTTTTAGTTATGAAGACATGGAGAACATGAAAGCTAAGAGAGATGTTTATCAAGTTAGGAAATAATCTTGTGAAAACAGCCTCTTTTTCAGAAAGTTAAATACTACCTAATTGATTTTCTCAAACATCAGTGTGCAGTTGTTTTGGAACAACTTTTAGATGAGGCACCACCTCCCTGTCTGTTTGCTTCATGTCCCTTCACGTTGCTTAGAAAATGTGTGTAGGTGAAATTTGAAGACTCTGGGAATTTGTAAAAGCTCTATGAATATTTGAGCTTGAGTTATTCTGTTAGCGTGCATAGATGTATGACTACACAAGGAATACAGTAGATCAGATCCATCAGGGAAGTGTTAATACAATTGCAGGCATGTTGCCCAGATGGTCAATGTGTGAATAGCTGCTCCACTGTAGTTCTGGATGCCTCGGACTTAATATGCATGGGCAGATCAACTATGTGTTTAGTAATACAGATACAGCTGAATAACTTCAGACTTCTCCTGCATGTGGTTTACAAATGATCTGTACACACAGAGTATTTTGAGTGTGTGTAGGAATTATTTGACAGTGCATACAGTACTAAGTAAATACGAATATATTTTGCTTGCGACATTTCAGAACAAACACAATGACACTATTCTGAAAATTTCTGAGTAACTTATTTTCCAAAATTTTGCCTCTTAGTACCAATTGTAGGGGCCAATACTTCATAGGTTGTTTGGTGTTTTTTGTTTTCTTTTTTTTTTCTTTTAAAGGAAATCAGCATCTTTTAAATTTTATAGTGAGAAATCTTCATCTCAGGTATTTAGAATCTGTTCCTCTGATTATGGGTAGTGGTTCTATATACCCAGAAGAAGTATATTTTTTTTTTTCTCAGAAAACCGGGTTATAGATCATATACAAAAGCACTTTGATCCCTCTGCTCTGATTTATCTACTCTATTCTTCTACTCAATACATGTGTGATTAAAATGTTTGTGCTTACCTTGGCATTAATGATGTACATGATTATCATTAATACGCATAAAACAAAGCTTCTGTTTTATTTCCTTTTAATCTGTTGATATGTTCCCCTCACAGCTATGACTTGTATTTTTACTTCTCTGTCATTCCATAACTCTTATTTATTTTGAAGTGTACTGCTTTGTCCTGAGCATTCAGTTTCCTGAAAGTCTGAGTAATCATTTTGCAAAAACCACAGCAATGAGTGACGAGTGCAATTACACAGAATCACAGAATCATAAGGGTTGAAACGGATATCTCTGGATATCATCTGGTCCATGAGTGTACAAACTTTTAGCCTGCTTGAGATGAATTGAGTGAAAAGGAATTGTCTTGGGCCACATACAAAAAATATAGTCTACGTATTTTAGTATCAAAACCTTTTGTTATATTTTTTCTTTTCGTAGAAAGAAGAGCAACAAAACATAAAAGTAGTAGGATATTTGACCTTTTTTTGTGAAACTAATGCATCAGGCTTTTTCAGTGGCAGTGGTTGCAATTGTTAGTGAGTTCTCAATTGTTCTTCAGAGATTTTTAATGAAATATTATTCTTCCTGTGCTTCACAAATGTACATACCGCCAATTAACAATGATATGATTATTTCATGATTGGGTGGTGAGTGATATTTTTCTCTAGTAAAATAAGGCTTATAAAATTCTGGTAAAGGGGCAGGATTTCATTTTTGAGTTGAATGTCTGATTGCAACTCTATACATTCTATATGAAAATCTGCAGGTAACGTATTGATGTTGACTGAAAATGGGTGCAAATGTACAAAAAAAACCCATGTTTTTTTGGCAATCTTGAAATCTATTCTCCAATTCATTATCAAAACACGGAGTGAAGCTGTATATTTTTTGCTGTTCACAGGACTGTGTTTAGCCAGTGTATCAAAATGCATACAGTTATTTGCCATAACTTGAGTTAGCAGTGCACTTGGACCTCCCTGTTCCCAGTTTCAGCCCAGACAGTACAACTGCATACTGCTTCTGTTTGGTTGTTGTGAACAATAAGTGAGGGCCCAGGCCTGGGCAACTCAGCTGTGCAGAGCCGGTGCCATATGGTGGAGGGCAGCCATAGGACAGGCTTAGCCCTGCGGGTTGAATGTACCTGCAAAAGCAAGTTCCCCAGTGTAGTTTGCACAGGGCAAAATGGCATCTGACATGAAAGTGCCTGTGAAGCAAAGATGTGTCACTGAAGTCCTCTTCTGTGGAAAAAGTTGCACCCATTGACATTCATCAACGTTTGCTGAATGTTTATGGAGACCAACAGTGGATGTGAGAGCAGAGAGTGATGGATGGTGTGTTTCAACAATGGTGACAATGAGATGGAGTGAGATGGAAGGCAAGGCATTTCCAGATGGCAGTGCACAGCTGTCACCTCCACTGGAGTAGATTTTTATGAGCATGCAGGTTAGCTCGTTACTGGAAAAATGTGTGGCTAATGGTGGTGACTATGTTTAAAAATAATGTTTTGTAGCTGAGAATTTGCTCTATCAAATAGTGTTATTGTGCTCTTTGTATCTGTTGTAGTTTCCATGGAAATAAGTAGAAGGTATTCGTAGGTTGCTCCAAAAGTAATTTAACATTCCAACATAAAATAAACAAAAGCATTTCGAAATAAATGTTGTAACTTTCTTATTCAATGATTGTAACATGTTTGCTTATTTTTTTTTCTGCTTCCCTTTAGTATTTTCCTATGCAGAAGAATAAATGGTAATTAAAATGTGCAGGATGAAAAGATGGAGCAGCCAGTGCTTGTACCACCAGGACCAGACAGCTTCCAGTACTTCACTAGAGAGTCTCTTGCAGCTATTGAACAACGTATTGCTGCAGAAAAAGCTAAGAATTCTAAACAAGATCGTAAAGACGATGATGAAAATGGGCCAAAGCCAAACAGTGATTTGGAGGCAGGAAAAACACTTCCATTCATATATGGTGACATTCCTCCAGGAATGGTGTCTGAGCCCTTGGAAGATATGGACCCATATTATATCAACAAAAAAGTGAGTCTAATATCAGTCCTGTTCATATCAAAATGTTTGGAGAGCTTTATCATACTTGTTTCATTCTCTTACTGTAAAATAGTTTCTTCATCTGTTAACTGACACCAGTGTAGGAAAACACCATTCTAATAATGTGGAAACAGCTAATCATTGTTAAAATAATTAGCACACAAGAACAGAAAATGGTTGATGCCATTGATAGATATTCATTCTACCTCCCAGAAAGTAAATACATATTTGACATCTATTTATAAAAATTAAATTTAGCTAATGCATAATAAGTGGTCATGGCACCAAGCCTGCTGAAGCTGAAGAAGTATTAGGTCAGTCCTCTCAGAAATATGGTTTGAATAGGTGGTTTTCTGTGGAGCCAGGAGTTGGGCTCGTTCATCCTTGTGGGTCCTCTCCAACTTGGGATATTCTATGATTCTATGTTTTCAAAACACATTCACCCTCATGTGCTGTTGGCAGATCAGTCTTCCTGCTTTCTGTAATGAGAAATTTTACAACTGTATAATTTTTAATATTAAATCAATCAAATTGGCAGCAAACGTGACATGATGACTGACTGTATAATTTGGTTATGTAGTGGATGTAGCAGGGTATAAATAAATAGAGTGAAAATCTAGACTCCTATACACAGCTCTCTTAAACAGTAACGAAGTGCTCATCATCTGCAGTGGAACAGAATAGAAGCCATCATCCTTAGTGGATATTAACTTTTCATCATTTTCTTTTAATATGCATCAACATATACACATATTTGTATCTTCTGATATAATTGAACGTGTATCAAATGAACAATTATATCAAAATTATATCAAAGCTGAAACACAGTACATAATCTTTGATTGTAAACAAATGTAAGGATTCTAGATGTAGTGATAAAGAACCTACACAAACATACATATTTTATAGATTGAATACTTTGCAAATTTACTGAAACTGAATACTACCATGTGTCATTCTGTGTCTAAGATTCTTTACATTTAAAATTAACAGCATGAACCAACATTTTGGTCCCAGGAATCAGGTGATTTCAAATTCTAGGGAAAATTATGGAATCAGAGAAACATAAGGATAAGCAGAAAGTATCACAAGAAGAATCTAAAACTGATATTAAGGTTTCTGGTGGAAGTGGTCTTCAAAGGCTCTGGAATCCTTCCAAGCTAATTCTGTTGCACTGCCTATATACAGCAGAAAAGGCTTACAGTCTAGCAAGATGGCTAGCTTGGCTGATGCTTTAATTCTTAGATACTGGGATTATGAAACTCTATAAATATCAAGACAGGAATTATTTTGATTTGCACAATATGCTGTGCTCTGAGTGTCTTTTAGCTTGCTAAATTTTATGTGATTTATCAGTCTGATTTTGACAAGAGAGGAAAATACTATGTGAGAGCACAATATTTTTATCTTTATTATTTGATGCCTCTGAAAGAGCCTTTATCTGCCATTCATAGTATATAAAAACTTCTCTTTAAATCTCAGTTCTACTTTTACAAAGATGAAAGATCTGTTTCTACAAAAGCAGGTTTTGTGGAGTTCCATACTGATTACATCTGACTGATTATGATACAAAATCATACAAAATTGTATCTCTACCTGCCCAGAACTCATCCTGGATGTTTATAGACAAATCAATCAGTCTTCTGTGTCTGAACAGTGAGAACTGTGAAGATGTGCTAGGAATGACCTACAGGTACTTTTCTTGAGCCCTTAGAAATTGACAAGCCATTTAGCGCATTCATTGGTGGAGCTGAAAACCTACTGCATCAGGCAAGTCTGCTAGCTGAAGGTATTAAATCAAGTTTCTAGATCTGGCCTATGTGAAAGGAAGAATCTTTTTATTTGCACGCTAAATAACTTCTACAGGCAAGTCACATTTGCAGTACTGCCTGCTGGCATTTTCTTCTCTGTGCTCAAGTCCACGGATCTGCTCTATGCAAGTGATTCAATCTTCTGCGAAATATGAATAGAAACAGCTTTTTCAGTCAAATACAAGACAAAGTTTTCTCACCCATTACAATTCTCTCCATTCTTCCTTCCTTCAGTGGGAGGAAAATAGGTTTTTCTGACATAAATTCCAGCATTAAAATATCTAAATCCTAGATTTTCTTATCTACTTTTATGTGAATTCTGAAAAGATTTTTATCTTGCTTTTTTGAGTGTATTGATAGAAGTTCATGATCCTGTCCTGCAAGCCTCAGAAGCAGAGATAGAGAAAAGCCTGAAGCAGAAAAGAACAACTCCAGGAAGAGCCAAAGCACTCTTAATGCTTAGTATGTTCACCTCTGTACCATTTCATGTTGCAGATTTTTCTTGACTCCTTTCTGAATTCTGTCCTATAAAGTCAAGGAGTCAAGCAGCATACACTATCCCAAAGTAACAACCTGACAATTGCTGCATAATAGTTAGTGATTATATATTGTTGCCTGGGGAAGCATTTATCTGAAATTACATGGGTCTAAAGAAGCAATACAGACTGAAGGAAAATTACTATTTGTTAGAAGGAGTTAGGACAAGTATATGGATTAGTAAATGCCGCATTGTGGATCATCTCTGGTAAGATGTGCATAAACGATATCTGATTCAGCCATAAAACATCTAAAAGTTTGACTTCCAAACGTTCAAATAGGCTACAACAATGGTTATCTACAGTGTTTGTCAAATGATTCTAATAATCGTATTCACTGTGTTTCTTCAGAAAATCTAATAGGCTGTAGAAATACCCTCTTTATTCCAAATTTGAGTCATAAGGAAAATCATGCATCAGTTGCTTGATATCTGTGTATTGCATCACACTAATTGGTCTGGTGGTGGGTTTTTTTGTTTGTTGTTTTTTTCTTTCTTTGGAGAGGGAATAGGGAGTCTTCTTTGCTGGGTAATATGAATCAGCAGGGCTGAGCTCTTCCCTAAAGGTCTAACTACTAAGTAATTAACAGAAGTCTGCCACCTATTTTGCCAAACTCAGGCAGTTTTATTTTCAGAAGGATACTTTTCACTGTACTGCATATGGGATCAAATTGAAATTATGTTTTGGTATCTTTGTTTCTATGCAAAACTTATCACCAAAGAGGATGTATCAATAAATACATTAAATAAATATTAACTTAAAGATGAACGGAATAGGCAAAAATAGCACCTAATAGCAGTATAGATTTCCACTGTACTTCAGATAGCCTTAATGCCAGCAACTGGACCATGGGAACAAAATTCATCTATTGCAATTTAATACCCCTCCTTAAATTCTTATGGTTTTATTATAATGAAGTGCCATTGTACATGGTGTTCAGTAATGCTGGTCTTTGGAACTGTCAAGTTTAGCATTCTAAAACTTTGTTCACTTTTTGTCTTCTACTCCTGTTTAAGTGCAAATCTGTGTGTTCCAAATACAATGGCAACTGCCTGTTCATGGTGAAGCTGCCATCACAAAGGATCAGGGAGGTTCATATCACTATCCATTGAGAAAGGATCAGCTGGAACCCTTTCAGATCCTCATGTGCAAGCACGCTTCAAAATCTCATCCACTTGGTTTCTTACCTTAAAGTCTGGCTATTTTATCTTGAAGCTAGGCTGCTTCATTTAAAAGGAGCGAAAGAATAGCTGGAATTAAATGGGCCCTACTTCATTTTTCTCCTGCTATAGTGTAGATTTAGCATTGCTACTGATTGCCTCTGCCCACCCTGCCTCTTGCTGATTGATGCCTGTCAGAAGAGCTCTGTCCTTTTGTCCTTGGTTACACCAGTTGCCTAATCCTATCAAACCATACCTCCTGGATTCCCGGACTTGATTTGTCTTGCAGAAGGAAACAAAAAAGCCTGTAAAATCATTTTACTTAACATAAGAAAAAGTGAACGCACTGGTGATCTTAAATATCTTTTATAGTTTCAAATGAAAGAATTTTGAAAATAAAAGTTCCAGTAACACAGAAAAACTAAGATCTAGCTAGAAAAAAAAAAATACTTTCAACAGACAACCACAAAACAAGAAAATGCCAATTTCAGAAATGCCACAAGTCTCTTGTGCTGGCCCTCTCTAGGGCTTTCCCTGAGAAACTATTTGGGTGCTAAGACTAAGAAGCTGGCACTACAGAAGGTGCTGTGGGTTTTGAGATAGTGTTTATCTAACCATGGGAAGTGGTAATGCAATACAGTAGTGCTCAGCCTTCAAGAAGCTGTTTCAAAGCCAAATGAGAGTTTTGGCTTTGAAGCAGTTTCTTCCTCCTGGTAGCCCTGGTAAGACAGCAGTTTCTCAGTTTGGGTCAAATATGGCAAAAATTACAGAGCTGGAAGCCAGTTTACAGGCACAAAGCTGCAAATTAGACACTTCTCTTTAGGTATTTCATTGAATTTAAATTTACACTGGAATACTTTGAGTCTGAGCCTTCATAAAATGATAAAGCACTTTATGAAACAAAAACCCTGGAAAGTATACATAATCTTCCACATATGAATATTAATCTTATAATTTATTTAGAATTTATTTCTCAGAGTATATCTACTTTGTTCTGTCAGATTTGGGTAGAATGTTTCATATTCATCCACACTCCCTGCACACTGCCTTGCATCTGGAATGAGACTGGGTGCAAATGCAGGAAGCTTACGCAGGAGTTGGACATTAGCTGTAATCCCTGCTTTTGCATTTTTAGGAAAATTCTTGACAAGATACAATTTTAGTTCATTTTAAAGGCTAGAAGTCAGTGGACCAATGCAGTCATTTTCAAGGTTCCCATCACAGAAATGTTTTGGATGAAAAATTAAAACTGAAATAGAAATTGTAAGTTTTGCTGGTTCTGCTTATGCAGGGCAGCAGAAAGTGGAACAACTAAAATAGCAGCAGCTTTCAACTGAAACTGGAGTGGTGCCAGCATGCTGTTATTTTCCATAAGGCACGTTAGAAAAGAAATGTATGTTTAATGTGCTTGTGTTCAAAGATTTTTAAAAAGATGTAGGTTGGCTAAATGTAGGTGGTGTAGTTTTAGATGCAAAGCTGGTAGGAAGTGTGATTTTTTTATTATATTTTCTCAACTACCTCATAGCTGCAGAAGCTGTTATTGTGAGCTGTGAGGCCTGGGGGCTGGGGCCAGATCTGAGAGGGAAAATTCACCATGCCCCTTGATAAATGGTACCAAAACCCATAATTCATCTGTTTGGCTACTCACATATTTAAAATGAAACCTTAATTCAAGGTCAAGTGAACTGCAGTTACCCTTGAAAGGTCATTTGTTATCTGTAATCTAACTGGAAATATAATTTAGGAGTATTAGCTCAGTTCTTATCCTGTTGTTCGGTTTCATCCTGCAGATTCTCCATCTCTGTGCAGAAGCTGGAAAAACAAATACATCTCTCATAGCTTTTCTACATATATTGAGTTGGTGTTCAAGATTCAGTATTAATGACACTTAGTATTAAGGGCTTTGATCTTTGTTACCAGGCGTGCTGCATAAAGCCAGAACAGAGGCAGCTCAGGGAAGAAGACAGAAAGTGATTTAGGGCTGGGAGAGCTTTTACTCAGTGCTCATCCCCTTCTACTCTGCCTTCTGTTCTTGGTATCCACCACAGGCTTGTGGAAACCATTATTTCTGCAACTCCCTCTGCCTCCTGGATGCTGCTAGCAATTGGTACCATTACTTCGTGGTCTGTACACACTAAGCATCGTGAATATAAGCAGACTGAAGAGCTGCCTTCCTTGAAAATTCTTGACATGTTTTTCTCAGACTTATAGCCTTCCCAGAAATAGTTCTGTACACTGCTTGCCATCAGTCAGTAAACTTCATGTCTTGCTCCACCTTCACAGATAACCAGAAGAGATCAGTATCTCCTTTCTCACATTTCCAGTGGCATCCTAGCTTACGGCTCACTTCTTCAGCAATGTAATGATAAGCAAGGAAGCTTTATCATAGTTTGTCCAAGAATAAACAACCCTAACAAAACAGAAAAAGCAATTTTAGAGATTTCTCATTGCTGGTTTCTTCAATACCTTTAATTCTGCTTGAATTTAGGCAGTAATCCTTGTGCATGCAGATCTCTTCCAAATTACCAATTCTTCCTTCTGCAGTGCTTTTTGTTCTCTTTTTGTTTGTTTCTACATTTGAAGATCACCTCAGTGCCACAAAGCAACTTGGCAGTCTGCATTTCCAATGTTATATTGTCAGTTGTTGCAGCCACAATGGGCTGCAGTGTAAGCAATTTTTTTCAAAGTTTCCCTGAGTTTTATGCACTTGTTAGTGGTTAAAATAAAATCTAACACGATGTATGTGTTCTGGGAAGGATTTACAACTTTAAAATACAGTTTTGCAGGGTGGTCATCTAGGATGTGTTTCTTATTCTCCTCAGGTAAGGTATACTTGGATGCCCACAGTCCTCAGAGATTCATGACTACATGTGTTTTTCTTATTTCTCTTCATCCTTAGCACAAACTTTGGAAACTATAAACACAATTAAAATTTTTGTTAATCATTTCTGCATCTTTTGCTACAAGAAGTGAATAATATAACTGATATTGTTTAACAAAGCAATATTACAAAAGCATTAATGAAATGAATATTCTATATTTAAAATTATATTTTTGGACATCAGGTAAGTACTGGCAGTAAGTTTTATTTCAAAAGTGTGTCATGCATTTTGTATATTAACTATTCAGAAACTCATGAATTTGCTGACTGTCATTTAAAAAGGTTTAAAATAAGCATCTACAGTGAATACACACTTACAAAAATTTTTGTTTTTCTTTTTCAGACTTTTATAGTATTGAATAAAGGGAAGGCAATATTCCGATTCAGTGCCACCTCTGCCCTGTACATTTTAACTCCATTCAATCCTCTTAGAAAAATAGCTATTAAAATTTTGGTACATTCATATCCTTTTGCAATTTTGGTTCATGAAAAAAAACCCTCATATTTCTATTTCATTGCAAATAGAAGTTTTTCATATGTTATTTTCTTTTTCAGCATTAGAATTATGGTAAGTTTCTATCAATACAAGGAAATTTCAATATATTATTTAAATACATTTGATTATATTATTCAAATACATCACAGCTATCCTGTCAAATTTTGATACTTAAATTATGGAAATTTACAGATGTATTAGAAAAATCACTAATCTCTGGATTTGTAAATCTTTTTCATTTTTTAAAACAGTCTTGTTAATTTAAAGACAATTGAAATATGCAGGAATATTTCAGAAAAATTTCTCCAGATTTATGTTAATATTAAATTGTTACATGCTCCTGATTCTTTTTTTGTGCTATGAAGCCTATCAATAGTAGAAATGACATTTAGTAATGAAAGCATTTTGTACTTATAAATTCCAGAAAAGCTCTCTGTTTTAAAATTTTACAATCTAGTTAATTGGAAATATCATAAGCCACTGCCAGAAAGCAGCAGCAGCAGCGTTGCAGGCAGTTTGCAATGTCTTTGTATGTGCAAATGATTAATGATTGGGGGATCATAACTGATGGGACTGTGCATGATACAAAGTTTTAGTCTGGTATCTAGATTGGTGCCTGATGTTCATAACAGCTGATGGACATTTCTAGAGAATGAGGTTTTTGTGCAACTTGTTGTACAACCCCAGGAGTGGGAAAGCAATCACCACATGGAAACGTTAGCATAACAGTAAAAGTAGAGCAGTTACTCAAAGGCAGAAGTCTAAGACTTACTAGAGATTGCTGGGGCAATTTTCTAAATATTTTCTAAGTATTTGGCTAAGAAGAATAAAATGGAGGGCTGCTGCTGATTCAGTAGACTTTTTCCTCTAAGCTCTCTCGAAGTTAAAGCAATGAGAGGAGGGATGGAAAGTGCCTGGAAAGAAGGGAGCAGCTGGGGACAGTAAGGGACCTGACAGACCTGCAGGCATCATGGTGATGATGGTGAGAAAACGGAGCCAGTACTGTCAGATTGAAGTTATTTTTATCTTAAATACAGAAGTGGTTTTTTTGTTTGTTTTTTTTTTTTGTTGTTGTTGTTTATTTTTGTTTGTTTTATCTTAAATGGAAGGACAGGTTTGTGGGGTTTTTTGTTTGTTTATTTGTTTTTAATTCAATACAAAGCAAACACTGCAAGTATTAATGTGTTTGGTCACCTACAATGTTCCATAATGCATTTTAGGTTTTGGATACTTATATTTTGTCAAGGTTAGCTTATAAGATTAAAAAAAAAAAAAAAGGCAGTAATGTTGTTTACTATTTTTACTAATCCTATGACTTTTATCAGTAAACTCTACTGCCCTGCTTTGAGGCAGGAATTTGGCATTGTAGTCTCTGTAAAAGAACAGTGCCTTTTGTTTTCAGTGCAAAATATGTATTTTGAGCACAGTGAAACTGGTGCATCTTGGAGAATCTCCACATACATGTCCTCTGAATTCCCTGAACCTCTGTATATGGGGCTCCAACCACGTGTGCCCAGACACACAATCAGATGTTGTTCACTCAGCAAGGAGTCAGTGTGTCTCTTCTAGAGCTCTGAGACTTCTGATATTGTTCTTACTTCACTGTTGGTACCTATTGTAATAGCAGTCCCCAAGAATTGGTAACAGATTGAATTTCTCTGCTGACTCACCCCCTGGTATTCTGCCTGCTTGACTCAAGGTAAATTATTCAGTTTTGAAGGCAACACAAGAGTGATGGAGGATGGCCAGACTTATGCAATGAATGGGAACAAATGGAAAAGTTAGAAGAGATGGGGGGAGAGAAGACAAAAAAATGCAGGCAACAGTGGCTGGAGTTGCAGGGTGCAAGGAGTATTAGAAAGGATCAAGGAGAAGCATAAGAGAAAAAGTGGTACCTTGGAAAGTATCTCTATGCTAGTTAGCCTTTGGAAACTGAAATTAGTGATATTCAGTATTTTCTCACTACCAGGAGCTATCTGGAAAACCAACTAGCAGTGTTTTTTGGTTTTTTTTCCAGATTTCCATCTTCCACAAAGTCTATCAGGCAGTAGGCCACTTCATCTGTTCCAGGAAGGGGCTGGCTTGAGGTTGAGCAGTAGCTCTAAATGAAAACTGTTCCTGTGCAGGAAGAGTGTGAAAAAGAAATCACTATATATCAGAATTGTTCACATATGTGTATAGTTGTATTCTTATATAATATAAAATACTAAATTAAGGGAAGTTTGAGATTGTAATACACTCAAAATGTGAGAGAAGTGGAAAAAGAGGCACAGGCACTGAATGTACCAATTATGTTTGAGGTTCTCATATGGGAAAGCATGGCCAGGTTTAAGACTTCAAAGTACACTATCCCAGCTGAGCATCTGTTCATCTGTTCCCTTTAAGAGTGAACAGCACTTTGGCCATGCAAATCAAACCCATGGTGAGTTGTGTACAGTCTGAGCAGTGTGCAATAACCTACCTGTGGCCTTTGTTATTAATGATACAGAGCTGTAAACCCACAGTGTACCACACAGAACTAAAAACTCAGCTCTCCCAAAAAGGCATTTAACTTCTTTAACTGAAGCTACAAACGTCTCCCAGCTTTATTCCTAAAATTCCTAAGGATCCAAGATTTAGATTTTTGTAGACACTTCATTTCCTACATAGCTGAAAGATCTAGAATAAAGAAGGAAGAGATCCTTCTGGCAAATTCAATTTGATGCACAGTACTGATTTGCTCAGAGAAGACAGTGCTTCATGTCTACCAAAGGAGTTTTTTAGGCCTTCTTCAGTCTGATTCCTCACTTCTGAACACTGGCCATTTTGATTTAACATTCTTTCAAAGTAGTTTTGTATGTGATATACATGGTGATAGAGCTCTCTGCTTAGCCCTATAAAAGTCATGACAGCCTTCTTTATGCTTCAGCATCAAACATATGTATTTAGCACCAAGAATATTACCTGAATGGATAGTGTTTATCCTACTGGCATAGATCACATTTCTGCCATTTTTAAGAATATTCCTAAAATAAGAATCTTGTTTGTTTTCCAGAGTGCTGTATTTCTAATCACATTTTATGTACTTTGTTTTATGAGATAAATGAAACTTCCAGGAGATATCTCCATGTTTTTCAACTACCAAAATTAATTCTCTTTGGACAAGGAAATTTCTCAATTAAATAAATTCAGAATCTTGAATCCTGCCTGTGGACTGTGCACACAAGCACCATATAGGATAATAATTAATTATTCTACGCAAATAACAATGATTTTTGCTATTCAAAGCTTGTATGACAATGTAATCCCCCAAATGAGTTGTCACTTTAATGAAAGGTATCACTATATTTACTGCTTATTCAACAGTTTAGATAAATGTCACCTATAGAAATTGGGCAGGTAAATCCTTCCCTGTGATTTGATTGTTAACTTGAAAGTATCTGCTTGAGTCTGAATGCTTTAAGTAATTATCTGAATGCTAGCACAAATTTTCTGCAAAATTTAGGTTGAAATGTAACTTTTCCTCCTCCTCTTTCATTTACAGTGAAGGTTGCTCTTTTGTTTGCTTAGTTATATTTTTATGCTAAAAAAAAAACCAAAAAACAAGACAAAAAAAAAAAAACCCTCAAACTAAAAAATGCTATGTACCTATTATTTTTTTTAATGAAATTAAAATTCTTGGGCTCTTACATGCAACTTCATTTGTAAATACTTTTCATGCAAGTATTTTTAAGGAATATAACATATAAAAAGATGACTAGAGGAAAAATTAAAGTCAAACGTTTGGCATGAAGGTGTATGTAGTATCGCCTATTTTCTGCTGCCATCGTGTGGCTACTTTGGATCAGGTTTTAGTCTACACAATTACAAATGGTAATATTTTACTGCACTTAAAATCTATGGTTGATGTGACATTGCTGGAATTGCTATTGTAATTCCCTTAACTATGATTTACATTATTCAGCATGCTTATTATGTGCACTATTTTGACCAACTGCGTGTTTATGACCATGAGTAACCCTCCGGACTGGACCAAGAATGTAGAGTAAGTTGCACATTTTACTCAAAGATATCTATGCCTCTGACAGTTCCTCAGTAAGTCAATATGCTTGCAACTGCAGTTGTGTGCTGGCTGGAACTATCATGAAATAGTAATAGTATTTCCTCTCTATACTATGTAGAAATATTGGATAATTATTCAAATCTATTTCTGGGAGAATATTTGGGTTGACAAAAATAGAAGTTATTTATGGATATTGTTGTACTTGGATTCCACTAGTTCTTTATTATCTTCATGGTTTAGCATCTACACCGTGTGTTAATGCCGCTACATTAAGAGTAGAACTGTGGCTATTTGTAGATGCCAGGTAAAGACAGCATATATCCACATGTATTCTTAAAGTGCAATGTATTCTTAAAGTGAAACTTTATGTGCATGCTTGTATTCTCCCTTTTCTAAAGTTAATACTAGTAGGATTCAATTTTAGTGGTTCTGACAGTATCCAGTATCTTATGCTCACAATGTTCTTGGATCACAGAATGGATGTAGTATAATTTTAAACTGAGTGTCACTGATAATTTTAAAAAAATGTTATATATTTTATGGTTTTATTTCTTTGATTTATGCATAAGATCAGTAATTCTGTATTTAATGTGCATGAATTCAGAAATATATACAGTAAGTATAAAGCATGTCAGAAGACACTGCTTTTTACCACATTTCTTTTCAGTGCAAGTGTAGAATATTACTTATCTCAATTAATTTTTCTGATATTTTCCAGGTACACCTTCACTGGAATATATACGTTTGAGTCGCTTATAAAAATTATTGCAAGAGGCTTTTGCTTAGAAGATTTTACTTTTCTTCGAGATCCATGGAACTGGCTCGATTTCACTGTCATTACCTTTGCGTAAGTTTTTGTTTTTTCCTTTTCTTCGAAAGTGAAGGGCAAAAAGGGCATGAAATTAGTATCAATACATATCAATTTTATCAAATAGAAATACTTCTATGAATTTACTTTGTCTAAAACAATTTTCACATTCTAATGTGAATATATTGATGT
Source organism: Tympanuchus pallidicinctus (assembly GCF_026119805.1). Taxonomy (NCBI): domain Eukaryota; kingdom Metazoa; phylum Chordata; class Aves; order Galliformes; family Phasianidae; genus Tympanuchus; species Tympanuchus pallidicinctus. Next base: position 17,561,471 of record NW_026294669.1, on the reverse strand, counting down.
AAAACATAAATACTGTGGAAGCCATTAGTTCAGTTAGTATTAGGCTAATTTCATGTCCTGCGTTTTTTTCTCTGAGCAGAAAAGGAGCATCCCTTTGACTTCATTCCACAAACTTACCAATCTAGTCTAGATAAATTTTAGGCTTTCAAAGTTAAATCACTGTGATTCACTTCAGAGAAGTTAAAATTAACTGAAGGCCCTGAAAGCATATTAATGCAAGGCAAACTGCAATGAAAGGTAAACCTCTGACTGTTGCTATTTAATTTTTTGCTAAAAACGCCAAAGTGGTCTTGATGAAAGACCCAAGTAAGTAGCATAAACTTTGCCTAAATTCTGAATAACTGTGATTTAATCCTACAGGTATGTAACAGAATTTGTAAACCTAGGCAATGTTTCAGCTCTTCGAACTTTCAGAGTATTGAGAGCTTTGAAAACTATTTCTGTAATCCCAGGTAAGAAGTAACTGGTGTAAGGTGTTAGGCCCCTTGTACCTCCCAACTGTTCCTTTTTATCCTGTCATTGTGTTTGTGTGTGAACTCCCCTATTACAGATATGTGACAGAGTTTGTGGACCTGGGCAATGTCTCAGCGCTGAGAACATTCAGAGTTCTCCGAGCTTTGAAAACAATATCAGTCATTCCAGGTGAGAGCTAGGTTAAACACTGAGGCTGACTGTTGTTCCACAGAGGCTATACTCACGCTTTTGAAGCATAAGCCTTATTTCTTTCCACAAAAAAAAAAAAAAAGAAAAAAAAAAAAAGCAGGAATCGGAAGATATCAGAATTTACTGAAATCTCTGATTCATTGCTTTTTAACATGAGCTCTTTTGAAATCAGCCTTTGAGTTTAACAGATTCTTGCATGAGACATTGCAATACAAAGCGTGTGTGGTTTTCACCTTCTGATGTCAAGCTTTCTTCTCCACATTCAATGAATATCAGTTACCCTGAAGTTTTCTTACCCATATGTATTTTACCTACATGATGTTGTGTCGTATTTGTTGTGGATTTTGTGTCTTAAAAATAGAACTGTTTTAAATGTTGATTAAGTAACAAAGTTAATGGAATAAGATAATAAAGAATAGCATGGGCATTGCATGGGGGATTTATTATCTTAAACTTCTATGATTTTCCAAACCATCTCCAGTTTTATAGCATTAAATTTAACTGAATTTTTTTATAAACAGGCTCTTTACTACTGTCTTCTAATTCTAGTATGTTATAAAACTGTTAATAGCAAAGGTTTGGGGCAAGAGGTATTGACAAACAAAAAGAAAGAAGACTTTTCTTCAAGATTCATGTATAGCATGAATAACAAAGTCACTTGTTTTAGTATTAAAACAAGTATTTTGAAATATATGCAACTCATTCCATTTACTGTTTCAAATGAACATACACTTTGGCTTTTTATTCATTTTCACAAGTGAAAAAGCTCTTCACAAAAGTGTTATTTCACAGACATTATGATCATTTATTTGGGCTTTTGCATGAAATCTATAACTTTACTGGGAGATACTGTCATTTTTTATGCTTTAAAAATCTTTTGAACACCAGAATAAAAATTCCTTTACATTTTCAGGCTTGAAGACTATTGTGGGAGCCCTAATTCAGTCTGTGAAGAAGCTCTCGGATGTTATGATCCTGACTGTGTTTTGTCTGAGTGTATTTGCACTAATAGGGCTGCAGCTGTTCATGGGCAACTTGAGGAATAAATGTCTGCAGTGGCCTCCAGAAAATTTCACTCTGGAAACAAATATAACTTCCCAGCTCAACAGCACCATTGGTGAAAATGGTACACTGGTTAATTCAACAGTGACTCCATTTGACTGGAAGGGGTACATTGAGGATGAAAGTAAGTACTGTCAGCATAATTGTTATTAAAATGTTCTATAAATGGCTCAGTTCTTAAGAATAAGATATATCTCAAAGCAAGTTTATCAAAGACTATTGTGTCATTTCTGACAGATATCAGAGACTTCTGACTTCCAGTGAGAGAATCCAGTGAAGTGCTTAGAATTATCACCACACATCCATTCTTGTACTTCACCACTCCCATACTTAGAAAAGTTTATTTATGGTCTGACATAACTTTATGTTGAAATTTAAGTTTATTGTTCTTATCAGCTTCACCACAGGCCTGAAAAATAAATTATTCCCCAACCTTAATCAGTGTCTCCGAGATATTTAGAGACTGCACTCAAGTTACCATGCTCTGTTCTCTTCACTTTCAATCTTTTTTCCATCATGTTTTTTCTCTGAAGATTTATTTTTTAGATCTAAATCTCTCTTCTGTATTCTTTCTTGCTTATAAACATCCTTCTTATGGCACAGAAGCCACATCCAAGCATTTCACCTCCCTGTGTCGCCTGCTGGTTGGGTTAAGCTGGCAAGAGGCAGTCTAGAAGGACTGTGCTGCAGCATAGTAACTTGTGCTTTATATATCTTCCGCTAGTGTTTGCCTTTGTTTACAACTCTAGCATCATTAAATCAAGTTCAGCTTGTGATCTTCCTGCCTCCTGAATCTTTTACAGACATTAAACGCATTAGGTTTTCACTTTGTATTTGCACAGTTCACTGTTCCAGCCTGAAAAGCGCCGTTTTCTCTGACCATCTTTGTGACTCTCCTGGATCTTTTAAATTGTAATGATTTCCTGAGACCTACCTGTCACCCTTATGAGATCAGTATCATTCACAAATTTGACAAGATCATATTAGTTAAAATCTTGAGTAGCACTGATCTCAGACAAGTCTCCTCAGAACTCATTTTGATGCATCTTTCCATTTTGATCATTTCCTATCATATGATTTTCCAAGCTAATACGGATAGTTTGGCAAACTGAAAGTAAACAAACAAATGTATTTCAATACAGTGAAATGTGAGATTGCAAACCTAAGATCCTTGCTTTAAATATCAGTACTGGACAATTTGTAGCAAGACAGGTTCACATGCATAAAGAGTGTACTTGGTAGCATACATCATCTCTAAGAATGAAAAAATTGAAAGGAAGAAGGAAAAGTGAGAGGAAAGGGAAAATTAATAACAGTAGTTAGCTGTGAGAAAGTGCTGGGGTCCCCAGGTGAGTTTCATCCCCTAAGTGTTCTTTCTGGTGCAGCAGGTGATTACCCCATACTACTTTTCCCATAGTAACCATATATTTTTCATTAGAGTCTGCTCATACTCCCTGTGGGTTTTTCATACTTACAAAGCTATTAGCACTAATTGGAACATGCTTTGATCAGGGTGGGTTCTGAATGACCAGTTGAATTTTAAGCTCATACATGCATGTTATAAGGTCACCTAATACAAACCAAAAGCTACAGCAAATAAGTAGGAAAAAGCTGGAGGGGGAAGGGGATGATTTTCACACTGGGGACAATTGCTTTCCATGAACACCTGCTGTAGCAATGCTGTATTTGCAAACATATTTCAAAAAAAAACAAAAACAAAAAACCACCATGAGAATAAATGAACAAATGAAAAACAGGAGAACAAAGGAAAAGTAGTGCCACAGAGGCATTGCAAAGCACTGTCACAGCAGCTTGTGTGAAAGGTTGCAGAGCTGCAAGTGAGAGGCAAGATGCAGAAATGTGATTAGAACGTCCTCAGCAAGGCACCTAAGGCACTTTGGAGCAGACAGGACTCTAACAAATTGAGACTGAAACTCTGCAGTCAAAAGCTAAATGGTATCCTGTTCACATAAATAAATTATTGACTAGGAAGGCAGTATTACCCCTGTATTTAGCACTGCTGCAGTTGCTACTGGAATACTATAAAAAGTTCAATTTAGATGGAATGTTGAAAAAAATGGGGGATGTGCTGAAAAGAGTACAGTGATTAACAGGCTAGAAAACATGCTTTATACCAAGATAGGCCAGAAGCTCAACCTACTTAGCATATCAAAGAGAAAGTTTAAGGGGTGATCTGATCACAGTTAAGAAAAACCTCATGGGGAACAGATATTTCATCACAGACATATCTTTGATCTCACAGGCAAAGATATAACAGGTACAATAGCTGTATGTCAAAGGCAGTTTTCAAATAGAAGTAATTCTAACTATCATCATGCAACTGATCAGTTACCTCGATTGACTTCCATCTAAATTTCTTAAATTAGGATGTAATCTTGTGAAACAACACTTAAACTTGTGAATACAGAGAGGTCCCATGCTGTAGTGTACAGCAAAGATTAAGCAAGGGAGACTGCATGTTTCAAGGTCAGACTTCATTTTCTATCTCTTTTAACAAAGAATCTATAAACTAAAGCTCTGATTTCATTTGGCTTCAAGGAGATCCAAAGTCCCTTGAAAAATCTTGCTGCATTAATTATAGAAAATACTTTAATGAATGGCTCCTTCAACCTGTGGTGTTATTTACATAGAAATTCATATTTGTTATGAAATTATGAATCTTATTATGAAGATAATAAGCTTTTCCTTTCTTACAGACAGTTTCACAGAAAAGAAATGATCTTGCATCTTCCTGTTCTTTTTTCACATTGGCCATTGGGATATGGAAGTGGTTCTTAAACTAGTTGTTTTGCAGGAGAGTAAGAAAGGTCTTAACTGGAACTCAATGCAGTACAATGGCTCTGTCTAGTAGAAATTATAATTGTTTTAAATGGCTAATAGTTGTGTATATTGCACAAAAAAAGGCATATAAGCCATGTGTTTTCCTCTGAGCTCAATTTTGGGAATATCAGTTAGAGAGACTTAATGTAGGCATTGCTGTCATGAATGAGCCAAACACTCTCTTTTCCCATGTTCAGAGATATGGAATCTGATAAAATTAATGGTAGATCCATTTATCTCATTAAGTCTTTCATAAACAAAGTTTTCTGGGAAATAAATATTGCACTGACTGACCAAAGACACATTTTAGTTATTAATTATTGTTTCCTAATATACATTATGTGTTTCAAGGCATGTTGTGGTACATACTAGGTAGACTGTTAGAGCAATTCTAAAATCTGTTGCTGCTTCTTATAGAATTATTCATGTGATGCTTACATTATGTACTCTTCTGCTGAACTGCTCAGCTCAAGAACATGAGATCAAATTGTCTTGGCTTAGCAAAGTCTTAAGGGATGTCTCTGTGCCAGCTCTGTTCTTTCTTTCCTTGTAATTGAGTTGAAATATCTATTCTCTCTTTGCCTCTTTCTTTTAGTGCTCTCTCCGCACTTTTAGTTTTTAAATAAAGATGTTTATTTCATCTTAAACATATTGCCAGTGAGTCTTCTATGAAGTAGATGGAAACTGCCTAAAAGAAATAAATGGGCTGATCAGGTAGGTGCGGAACTCTCGAAGACCAAGTCTGATAGAAAAGACAAGTCATCTCCTCAGTCGCTTGAAAGGATTTAGAAGCTGCAGTCAGCAGTGCATAGAGATGCATGATATTTGCCTGAAATCCAGAGGAATGGAGTCTCAGGGCCAGCCCAGATGCTTTTCTAGATGTCCTAGTACAAAATCGTTGTTGGACGAGTTTGGTAATGCTGACCCCACAACGTATGGGTTTGTCTCTTCAGTAGTGTTGCAAATGCTTCTTAAGTACGCTTTCTGCTTATCTGATGCCAGATGATCTTGCAAGAGCTGCAAGTTTCCTGCTTTCCTTTGTGCTGGGTTTCACAGGGGTTTCATCCTTGTCCTGTCACTGAGTGTTCCTCCTCATTAACTGATGATTTTTCTCAGACTATTTACTTATAAGCACAGACTTTTCTTCAATCTGTGTGAAACATCTCAGTATTTGTTTCATGAAATAACAATTATGCTCAGTCATTACCCTAAATTTACCCAGACAACTGTAAGTTCCCTTGAACTGAAGTACTTGCCTGCCAGGGATTTTTTCCACATTTTCTCTCCAAATAAAGGGAAACCAGCCATGTGCCTTGAATGTAGCGAGAGCCTTTTCACGTCACACTGGCAAAATATCATTGTGAATTTTGCATTTAGTTAGGGGCATGTACTTACACAGTTTTGTTCAGCTTGTGTTGTTAGAACAATTTTCCTGTCATGACAATATTTTGAGCATTTGTATCTGCCATCCTGCATAATGTAGTTGTATCAGAGTATGCAGAGAAAGCCTATTGGCTATTGCCTGTGAAACTGGCAGGTCAGCAGGCTTCACAGCACATCTTGTCCAAAGTTTTCACACCAGCCTTCTTCTAGTGGTTTGGTTCAACTACTGCAGTGCTGTTAACGAATGACTGCCCTTTGTATACTTTATCAGGTCAGGTTTGTGTTCTTCCTAACCAGCTGTTAAGTTCCAACATGTTTTAAGCACGATTAGCTGACATCATGCAGAATAAGGTTTCTTTCAAATGGGTCAGCTGTGGTCAGCATCAAGCCAGCTAACTTTCCTACTTGCAGGTCAACACATTGCAATTCTGCAGTGCATGCCAACCCAACACGACAGCAGCAGCACACAGGAGACTGTACCCTGTATGGCCGAGTAGATATTGAAACTGACTCCTTCACAGTGTCAAACACGACCTACATACAGCTGCTAACCTATGGCCTACCTCCTGCGGCCAGCAACATGTTATGCCTATGACTGGTGGCATCTCCTCAAACCCAATACTCAGTGGTAACCTTCTTCAAGTTTCTGTAGCAGCTTGACTTCACCAGCACAGTATATGCAGCTACAGCCAAGTTTGAGCTCAGTTGTGCTGGTAGTACTTCAGTTGAGGCCATTTTAAGGAGACCAGCAGGTCAGCTCTGTGGAGCAGAAAACCAGTGGGAGTTTTAATTCTCCTCAGGCAGCAAAAAAGGAACAGTTCAAAAGTGCAGCAGCTGCAGAAGTGCTATTGTAAAAGTCTGCTTTGAGGAGAAAAAAAACAAATTCAAGTAGATAGTGAATGTGCATCGTAATAGGCACAACTTTTTGCTCATCATCTCTTTATTCTTCTAAGGACAGATAGGTCAATGTTGTTGCTGTCTAAACCATCTGAAAAGCCCCTTAAGTTCAGGATTACTAAACAGCTTTTGAGATACTTAGTTACAGAGTGATTTGGTGGAACCTTCCCATTATTTCTTTCCCAAGGTTATAAATAATTTCATCATATATACATATCACCTACCTACACAAATGAATATTGCAGTTATTTGATTTAGATATATACTGAACTGTATACCAATCATAAGTCGCACTGCAGACTGTGAGTGCCCATAATAGTGAGAGCCCTTGGGAGCCAGATGATTTTTGCAGAGTTCACTTATCATAGAATCATTAAGGCTCAAAAGGCCTTCAAGATCATCTATTCTAACCATCAGCCCATTCCTGTTCTAAACCTTGTCCCTCAGTGCCACATCTACTCTTTTCTTGAAAATCTCCAGGGGTGGTAACTCCCTGGTCAGCCTGTTCCAATACCTCGCCGTTCTTTCAGAAAATAATTTTTTTTGTAATATCCAACATGAACCTCCCCTGGTTCTACTTTAGGACATTCCCTCTCATCCTATCGCTGTTACCTGGGAGAAGAATCTTCTTCATCAGAACCTCCACTCAGCTAGTTGTATAGAGTGACAAGATTTCCCCTGAGCCTTCTCTTCTCCAGACTGAACAATGCCAGTTTCCTCAGACATTCCCCATAATACTTGTGCTCCAGATCCTTCACAGCTTCATTGCCCTTCTCTGGACACGTTTCAGGTCCTCAATATTGTCCTTGTAGTGAGGGAAATACGAGATAACTGCCACATGCGTTAGTAAGTGGCCAACTGGAACTTTTGTCAGTGCTGATCAGAAAGTTTCCCTCCTTAAAACAAATTATCAGTACCTTTCTTTTTTCAGCTACAATTTAATTGTAAGTGTACAGTATAATGTCGTAAGTTTTTAGTTAGTTCATTGGTCAGTCTGAAAGGAGAATGGTAGAATTCATTTACATCCAGCAGCGTTCTTTGGGATTTTTAGTGCATTTTGGTATTTTAACAATAAGCTGAGAGATGACTTTTAGTGCAATTTGTGGTGGCATTTACTCCAAGTTACACTCCTGCTGAAACAATGCTAATATTCATTTAAAGATGTATCTGAAATCATATTATTTATAGATCTGGACTATTTGTTTCATAGAGCTTCAGTTGTTAAAAACAAAAGAACAAACCCACAGATTAATATTCAGAATTTTATTAATTTTTTGGAAATTCTTTCCTAAACAGGTCATTTTTATTTTCTGGAAGGGCAAAATGATGCTCTCCTTTGTGGAAACAGTTCTGATGCTGGGTAAGACAAATTTTTGAGAGATTTTTTTCACAGTGTATAAATTAGATCCATCTTAAGGTATACATCGTATATTTTGAGCGAATATATTCTTTCACATAAGAAGTGATATTAGGATTTTGCATTGCGATTTGGATCAGAATTCCTGATCCATTGGCAACGTTGTACACCATTGAGCTCAGTGAACTGCTTAATGAGCTTAGTATTTGCATGGCTGAATCAGTAATTTGCAATTAATGTAGCTACTGCTGGGCATGAGAAGCAACAGATGGCACAGCTAGAAAACACCAGCTATGTTCCAGTTCCTGCTGCATGCAGGAGTACTATCACATTCAGTAGCAGGCAGTAGTTTTCACAATGACATTAGTTACAGCGTTAATAATTAAAGGAATTGTTTGATTTACATTTCAGAAGTTTAGATTCAGCTTTTCATAGTAGGTTTTTATTTGTGCCTTTCCTGTATAATTTTTTAGTGTTCTTTAAAAATTCACGATTATAAATCACAATTTCTGGTGTTTCTAGTCTGATTAACCAAAGAAAAATACACTTTTAATCACAATCTTTTGTATGTTCCAATTGATAATACTAAAATAACTATATAAGATGACAGCCAGTTTGTCTTTGCAGGCAGTGTCCAGAAGGTTACACGTGTGTGAAAGCTGGTAGAAATCCCAATTATGGCTACACAAGTTTTGACACTTTCAGCTGGGCTTTCTTGTCACTGTTTCGTTTGATGACCCAAGACTTCTGGGAAAATCTTTATCAGCTGGTGAGAATTTTGTTATGGGTGATAGACTAAACATGTTTTTACCTGTAATGCAAGAAGTCTAAAATCAGTTATGTTATCTTACTTTTCAAAGTATAAGAAACAGAACTTTGTCTACCTATTCTTGCTTATGAATTCATTTTTGTTTCCAGACACTACGTGCTGCTGGGAAAACATACATGATATTTTTTGTTTTGGTGATTTTTCTGGGCTCCTTCTATCTGATCAACTTGATCCTGGCTGTGGTTGCCATGGCTTACGAAGAGCAGAACCAAGCAACCCTGGAAGAAGCAGAGCAGAAAGAGGCAGAATTTCAACAAATGCTGGAACAGCTAAAGAAGCAGCAAGAAGCAGCTCAGGTATAATTTAATGGCTTAATAAAGCGCATAACAGGAATTCTTGTGGAGATACTTAAATCCCTGTTTTTTGAATTTGGAGATTAAAACCACTGTGCTGGACTTTCAGTATTGGAGTTAGCTCAGAGATTTTCTCTTCTGCATTGTACTGAGAACAACTGAGGCATAGTCAAGAATATTCAGAACCAGGAATATATTGTTATGTTTTTCTTTAGTCATCAGTACAGTTTGTAAGTGATAAGACTTTGGGGGTGAGGGAGTCTAAAAATTCTGTACAAGTAAAATTTAACTGTTTTGATGTCATGGTTTGCTGAGTGACATGAATTCATTCTGTGATGTGACAGGCAGCAGCAGTGGCAGCGGCGGCAGTAACAGCATCTGCAGAGTCCAGGGAACCCAGTGTCGCGGGAGGAGCAGGTGGGCTTTCAGAAAGTTCCTCAGAGGCTTCCAAATTGAGCTCAAAGAGTGCCAAAGAGAGGAGAAATAGAAGGAAAAAAAGAAAACAGAAAGAACAGTCTGGAGGAGAGGAAAAAGATGAAGATGAATTTCACAAGTCTGAATCAGAAGACAGCATCAGAAGAAAAGGTTTCCGGTTATCTATTGAAGGCAATAGACTGACATATGAAAAGAAATACTCTTCTCCACATCAGGTATTGCATATTGCATGTGTTATTTTTGATAGAAGCATATATTTAAAGCATCGTAGGCTGTTATAAAGCAAGTTTCCTGGTACAGTAATGTGAACCTACTGCTTAAAGAAAAGAAACCAGGATTTTCATTAAATTTTCTCATTCTTGTTTGCACCTGAGAGAAAGTGCTGTAGGGGCTAGGCTGTCTTGTAAAAAAAGACAAAACATCAGAGTGAAATTTAACTTCATATACCTGCTCTTGTAAAAACATTGTTCAAAAATTATATTAAAAATATTCTTCAGCTGATTCAGTTAGTTTCTTAGAGTGATTATACACTTTCTGTTCTTATTAAGATGTTATGGTGTCTTTCCATTATGGTAGCCTTACATTTTCCTCCTGCTTCGATGATTTTGGAGGTTGGTTCAATATGTGAAGGATGCTGCATATATGAAAAACATGCATGTTTATAATGCATTTTTGCTTGATAGATATTGTTCAACCACCCAGCTACTTTAGCAGACATTAGGAACAAATTTCATTAGTGCTCAAAACTGGTTTTGTTTTCAAAATCCATGAGCAGAGGTATTTCTTCTTGCAAAATATGGTGAACGTACAAAATATTCACAGTAGCATTAACTTCTGCTAAAAGTGGTTAACATTATGTAAGAAAAAAAATGAAAAAGATATGTGGTACTAATGGCAATACTAAGTTTGAAGTTTTCAGTTAATAATCACAAATTTTGTTTGCCTACAGTCTTTGCTGAGCATTCGTGGCTCCCTGTTTTCCCCAAGACGCAACAGCAGAACAAGTCTTTTCAGCTTCAGAGGTAGAGCAAAGGATATAGGATCTGAAAATGACTTTGCTGATGATGAGCACAGCACTTTTGAAGACAATGATAGCAGAAGAGATTCTCTCTTTGTGCCGCGCAGACACGGTGAACGGCGCAACAGTAACATTAGTCAGGCCAGTAGGTCATCCAGGATGCTGGCAGTGTTTCCAGTGAATGGGAAGATGCACAGCACTGTGGATTGCAATGGGGTGGTTTCCCTGGTTGGTGGACCATCTGTTCCTACATCGCCTGTTGGACAGCTTCTGCCAGAGGTGATAATAGATAAACCAGCTACTGATGACAATGTAAGAAAGTTTTAAACAGCTTAGGCATCATGGCCTTTTCTTACTGCACCAGCCAGTGTTACCTACAGAATGGAATCCTTGGCAATGCTTCCTGGTTGGTCAAGCTGTGAATGCCCCTGCATCTTGTAAAATCTTTAATAAATTAAACAGATATGATAGTTTGCATTTACTTACTAATATTCTCATAACTAACAAATGCAATTTGCAGTTTCCACATAGTAAAACATTATCTATACATCCACAAAAGCACTATACTGTATTACCAGGCCATGCATTCATTTCTCTGCTATAAATGTCTGGCTGGTTATGGTCCACAAAATCAAAGTTGCTATATGATTGAGAACAGTATACAAAAACGTTATCATATGTCTGCAATCAGTAAGACACTGTTATTACCAGTATATCAAAATTAGCATTATCGGTTAATTTTGATAATATACGATTCTATATCAGACCCACTAAAAATGTAAGGAAGTAGGCAGTTCTTTATTACCGTTTGTTTCTTCTTTCTATATATTTCCATCCTTTGCTGGTGGAGTTCTGTAGTATAAATGCATAGTTAATTGGAATATTGCATTTCTGCACACACTACCAAAAATACAAATTATAAATGTCTGTGTGAACATATTTGCAGCACATATTGCTGTCACTGTGTATGTGTATGCAGATAGGAGAGGAGATCACTGAAATAAATTTCTTAGTTCAAAATTGTCTACTCACATTAATTAGAAATATACTAGCATGAGGAAGCATGAGGAAGTCGTACTTTTCTTACTTGCTACAATTTGTCTAGTGTAAAAAAACTATTATGTCATAGGAAATTGAATATTCTGTCAGCAAGAGCAAGGAAAAAATAGTTTGCAAAAAAAGTACAATTTTTTAAATTCAGTCCTAATTCAGTCCTTTTCATATCTTTAAATAATTCTTCTAAGCTTGAAGGAAAGAAATGCGATAGTTAAGTGAATAAACTCTCACTAAATCTTGAACAGTTAGGTAACTATTGCCTATTATCATTTAAAAATTATCTTAAAGATATTAAAAAGTAAGAAAAGTCTGACAAGATAAAACTTGAAGTGCACGAAGCACGTGTATATGCATATTAATAACAGGGATCTATGTAGTATTTGTCTATTTTATTATTCAAATGTGGTCTCACCTATTACTGTTCCCTGTGTAGGGCACCACTACAGAGACAGAAATGAGGAAGAGAATATCAGGCTCTTTGCATGTTTCTATGGACTATCTGGAAGATCCAGCTTTAAGAGAGAGAGCAATGAGCATTGCTAGCATCCTTACAAACACTGTGGAAGGTGTGTGTTATACATAGCTTAATGCCATATTTTTCCTGAAAATCTGATTTGAAACTTAAAAACTGATTTAAAATACCTTAATAGATACTGTCCAACAAACCAATGAATATTTATCAGTACACTCAGAGGCCTATATTCAATAAAGTCATTACATAAGTAAGCATTTCTAGTTCACTGTTTTGCTACCATCTACCCTGTGCTTGCTGGGACTACAAAGTTCTGTTTGACGACAACAACTGAGGGGACGCTTATACATATTATTAAAAAAACACTTCACTGTACACAAAAAGATAATAGAATATTTTTCAAATATATAACTGTATATACATATTTTTAGTAGTTATATTATTCAGTTATTCTTTAAAAGCTCAGCTGTATGTGATAAAAATGGTTTTTTTTGTACTAGGAATGAATAAAAATTATAAAAGATATGCCACTATAGACTGATAACTTGACTGGTATAACTCATCTAGCCTTGAGAATGCTAGAACAATCATGTGCTTATGAATTTTGCTTTCCCACAGAACTCGAAGAATCAAGACAGAAATGCCCACCGTGTTGGTATAAATTTGCAAATATTTTCTTGATCTGGGACTGCAGTCCTCATTGGTTAAAAGTAAAGCATATTGTCAACTTAGTTGTAATGGATCCATTTGTTGACCTGGCTATTACAATTTGCATTGTTTTAAATACACTCTTTATGGCCATGGAGCATTATCCGATGACTGATGAATTCAATAACGTACTTTCAGTTGGAAATCTGGTAAGTCTGTTGCTTTTTTTGTGTTTATGTTTTTAAAGGAAGTATGTCTGTTTGTTTGTACCTCTTTAGAAAGCAGATTTACTGACCATTTGTTACCCTCCTAATAGATTCTATCGTAACATTTTTGGATTACATAACTTAGAATTCTGTAAAATCAATATTTTCCTGTGTTCTGAAAAACCAAATTAAATATTTAAAAAAAATGGCACCACTGCTACATTAAGTCTATATTAAATAGAAGTTGATTTATGTGGCTACTAAACCAGGAAATGCATTACTTCCATGAAAAAGACACCATGGAATAAATGTGTTTCTTCTTCAATCAATACAATACAAATGTGTAAATTATGAATGTGTTTTTAATTGCTTTCGTCTCTTTGCTCTGTTTCCTGAGTATAGGTTTACAGTCACTAGAAGAGCCATTTAAAGGCATTTCTAGAATTTTCTTCTTTAAATGAACTTTTATGTGGATACGTGGATTGTTCTCTATGCATGCTTATTCTAAGTATGAGAAATGTCCCACAGTAATTATTCTTCTTACAGTCTTTTATATTTTTTAGAGTCAGAAAATTAGTAAGGTAACTTTTTTATCATGTTGTCAACCATATTTTCTCCCTTCAACTTCAAGAAGATAAATTATTAAAGAATTCAGTAGTTAATTTTCTGTAGCTATGATGCTTTTGAACTGATAGGTTTGATCACACAGAAGTATCTGAGGCTGCAGTCCTACTTCATCTCTTATTTTAAGAATTGATTTCTTATAACATGATTTTTTAAAATCCTTGTTCTGCAATGAAGGAAAAAATATCTCAGATCAAATAAATAACTACAGAATTCGGAAAGGAAAATTAATAGACAAATTCCTAACCAAATTTCATACACTTATAATAAAGGAAACTCTGAATATGTTGTATTGTAGCAGTTTATCTTGTATGATAGCTTGTATATATATATATATTACAGTCTTACTTGCCAATCAGGAAAATATATAAATATTGGTGAATATTAGACTGGAAAGAGAGTGTGAGAGAGGTTGGCTGTAAGCACCATCCTCTTTCAATCTTACGTTTCTTTCTCAAAGCAGAAGCTATCAGGGTTCTCCTGCTCCCATAGTTTATCTTTAAATGCCCTTGAGAACTTCACTGTCACAATGGTTATGAACTTTATTCCTATTTTCACATGATATTGAAAGACATGGAAAGACAAATAACCAGCACAGTGCAGAGCTCAGCTAGCCTTTAATGGTGGCTTTCATACTTTCTTATCCTATAAGAAATTCTAATACTCAGAATCACAACTGCTTTCTCTTAAACCTACTCAGGCTCAGTACCTTGGTGGCTCCCTAAATATGATTCCTGCTTCATTAAGAATATTGAACTCCACGATAGGAAATTATTATCAGAAATATCATGTTTAAAATGCACTTCTAAATGTTATTTCAGTCCTGACTTAAAAACAGTTGAGCCAATTGGCTTTACTGAGCTTACTGACAACATCCACATGGAAGTTTTTTCAGCTTCTGCAAATTGTCGTATCTCTGTTGATCTCCAGCTGTTATAAATAATCTTATTTCTGTTGAACTGAATGGAATTATTGTAGGGTGTGTAAGCAAAGGAGCTACTCATCAGGAGTCTTAGACTTGGCCTCATTCATAATGCTGTATAATGTAATAAGTGTACCAAAAATTATGTTATGCCATATAATTTCTTGGAAAGCATTCTGGTTTATGCCATGAAAATCAAATTAAGGATATTGTTTGTACAATACATGAGGAAGTCCGTATCCTGATATAATTGAAATTGGATTACAAATGTTATAAACCAGAAGTTTACATAATGTCTTTTTCAGCTTAGAATTTAATTATTTGAAAAAAATTGGTTGGTTTATATGACCTCTGTTAAGGTAAGGTGGTCATAATATATCACCACAGTGAACTGTTTTTAAGTCTCAGTTTTGGATGAGGCCAATTTCCGATAAGTAGCCTGGACAACAGCTAAACCTGCAATATTATAATTTGCAAAAAATAACCATCTGCACTCTGAATTCAGGTCTTCACTGGAATCTTCACAGCAGAGATGTTTCTCAAGATAATTGCAATGGATCCTTACTATTATTTTCAAGAAGGCTGGAATATTTTTGATGGATTTATTGTAACCCTTAGCTTGGTTGAGCTTGGTCTTGCAGATGTAGAAGGGCTCTCAGTTCTTCGATCATTCAGATTGGTAAATATACATCAATTGCACTGATTATTCAATGAGACTTCATTAGTTTGTTTTTTTTCCCCTTAAAAATTTTCATTATTTGCTACGATACTGATCCTGAAGTCTCTTTCAGCAGTACAAATCCATACAAATCCGTATTTGATTACTGTCTTCAGACCTTACTGTCTTCAGCATGAATCAGTAGAGATCCAGAAAAATAAATAGCAATGGGTGTCTTAGCCTATTTCCAATCTATTTATTATATGTACACACTTTAAACATCCTGCTATGCAGACTCTTTAGATAGATGTATCTAAAGAGTGATCCTCTGATTAATATCACAGGAGAAGATCCATTGTGTAAATAACTGCAGAAAAGTAGCCCCATTTATTTTAAAAGATGGACCCTAAATTTTAAACTCTATTTGACAGATTGTTTCTTGGGTTTGGGGGAAAACTATGCTTTGAAGTTATCAAGCTCTAACTTTGCAAAATTTTGTGACTGACCTTTTGAACATCATGCATGTAGAAAAGAACATAAACTTTCAACAGGAGGCATTTTTTTGCAGTAGTGTCTTTCCATAAAAATATCTTTGTATTTTTTGTTTCTGCTTGTCCTAACGCTGTTTTTCTCTTCTTCCAGTTACGAGTCTTCAAATTAGCAAAATCCTGGCCAACTCTAAATATGCTGATTAAGATTATTGGCAACTCAGTGGGAGCTCTGGGAAATTTGACTCTCGTTCTGGCCATCATTGTGTTCATTTTTGCTGTTGTTGGGATGCAGCTGTTTGGGAAAAACTATAAGGAATGTGTCTGCAAAATAGCAAGTGATTGTGTACTTCCACGATGGCACATGCAAGATTTTTTTCACTCTTTTTTGATCGTATTCCGAGTGCTGTGTGGAGAATGGATAGAAACAATGTGGGACTGCATGGAGGTTGCAGGCCAAGCAATGTGCCTTACTGTCTTCATGATGGTCATGGTGATTGGAAACTTAGTGGTATGTAATCAAAACATTTACGAAATACTCTTCAATAACAGAGTGGGTTCAATTCTGAAGAGAACTAAGTGTTCTGGCTCTACTTCAATAAAGCACTTAGGCTGGTAGTTTCAAGTGTAAGAGATTTTTTGGATACAGAACAAAGTATTCTGTACCTCGTGATATTAAAAAGCTAAGATGATGTTAGAGTGAGCTCTTAGTCACATTCTTAATTTGTCTTTTGGCTGTTTCTAAATATTTGTTCTCCAAACAATTTTAGTTTATGGGCTCTTAATAAATCATTTGCTGTAATTTTATTATTATTTATAACATAGGATTAGTCATCTAAATCTTGTTTCTACTGTGTGAAGGAATAAATTAAACAATTTTATGATGCTGAATAGCAAGTTTGTTATCTCAGGTGATAAGATTTTTCTAACAAAATATTTATACGCCATCTGGATTTAAGAATGTGTTTACAGATATTCATCAGTTGAAATATTTTTTTAATAATAAACAAGACACAATTGAAACAAACAAATACCCTCCGTTTTTCATGGGGTAAGAGTTCTGAGGGTGCTTTTATTTTGTTTTTGTGAACTATTGAGATTTCAGCCTTCAATGCTGCTAATAGGACTTTTTAAACAAAGAACAAGTTCTTTGTTGAAATGAATTTTAGAATGTTCTTTTTTCATCTTTCTGCAGGTACTGAACCTATTTTTGGCCTTGCTGCTGAGCTCATTTAGTGCTGACAACCTTGCTGTGACAGATGATGATAATGAAATGAACAATCTTCAAATAGCAGTAGCAAGAATGCAGAAGGGCATAGACTATGTGAAAAGAAAAGTGCGCGAATTCATCCAAAAAGCTTTCGTTAAAAAACAAAAAGCCTTAGATGAAATCAAACCACTTGAAGATTTGAACAACAAAAACAGTTGTATTTCCAACCATACTGCAGAATTGAGCAAGGACCATGATTATATTAAAGATGTGAATGGAACAACTAGTGGCATAGGCACAGGCAGCAGTGTGGAGAAATATATAATTGATGAAAGTGATTATATGTCATTCATAAACAACCCAAGCCTGACTGTGACAGTGCCCATTGCTGTGGGTGAATCTGACTTTGAAAATTTAAATACAGAGGAGTTTAGTAGTGAATCAGACCTGGAGGAGAGCAAAGAGGTATTTAGATACTTTGTGCATTTCTCTTGATCCCTTCTGCATGTTTTTCTTTACTCAGCCCAAGCCAGTGTATTCAGTAATTCACCATTTGTTATTTTGACACTTCTTTATACAGTAAGTGTATAAAAGAGGGTTTAATTCTTGATGAGCAGAAATGTGAGAAAGGGTTAAAAATTACTACAGTTCCAACAGGAGGTAGGATGCAAAGGAATGAGGAACCAAGATAATCAAGAACTGCTTATGACCTATGTTTTGTTGAGAACTGTATTTTAGAAAAACTGTTAATTAGCACTGCTGATTTTAAAGAATTTAATTTTGGTGTCCAAAATGCATGAAAGAGAATGGTGAATTGAAATGAAAAGTAAATATTTTTTCCAAAATGAAAAGGTTTTTAAAGTTTTGAAAAGTGTTTTCAAAATGAATTTGAATGGCAAAATATACTGCAAAGGATGAGTTATGAGTGTTGGATTGCTAGAAGAAAATACTATTTTTATTAAAATATTAAAAAGGCAATATTTAGGTGAAAACAGAATTTAAAAATAAAACCTCTATAAACTGTTTCTCGTGAAAATTAATGACTGAAGCTAAAACTGGATATCTTTACCCATTTTCTTGCTAAAGATATTGTCCTCCACCTGTAGAATACAGCCTTCTATGCTTATCAGTGGTTTTTTTTCTCCTCTTTTCTTTCAGCTGCCACCTCATTTCTATAGTTATATTTGAGCTGTTACCCGCTTTTCAGTAGACTTAACAGGTTGCTGGATATATATTTAAGTTGCACTCTGTCCAGGACAAGAGATCTTTACCACTACTAGTTAGTTGTGGTCGTAAATCTTTGCAGGCTTAGAACCATTATTTATATTTTGTAATTTAAAATCTATTTTTCTTTAATCCTTATTAAGATCGATACTGTACAAAGGAAAATTTAAAAACTGTACAAATTTCCCTTCAGTTTGTCAGCAATTAACTTGCACTGAATACCAGAACAAAAGAACTATTAAATTATTCTGGAAAATACTAATATTTTCCTAAAAGTATTTAATGGAAATTTGTGATTCTTCTTTTTTTTACAGAAGCTAAATATGTCCAGCTCATCTGAAGGCAGCACAGTTGACATTGGACTTCCTGCAGAAGAGCAACCAGAAGCTGAACCTGAGGAATCCATGGAGCCGGAGGCCTGCTTCACTGAAGGTGTCAGAGACAAAAAAAATCCAAACTTATTTATGAAATATGGAACAATTAATTGTCAAAACTAGTTCTTAATATTTGTGTTTAATTATTTACTTTTTTGTCAGTTTTTAAACTATGATTGGAAGCAGTAATGATTTTAGACCATAATTCACCATATGGATATTGAATTTAGTATCTCACACAAAAGAAAGTACAATAAAACATTTGCCCAAGAATTACCATATAGACTTTAATTTTGAATGAATTAATATATTTTTTATTTCTTACTTTATAATTTAGCTTTATGTTGCATGAATTTTTATCTTTTTGCATATACTGTATTGAGCAGTTAATTCTCGATAAATAAGAAATACTTTTTCTCATCCATTAGTTGAATTGTAAATTTCAATTGTCTCATTGTTATGTTTTATTGCTTTGAAGGAGAAAAAGACCATCTAGATGAAAATCCTCTGACCTTTTACTAAGTAGCATAGCTTCTGGAAATGCTGTGTTGTGTTACTAAGTACACACAGCCAACAGTTACGTAATTCAACAAAATCTTTCTTTTTCTCAATACATATGCTGTTGTAAGGCTGTGTACGGAGGTTCAAGTGCTGTCAAGTAAGTGTAGAAGAAGGGAGAGGAAAGCAGTGGTGGAATCTTAGAAAAACATGCTTCAGAATTGTTGAACACAACTGGTTTGAGACTTTCATTGTCTTTATGATTCTCCTCAGCAGTGGAGCCCTGGTGAGTAAAACATGAAGAGAGTATTGTAACTGCTCTCAGAAAACATTGTTTTAACTTAGTTAAAAAGCATGTAATTTCATGTTTTCAAAGGATCAGGACTTTAAAAAACAGGTAGAAAAAGTCTCTTCTCAATAATATGTCCAAAAAGAACAGATATAATTGATTAGAGAATTTAACTCCACAACTGAAACTAATATGCCTGAATCTGGGAGAGGGACAACATGAGAAGAAAACACATTTAGCTTTATTATTTGGGTTTGGTCTCTAGTTTTGCTGGTGTTTATTGATGTGTCTCAAGGAAAATAACTGTCTCCTCTAAGAATAAAAATTTATCATTCATGCTTCTAGCTCAGACTTGTGTAGACTGAAAGGATACATGTAAAAAATGTTGATCATTGTGCGGTAAGTATAAAAAGCCTGTGAGAACAGAATAATGAGATTATGATCATAATATAAATCTATAATAATAAAAGAAACAACACTTATTATATTGTTTTACAAATAAAAACGATGACAATAAATACAGAAATTTGAGATTAACTGACAAATTAAACCCTGAAATAACCTGTAAGTATGTCTAGTATCCACTCAGGGAGATACAATTACCATTCAGTAAATTACTTAAGTTCCTGAATTGTTAAACAAAATTACTTTGCAGTAGTATATTAGAAGCTCCTTTATAGAAAAATACTATAAAGCAGGTATTTGAGCTTTTTGTTGCTGTTGTTTGTTTGTTTTAAAAAAGAATAACTTGTTTTATGATTTATCACTTAAAATTTTCAAAAACTAGAAGGACTTAGCAGCATAAGATCAACTGCTTTGCCATTGTCCTGAAAATTTTACAGCTATGGCCCTGGATTTTGAAAATGGATCTCCCTATATATAAACCAGATTCTCTCAGTAGAATTCACTCCCATCTCTTTGTAGAATCAAAGCTGTTTCTGAGAATTGAAAACAATCTGAGTAGAATAACTGAACAGCAGCAATAAATAAATAAAAATCTCTGACCAGAGTAGTTGTTGCTTTTCCTTCCTGTAAGTTGTAAAATATTTTTCTGTAGAGGAAAAATATACTGAGTTACTAGAAAAGAAACCTTGAAATAAAAGTGATAGTCCCACCTCTGTTCTTGAAGAAAATTTACTCCCTTTCTTTTTATTCCTTGTTGTTAAAACGTAAACTATATGCTGTTGTTAAACATAAAACAAATATGTTTGAATATTTTTCTTACAGGCTTTTGAAGATATATATATTGAACAGCGCAAAACTATCAAGACCATGCTGGAATATGCTGACAAAGTCTTCACTTACATCTTCATTCTGGAAATGCTGCTGAAGTGGGTGGCCTATGGCTATCAAACATACTTTACTAATGCCTGGTGCTGGCTGGACTTTCTGATTGTTGATGTATGTACTGTATTTCCTAGGTGGTATTTTTACTCTTTTTTTTTTCATTACTTTCTCTACAATCATAATATTTAAGTGTATACCACCTAAATTACTTTCCAGTTTAAAAAGTAAGGTAGGTGGAAAAAAAAATCCATAGTTCTTTGTCTTTCATTTTATCCTTACATTACTACTTTTCTATACCACAGAATTAATAATAATATAGTCCAGCTAACAAAGGAATATAACATACTAACTCTCCAGGTATTTGCAGTTATTCTCAGCACTGCTCACACCCACCTTAAGGCCCCATGGCCCCTCTTTCCTTCCTGTGGTCTAAATCACATCCAGCATTCAGATTAATGTCTCTTCTACTAGACCCTTCTTACTGAAAAACAATTGTCCAAAATATCCAACTACAAACTCTGTAGTGCATATGTCTGAATAAAGTTTTTACAAAGAATGCAAAATGCATGTGTAGCATTGGTTGTGTGACTTACTTAGTATAGAAGTCCACAAAATATTATTGAACTTATAATCTTCACGGCTGTGTTTGAAATCAAACTCAATTATCTTTCCTTATGGAGTTATCTAATAGTTTTAAATCTACTGTGCTGTAGCATGAATCATGGGAGACAATTTCTCTATGAATTGATGCAATTTAAAATTAGGATGACAGTTTAAAACAAATGTCCTCAGTTTGCCTCCTTAAGAAAACCTCCAGTGCGCAAAAATGCTTACTGTACCAGTGGTTGGTAAAACTTACAGGAAAAAGAAATATTAAGCAAGTTGACATTTAAAATTAAAATGCATTTTGTCCTGCTTTCAGTGAATTAAGAATGATATAGATATTTTATTTAATTTGGCATTAGATTATTACAGCTTGAAAAATTAAGTTTTTGATAGCATTATGAAGGTACTGTAAAAAAAAAAATCAGATTCCAAAACGTCCTAGTTTTGCAGGTTAGTAAAGATGAGGATTAGCAAGAAGGGAAAAGTTCAAGATTTCACATCTAATACTTGCTTCTAAACACGATTAATGAAGAGCTCCGCTGCAGGCATTTCTTTCCATGTTGGTTTGTGGGTGGGTGTTTTTTGTTTGTTCATTTGTTTTTAATAATTAAATAGTATATTTGACTATTAAAATATATAGGCAAATAGGCAAATAGTATATTTGCCTATTAAAATATTTTTTTCAATAACTAGCTTAGGAATTGGAACAGGATAATGAAAGGCCATTCAGGGGAAATGGAGTGAAAACTGAAATTATTTTGTCAAGAACCATTGTGAATGTAGAGGATATTTATATCTCATTGAGGAAATGCAGGGATGTAGGATACATACAGGCAGGTGAAAACGTGACTTTAGTAGTTCTGCTGCCTATTGGAACTGTTTCTGTGATGACTTTAAAAAAACAGCATATTCCAGGTTAATATCAGCCTGTAAAGTACATAAATTTGGTCATCAGGCTAAAATATTAGTTAGTATAACTGAATATAGAATAATCAATCTACCAGTTTCCAGAGAAAGTTACTCTGTGACCCATCTGTTAACTCAAAACAGGCTTCAATTATTACCTCCTAGCTGTGGGCAATCAAAGGAGTATTATCAACTATAATTACTAATTCCAGCAGCATTGTATAACAGAGGGGGAAAAAAAATTGCCCTCAAATCACTATTAAAATATGAAATTCCTAATTATTAATTTTTTCAGATACTAACTGTTACCTTATGGCATTTTTGTTTAACTATTTACTTATCTTTCTCTTCTTTCTCATTAATTCTCATTTTTTTTATTTAAAAGACTTCGTATTCCTGAAGGAAGTGGTCCAAATTCTTCTAAAATTCTTCTAAAGAAGTTTGTGTCTCACATCTATGGTATGTAAAGTAGTATGTATAATATAATAATTTTTACTTTCCTGTTTTCATATAGGTCTCTTTGGTTAGCTTAACAGCAAATGCATTGGGTTACTCTGAACTTGGTGCCATTAAGTCCCTTAGGACACTAAGAGCTTTGAGACCTCTAAGAGCCTTGTCACGATTTGAAGGCATGAGGGTAAGAAAAAATGAAAGAATCTGAAACTATGCATGCATACAAAGAATCCATGCATGCAGAATAAGGAATGACAAGTCCATGCAGAAAAGCTGCACTATCTTTTTATCTATTGCATATCTTTTACTAACAGATAAGCAAAAAGCTTCATCAATTCACCTAAATCCATATGCAGTATCACATAGCAGTTACATTCATTAAGATTACTTTACTTTCTAGCCAATCTCAGGAGTTCTGCATTTACAGCTTTAAAATTACCGATTATAAACTCTCTCAACAGACTTTTAACAATGAATTAAATAAGCGTTACTCTGCTTATATGAGGATTTAATTTAGCAATAGTTTGTAAAGGTATTTTCTGTTACCAGCTGAAATCATTAATTTTTCTTCATTTATCGTATTTGATAAACGAACTTTGGCCTACCAACACTGGATCTTATTAGATCATACCAGAGATGTATTCATATCAGATAGTGGTTTAAATTTATTTCTGAGTTTGGCTGACTTTAAAGATAAAAGCTTCTAAAATGAGTTTATTTCACTATGAAATTATTATTCTTTTTGTAAATTAAACGTTTTTCTTGCTTCAACAAATTTCTATTCAATACAATGTGTATAAGGTTTTGTCATACTTATTCTGAGTTACTTAGAGGCCCTGCTTACTATACATCTCACTCAAGAAAGCATTAAAACTTTTTTTTTTTCATCTGTTTATGCCTTCTGTTCCTAAAAGCCACTGAATACAAACTAACTCTATATGCATGTCATTGAAATATATTTTAAGAGAATGTGTTTTGCTACTTCATGGAAACATGGGAGGAAATAGCGTGCTAACGAATTTCAGTTCAACTACAAAATAGTGAAATAGCCTAAAATGCACTGTTTGAACAGTATTTAGATACAAACCTAAGATTAATGAAGTCAAACTGAGAATCTCAGAATTCTTTTCCTTAAACTGTATTCATCAGCCTACATATTTCTACTTCAGTAATCATCAGAAGAAATATGCTAACCACTGACTGCTAGATGAGTAAATTTCAATTTCATTTTTCAGTTTTGCTTTAAGCAGTGTGTGAATTGGTAATTCATCAGAGTAAGAGCTGGTCAAATTCTACAGAATGTATGAGTTGACAGTTAAGTTTAAAATGACTATTTGATTTAGCAATTTTCTCTGTCTTTTGTTGTACTTACTGTTCATGAACATTCTGACATGTTTTTTTGCAGACAAGAAATGTTGGGAAATTGCTCTCAGCTTTATTTTTTTTATATAACATTCTGGTCAGCTGCAGGAGGACTGGGAGACTAGTTCAGAAGTTATATAGGAAAAAGAAACAACTCTTCAGATGACATTGGAAACAAAACAATCATTATTGGAAATACAATGTTGAAAATTATTGCAAAATCTTTCATTCAATTTTTTTTCTGTATCCTTACATGACTTAGTATATTTCCTACTTAGAACATTTAGGATATTCATGCTCAAAGAAAAATTATTATTAGAAATCTATTCCTTTGTTTCATACTGTAAAACTATGAATCTATGCCAGAGACCCAATCATATGGTAGGATTTCAGATACACAAGATGAATAATTCAAGAGCAACTTTACTGTGTAGGAATCACAGACAAGACTGAAAAAGCAGTAATGGTTACAGCTCCATCTTCCAATATTTATGATAATCAATGAAGTACCTGTTAGTAGTCACTTAGCAAATATGACCAGCCAAATGCAGTCTTCTCTTCACTATTAGTTATATACACTTCTGAAGATGTTTTTTTCAAAATGGTTGGCATGCGTGCACAGCACTTGTCTACTGACAGATATTAGCATTACTTTATGAATGACTCACGAACAGTAAAAAGATTCCAATAATAATTGACCAGCTCATTATAAGAATATACCCATATCAACTTACAGCCTTCTCAGAAACTGAGTTCATTTCATAAAAACCCATTAAAAGAGATTTTGTATTTGCCAACAGGAAGTAAAAATGATTTAGCCCATCTTGCTTTTTTATATTACACAGACCTACACTGACCAACAAGCTGAGTTTTTTTATTCAGCATGTATTTATTATTTTCCCCCAAATTCAAAATGATGTAAAATTTGCCTTGAAAAGAAGAGATCAAATGTATTCAATGGAAGCCCCTGTACATAGGCTGCTATGTATAATTTTGGAAAACAAATTGTTAAACAAGCTAAGCTACTTTAAATTGATATCTGATTATCATTCTGGTGAATATAAAAAATGCAGCATTTTAGAGACACTAAACAGTAATAGCTATTTTTTAATCCAGAAATATCGAAACATACTTCACTCTTTAAGTCATGTTTTATTTTGCAGTTACAACTCACTTATGAAACAGCATAATTTCAAATTTGAGATAGATAATTTTCATTGACAAAGTGGAAATAAAATCTATGAATCATTGGTGATGAGACAGTTACAAATGGTTCATAGCCTGTGCTAGCTTTGAGCACATAAATTAATTTAGCCATATTAAAAGCATTTAAAATATCTACTAGTAATCTGCAGTCTAAGAAATTTTAATATTTCTGTAGCCAGTCTCAAAACCAACTCCACCCAGATGCTGGAAGGCAAAGTAAAGAATTGCTTTAATTTAATTTAAATTTTTGTCATAGGGTTAATATTCTTATCTCAATTAATGACATACTAAGTAGAATTATCTGCAACCTGAGATTTGAATATACCCATTGCTTTTTGTTTAGCTTTTTAGTATTTGCAATATAATGCTTCTGCGCTAGTTCTGACTTGGTATGCTATTTGTCAATGTAAAATACTGAGTACACATTGCTTTGCTGAGTTAGAGAATTAAGTGACAATAAAGCATGCATTTGTGTCCAATTTCACAAAATAAAGCATGTCATGTCGTGCTTGATTTATTTATTAGAGAAATAGTAGAAGGCAGCAAAGAATCTGAAAACCACTTGCACTTTCAGTTTTGCATGCCTTATGCATATTTCTGGCTGATTGCTTTAAGCATTTACTGTATTTCAAATTTCCAGTCCAATTTCATAACTTGTAAAACTAAATTAGAGTATTTGGTGTCTTAAATATCTTCTAAAATTCAATAGCTATACTTCAGACTCCCCTACCATGAAAGCGATAATGAGGCATTTACAAGAATTCTCCAAACTTTATTAGTAGGAATGAAAGTTTCTTATACGATTGAGTTATAAAACATAGCATCAAGTGTCTGTCATTATAGATTCACAACTAAAAATGAGATATATATTTCTATTTTGTATAGAATCTGTATAAAATCATTGAAATCTGAATTCAGTCTCCAATGCAGGACAAACTGGAGGAAACTTTTAAAATTTTCATAGAATGTCAGTAATTGTGTTAATAATTGTACTGTCTTCCTCGGAGTTTAGAAATATTCTTCAGGACACATGTCATTAAAACAAAAAAGTTACTGCATTTACTGTCATATCCTTAGCAAACCCTTGATCTTTGGTTACAACCCTTGCAAGCACCAACTGTGCCTTGCACCTTGCAAGCTGTCATGTCTGCAGGGTTTTCTACAGCTTCAGTGGAAAGAATAAATCAACACAAACAGCATTTCCTGTAAATTAACATCTTATCTTACAGATAATTATTATATATTTAATCTTGAGAAAGTTTATTGGCTACCTCCTACATATTTTCCATGAGTATAGAGGGGTATTAATCTGAAGATTATGCAGTGTGAGAGATTTCTTCAGTGCTGCTGTTTTTGAAGATTGTGATCTTATTCACTACCTTTGAGTTTTAAGGAAAGTCGATTACAAGTGCAACATCTCCCAAAACACAGCTGAAAATTGTAGATAATTGAATGTAAGAAAACTTTATGTGTAGATACTCATATGGGAAATATTCTAGAATCTGGGGATTTTCCTTAGACTGCAATTCTGCATTTAGAAGAGAATTTTTAAAGGAGTTGCTTATCTTATTGAAACCAAGGTGATTTTTTATTGTTTGTTTATTGTATCTCAAAGAAAATCCTTACTGTTAGGATCACAATTAATGAAATATAAAGGACAATGGTATTAAATTTATGCCATTACAAAAGCAAAAAACAATTTTCACCAGATCTAGTGAACTTCACCAGTACTGCTCTCACATCAGCTAATTATCCTGTTTTCATGTTTGTATGTATTTACAGTATTTACCAGCTCTTCTCAGACAGAGAAATGCAGCCATGTGATTTGTTGCTTGGCAGATAACTACTGTGTTTCATCACACACTATGTTAAAGTGTATGATTTTTTCTGTGTTATGTCTTCAGAAGTATTTTGCTATATACTTGATCTGTTGTGAGAAACAGATGCAAAGCTGCTATGGGAACAAATGTATTTTATTAAATCGAACAATGTAGTTTGCCTTTAATAGACAGTTAAGTGAATAAAAAATGCTTCTGTTCTTACTTTAACCAATTTAAATTTTGTTAGGAAAGCTGTCCGGAACGAGATTAGGAGAGACCTCCTGAGATAATGTGCTCAAACCACTCTGCCACTGGTTTTGAAACTGCAGGGCACAAATCCACCATCCACAAGCATGAAATTTCTCCAGCACAAAGTGTTACACAAATAGTTTGTGCATTAAATATTTGCAGAAGCATTTTCCTTTCTTTGAAGATAAAAATCCATATAAGAGCCTTTCTGTGGGGTCAACTACATGCATATAGCATTAATGAAGGACAAGAAGTAACTGTTGTATTAGCTTGATAAGGGAGTGAGTTTATTCTCACCTTAGATCTTTTTTATCTTGCTATCTTTTCTCAATAAGACTAAGAATTGTCTTTCCTTGTCTCTCTCTGATCCCTTCCATTTGCGTGTCTTCACTTTTACTCTCATTTAAATCTAAAGTTTTCCTTACAGTTGATGCTCTAAATGGCAGATTTCTTACAATCTTCTAACAATCTTCATCCTGTATCCTTAACACAGTCTTCATTCTATGCTGGCTTGAATAATTTGGGTGAATCTGCATTTTCACATTCAGCATAGATCCTCTCTTCAATCATTATTTGGAGCATGTCAAGCAGATTACAGTTTTTCCCACAGAAATATTTAATTTTCATCCTTTACTGTCTCCAAAACCAGTTCATAGTGTTCATCATGCATATGCAGCATCTTCCCAATTTTTTATTGTTTACTTACACTATGTATTTGTTGTTTACTTACACAGTGTATCCGTTCTAAGCTGCTCACCTTTGCATTCCCAATAATTTTTTTATTTAGTTTTGTATTCTGCAGCTTGTCCAAAATGTTTACTGTGCTTCTGAGGAGGAACTAAGCTTTTGCCTACAAACTTTGCAGAGTGCGTGTGGGAAAGGAGAGCAGAAGTGCAGGTATTGATCATGACATTGCAGATACTAAGCAGTCCCTTCCTTCAAACAGGGACTGTAAATACTATAAGGGAGTGTATACTACACTACTTGTACAAGATGTTTACCTTACATGTATACCGTATCTTGAAAAGAAAACAGTGGCTATTGATAAAATAATACTCAGTGCTTTATTATTTTTATATTTTATGAAAACAGGTTGCCAGGTGTCCTGTTTTATAACGAAGAAAATAGTCCTTTGAATTTTCAAGCTGTAGGGAATTTTGATTCAGTAGAAACTCAGTTGAAATCCCTGGCTCGATTTTACAAATCGAGTGCCAGTCCTTTCAGCTTTGTATCTTATTCTTTGCTGTTTAGGATTAAAAAAAAATTGATAGAAGGTTTAATGTTTAGGTGGTAGATTCAAGAGGGAAAAAAATGTTTTCTTGTGTCTGCATGTGTATACCTATGTATAAATCTATTTACTTGGAGTAAAGCATCAGCAGAAATATTGATTTGGACACTTACCATTCACTGTTTTTTAAGTTCAGACCCACCTCCTTGTCAGTTAAAAATCTCTGCCTGCAAGAAGGAATTAGGCCTATTTTGTTAGAGATTTTGTGTGCTTTAATGAGAGATAATAGAAGATGCTATTGTGATAAAAAATGAAGTCAAAGATCTAGTACCAAATAGAACCTTTCTCAGCAGAATTACTTAAGTAGTTCACAATTCTTATCTGAATTATTTAAATGTTTAAGCTCTCCTTCACCTTTGTTAACATTTCAACTAATTTGGATTTTACCAAATTTCATCACTGCACTGCTGGATGATCTGATGATTTATTAAAATTGTATTTGCTGAGGGTTTTTGTTTTGTTTCTGTGGATTTTTTGTTTGTTGATTAAGATTTTATCATCACTGATTACCCTGCAGGCTCATGTGATTCCTCTTTTTACTCGATTAAGCAAAAAAGAAACTTGATGAAATTGCATGTCTCTAAAGCATCTGAAGGTACTCATCTAGATATCAAGTGCTGTTTTGTACATCACACTACATATCTGAAAAGTTGTAGATTATGTATACAATTTAAGCAGTGAAAAATCAGTAACTGCCATCACATAAACCTCAAGCACCCTGTGAACCCCAAACTGTAAAGATATAGCTAAGAAATACTCTGCAAGAAATTCCTAGTTCTTCATAGATAAAAGTATAGAATCAATGTCATGCTTGGAAACTAAGGAGCCATTCAAGTATATATTGTTGTAGGTACTTTAAAGAATTCCTGGCAACTTTCTGATCTATGCTACCTACCTTTCTATTTCTAATTACCTTTCAAAAGGGATTAAAAGTGCAACCTTTATTTTTGATGTGGTTTAGGAAAAAAAAAAAACAACTCAGGTTGTTTGGGTTTGGTTTCTTTTGTATTTATGTTTTCCTCTTTGATCTGAAGGTCTTCCTATCACATGGACATAAAAGAGCAGAATGGATGCAAATCTCTTTTCAGTTTGGTTCTCATCATGAATTTTCTGATCAGATGCCATATTTGGAGCACCAATCTATTTTTGTAAGCACTAGCCTATGGAAAACACCATTATTTACATATGGAAAAGTTTCTGTTTCATATTTCTGACTTGTCTGATAGGAACATCTGCATATGTTCTGTGATAGGTAAACTAGAAAATGCAGAACATGCATATGATAGAAGATTCAAAGACAGTGAAAAAGCAATCAGTTAGAAGTACATGAAGGAGAGTCAGCATTGATTTCAAGCTGCTGGATAGTCTATTGCAGACCCTTATGCTCCCGTAACTCAAATAAAAAAGCTGATGCACAGGGCGACTTTAAATTGTTGGTTCATGAATGCCAGGAGCAAGGAGTTATAAATAAGACAAAGCCTTGTTCCAATAACTATCAGACTATCAAGAATTGCTAATCTTTTTGATTCAGGTATGGACTTTCTACATGGTCTCTCTCAGATCCCTATTTGATCCCCTGACTGGGAAAGTTACTGTGTTCCTTAGGTATTTTCCTCCCTTGCTTAAACTCCCTTATGATTCAAGAGAGAAAGCAACTGATAGCCTCCTCCTGGTCAAGTCACTGTGGTTTCAGCATCTTCTAACCTTCCTTGTTGGATGTTCTGAAAGTCCTTTACTATAAGAACATTTTACACTCAGATCATATAAATCACCTGAGCTTCCGTTCCTGCCTACCCACAGCACATCTGCCCATTCATTCCAGTCGTCTTACCTCTGTGGTGGACCAAGAATCTAAACCAACGTCTACTTGCTCACTTCTTCATCTTTCATTGCAAGTTCTCTCTCCACCAGATCTGTGTACATCTGTACTTTGGCCAGGAGAGGAGGAGATTCATTTTCTCCTTATATCATGCTTGTTTGGCACAAAGTAATGTTCATATCTTACTCTGAAATCCTGCTCAAATCTGGTTCAGTGTTTAATTGAGTCAGGAATGAATCTCTCTTTGTTCCTTGGATGTTGCTTACACTACATACACTGTTGACAATACCTCTCTTCAGCCTTTGTACTGCTGACAGATGAATGGCTTTTCTGCCTCAAGACTGTAGCTGTGTGACTATACAGACAGTCACTTAAAAAGAAAGAAATTATTTAACCTTTAGACACGTGCATGTAAGCCTATTCCTTGTTCTTCTTCCTTGGAGTTCCTGGAAGTTTCCTCAGGCTTTCCCAGCTATCAAGGGACTGAGTATGGATGGAATATGTCTGACACTTCTTATGACCATATGTCAAGCATGCACAAAAGATTTGATTTTATCCATGAAGGTGAAGTAAAATCTATTTAACTTTCTGTGCTTGTTTATGTAAATCTTATGTAGGACTGTATACACATAACAATTAAATAATCACTGTAGCCTTTGATGGGCTTCTTCAGAGGAGATCAAGCACATCAAATCTTTGAGGAACTACATCTAAAAATACATGTTGGTAGCTCCCAAAATGGAGGTAAATAAAGTACTTCATCATTTTTAGTAGGAAGAATTTTCCAGACGTAATCTTATAATTTTCTTCTTCATCCTAAAGAGTGTAACTTCCTCCTCCTTTGCACCATGGTCAAAGAGTTTAGAACTTCTTCACAAAAGCTACAATTTTTATGCATAAAATTGTTAAGTACTACTGAAAACTTTTCCTGGTTTGTTTACAGATTGCAGGAAACCCAGGTTGAATGTAGAAGTTCCTAGAAATCCTGTGATTGCTCATGCCTGGATCTGTTGAAGCCATTTTGCTGTGAGAATATTTATGTCTATGAGACTCATGTGTTTGAGATATTGTGCCACAGCAAGGCTGTATCTAATAAAAATACTTATAATAAGTATAATATAATAATACTATAAATATAATAATACTTATATAAAGATACTCTTATAGTTTACTCCCAGAGCAGGGATAAGCTGTTACTCATTGTTCTCATTATATAAATATATATATATAGTGTATATATATATATAACGTAAAAGACTAATAGAAAAGAGACTCAAAAGAAAAGCATTTTTCAAGATTAAAAAAAATGACATTTAGAATCACATTGATCTGTTCCAGATTTGAAGAGTAAAAATAAGAGCTTTGGTAACCAACATTCTGGTAACCTACTAAGGACTGTTTCCAACAAAGAGACTCACAATTTTTGACTTGCTAGATTTTTAACTAATTAAGAAATGTAATGATCTCTCTTCTGCATTTAGTTCACTTTTTATTGGTTCTCTTTTTTTCTGTCCATTTGCTGAAAATTACATGTGCAGGTGTTGTGTGTGTATTTATGGTTGCTATCTTGGACACATATTATGTAGGATAATAAAGACCATATCGCAATATACTTCAGTTAGTCCCAAAGAAAATACAGGAAATAAACCAAAAACAAAACAAAACAAACAAACAAACAAACAAAATCCACAATGAAAAAGCAAAATTGCCTCCAACTGCATACACCAAAGAAATTAAAGGCTTCTTTCCAAGGTGAAATTCACAGTCAGCCCAGCATCTGACCAGCATGTAAAAATCCAGTTCTACATTATACATATTAAAGGACAAAGACTCAACACTGGTGGGGAAAAAAAAATCAAAAATCCATTGAGCAACAACAAAAAACAAAACACAAACAACAACAACAACAACTTGTAAAAGTTTTAATTTTGTTTTCTTCTTTTCTTAAAAAACCTTCCAGGGGGACTGGATAGCTCAAGGGGTTGTTAATAGGATACAGAGCCTTTCATCTCTAGGTCACCAGTTCGCATCCAGGCCAGGTCAGTAGTGACCAGAAATTGTTACCATTTGATGGCTTTTCAGTGACCTATATGAAATACGTTGTTGGAACCATTGTGAGAACAGTTGCTGGAAGCTGTTCAGTTCTTATTTGAGAACAAGAGGCTGATCTTTTAGCAGTCACAGCAGCAAGACTGCATTACCTGTTCATCTAAAGATGTGAGACACTTCACTGTCCTTTTGTAGAAATCTTTCTACAACTATGATCAATTCATAATTGTTGTAACAATCATTGTAGCTGTTAATATTCTGCTGCCTGTTCTGGATCTGTGCTGTGGTCCAATGGATCTCAGGGTTGTTAAAAAGGTAACTGCTACAGGCACTCAATTCATGCAACACCATTCTTCGCTTTGAACACAGGTAACCTTCATTTAATTGACTTGCCAGAATAAATTCCCATCTTTCTTTCTTGACATCTCTATTTTCAGGCTTTTTACTAAGATTAAGCAGTGAAGTTCAATCAGCATAACACATCCAGCATATTTTTATAAGAAGGAAAAAAAAAAAGAAAAGATACAAGCAGAACTTTAATACAGTGTTATAGGAAAGGCCAGACTTGGAATAAATTCCAAAATCATTGCATTACTAATTTTTATGTTTTTTTTAATTCTGTCAAGTAGCAACAGATTTGTTCTCCCTGCAGGCCAGTAAAACAATAGTTCCCTCACTCCTTTGAAAATGGGTCCTTGTAATCTGGCTGTTACTGAGACCCTGTTAGTCTTCTTAAAAATGGGTAGCTTATGTCACATAGGTACTTTATATTTTCTGCAGTAGAAATCTCATGAAATGAGAATACTTCCTTCAAAGCTATCACTATCACAGAAGCTGCCAATGAAAGCTAAATTTTGAAAATATGATAGCAATAGTTCTTTACAAAGTTCCAATTTCCACTATCTATTAATGGAGGAAGCCTGTAAAAATGGCCATAAATTTTGGGAAGAGGAAGGTATTGAGTGATGAGTAACTCAGCCACAATACTTCCAAACGCCTTCAAGAGCCTTTGCAATACAGGTAGTAAAATGGAGCAACTCTGAGCTTGCTCAAAATGATCTTGGTAGCAGGAAAGCCTCCTCCATGTTGCAGAGAGCAGGGCAAAAAGATAGACCAAGACACCTTAACAAATCCCAAGTATTCACATCAATCCTTTTCTCTCTTGTGCCAGGGACTGGATTACTGAGAATCAGATCCCAACTGTACATTTTACCTTACCTTTTCACATCGTCCAAAAAATTTTACAGAGTAAAAAATAAAATTTAAGATAACATACATTTAGTAAATGAGATCTGGTATTGGATACTTAAGGTGAATAGTTTTCTTAGCTGTTCAGCCAAACAAATATTGCAGGAGTTTTTCTAGCTCTGACAGACACATGTGATTGTTTACTGTATGTATCAGAAAAAGATGTTTTTTTCTATATAAATAATTTGATATCTTGCCTACAAGAGCCTAAGCAGGCAACTGGCCTAAAGCAATTTAAAATACCAAATCAAAACCTTAAATATGTCCTTGGTGTATATTTAGATAAATGAAGGGTGTTACCAACAAACTCAATACATGAAACAATAAGACTGGAGCTTGAAATAAATTCTGTTGATTCAATTAGACACATATTGCAAAACTGTCTTGCTTTTTTATACAAAGAAATTAATCTTTGTTATATTCTTGCATGGAATAATAAGGCAATAAAGATATGTATATAATTCCTGCATAATCCTTTTAAAGTAGAGCTTAGTTTCTAGATTCATGGCATTTATTTTTTCAGCTTAAATTTCAAAGTTATGTTGATAATGTTTAGGGTTTCCTTTTTTGTTTAGACACTTTTTAAGCTACATTTTGATACTCTTTTAAAAAATTTTCTTATTTACATTTAACATTTACTTTTATATAGAACATATCAGTGTTGGACTTCACCTTATTACAACCAAGTCTTCTATTTTGTTTTTTCTTATAACTATTTTAATTTTCTCATTTGTTTTCCTTTCATTACATGTACTAATGTTAAGTATTTAAAAGTCCAGTGCAATGTTACAATTATTAATGTACTACATTAACACTTATGGTATTTGTTTTTGAACAAGCATTTATTAAGCATTGGTAAAACAATATACAAAACTTTATTGCTGTAAATGTTCTTACACTCTTTTCTTTTTCCCCCTGTATTTGTGTACTAGGTGGTTGTGAATGCCCTTTTAGGAGCAATTCCATCCATCATGAACGTTCTTCTCGTTTGTCTTATATTCTGGCTAATTTTCAGCATCATGGGAGTAAATCTGTTTGCTGGGAAGTTCTACTACTGTGTTAACACCACAACTGATGAAAGGTTTGAAGTCGACCAAATCAACAATTTTAGTCAGTGCGAGGAACTCATAAAAAACAATCAAAGTGCCCGATGGAAAAACGTGAAAGTAAACTTTGATAATGTAGGATTTGGGTATCTTTCTTTGCTTCAAGTAGTAAGTGATCACTCTTTGTTATATCGCTCTTATTGTTTTTATGTAATAGTGAAAAGCAATTCTAGCAACAAAAGCAGAATACACGCTTTTATCTACAACTTAGTAATTTATTAATACCACTGCTCTGATAATTTATTAGTCTTTCATACTGATCAGCAAAGTCTACTTAGAAGAATGAAGAACTTTTAGGACATCAGAGAGAACAAGTTCCCTTTCTATCTCTGAATGTTTCTAGAAGTACTAGGGCTGGTATATAGTTATCTGATTATTTTCAGTGCTGAAAAGAAATCTGCATTAGTGTAATTAAGTCACAGAAAAGAATTCCAGGTAGAAAACACCATCTCAGTGATGTAACCACTGCAGTTACAAGATCAAAGAAACAATTTCTATCTAGAAGAGAAATAGAAGAAAAGTAACAGTAGGTGTTATAGTCTGTGAAATATTTTCCCTGCTATTCCTGTCCACACAGGACAATGTATGCAGAAAGGCTTATGTCTTCACTATCAAAAATTATGTTCTCAAAACATGAGCTATCCCTGTGTGCACTGGAATACCTTACAACCTGACCCAACCAAGAAATTACAGGACTTTCACCTGAATTGTGCACAGTGAGCAATCTCTCTCTTTGAGGTCTAATTCTGAGAATTAATTTTCATTTTTAGTGTTTTAAAATAAGTTTCTAACTTTTGTATTGTCATAAGAAATCTTATTAATGCAGATTGTTAATTTACATGATGCAGTGGCATTGACATGGGCCTGCCCAGGTTCTAAGACAAGAAATCTGAGCACTGGTAACTGCCTCTCTGATTGAACAGAGCATCTCGTTCCATGACTCTGATAACACTGATGATTTGAAATTCATTAAGATTATTTACTGTCATATCAGGAATAGCAGAGAGGGACTAACAGAATTTGAGAAATATACAAAGGAATACAGTTTGACTTTGATAACAAAATTGGATTACAGTGGAAAGACTGTGAATATTGTTTTCTGTGTCTGATTTTTGAAATCCATTGCTAGAATCTCCACTGTGGAGGGAGGATCAGTATGCTTTATTAAACATTTTTTAAAATTAAAATTACTCAGCTGGAAAGGATGTCAGCAAAATTCCTTTCAAGTGATTTGCATCTCTTCTTTCAGTAGTAGCATAGCTTATTCTGGGACAGGTATAAGATAAGGTACTTTTTTTCCTGGTTTTATGGCCCGTCTCTACTTCGCAATGTCATATATATTCCAGTCTCAGCTATGTATAGCTTATTTCATTTCCACTGAAAAGCAGAGAATATTTTATTCCTCAGAAAAATTTATTTCTTACATGAAAATTTATATTCTTGGATTATTGCATTGCTCTGGGAGGCAGTTGGGTGAAATTTCCAAATGTACCCATGCTTCCAAAGGAAAAAATAATCATTAAGAGGGTCCTGGCTTTCGTGAGAGGACAAGACAGTTGTTTTAAAAACATCTGCAACACAGAAATTCTGCATAGATATGAAATACTTGCCGCGTTGATGCTGTTTTTGTGTGAGTAGAATTCCAGAGGCATCACCATATATTTTCACTTTTTTTGTACTACTAAGATGCATATAGATGTGTGGAAGGATTTTTGTTCAATGTTTGGAAAAAAAAAAAAAAGTGATAAAAAAAGACACTTTTGCCATTCCATTAAACAAATACTTGAAACTGCATCTTTTAGGGTTTGATAAGTAAGCCACTTGTAGTGATTCTGTATGTATGGAATGATACATGCCCTAGACTAGAGCAAAGAAAGCAAATATCAGCTTGATTTTCAGCTAATGCTTTAAATGTGAAAAATCTATGGGGTTTTTTTCACTCTTAAGAGCAGAATGAAGGCCATAACTCATAAATGTTTCTCAAGAAGATGTTCACAAGGTGATTTTCACTTCAATATTTAAAGTACTTTGGATGAGGAACTGGTAAAGGATTCTAAGGCTGTTGTGTTTAGAAGAAACATGAGAAGTAGATGGGTATGTCTTGATTTACATACCCTCCTTAATCAGCTTGTATTAATAGTAAAAATGAGTAAACCCTAAGAATTACTTAAAAGTATCTGTGAATATGTCAGAAACAAAGATAAAGCAATTGAAACTTGTATAATTGGCCAAAAATAATGTTAAAAAGCCTGAAAAAAATCTGATAAAATCATAGTTGCTACTGGAAAAGCTTTCTGTGCACCCAGTGTGAACATTAATGGCTATTTTTTTATTTAACAAGATTAATTCAAAAGTCTACTGAAGTCATTTATATCTCCCCTCTAGCAGTCTCAAGTACAGACTTGTTTAGATTGTGGTGGACCAAAGAAAACTACCTCATTGAGGTGAATATCATTGTTCTAATGATAAGCTCAGTGATAAGCGTCAATAGATGAATTACAGATGAAAGATTCTATTGCAACAGAAGGTTAGAAGCAACAGAAAGCTCTTACAATCCAGCCTTTTTTCCATTATTCATCCTGTTCTCTGACTCAGACCTTGTAAGCCAGTCAAAGAAGAACAATGTAAATTAGCTCAGCTTTTCTGTTTTACAGGTAATACAATAGAAGCCTTTATTCTCTTCATCAGTAAGGTATTCTGTCTTGAGTGAATGCTATTGGAAATATTGTTTTAATGCAAATTATACATATATATATATATATATCCAAACAAGAACAAACCCAAACTCCAAGCTCCAGTGCTGAAAAACTTCAGATTTTTTTTCTTTTTTGATATAAATTTGTTTGAGTATTTTTCTGACCCTTAAGAAAATCATCAGAGCAAAAGCTGAAGAAATTCCTTTCACAACTTTCACACATCAGTAAGTGAAGAGGAACAGGCTGATGTACACAAAGAGATGTGGCATCTATCCGTCTTGAAAATTTTATGGTATTATTTCTTTTTAACTTAAACCAGTTAAGTTAATCCAAACAGTGTTTGGATTATTTGTTAAGTAGATCTTCTGAAGACCTGCTTTTATCCAGGATAAAATGTGGCAAATTAGTCTCAAAACACAGTATCACATTATTCTGTTATTTCTGGTAAAGACATGTAGTATGTAGTGTTGCCACTCTGGCTTTACTTCCAAATTCATTGGAAATTATCCATCATGAGAATAATTTTATGTACTTCTAACTATAGTAGTTTGGGAGGATTTTGTTTTGTCGTTTTCTAGCCACTTTTGAATCTACGTTTGAATTTGTCTTTCAAATTTCCTTGGGGAAAAACAAGTGTAATCTTTGAACTCAATGAATTCTGAGTGTCACTGAGGATATACAATATATTTGTATAAATACTAAAAGGAAACTCAGATTTTGATCTCTTTGTCATATTTGTGTGTTTTCTAGTTCAGCATGCACAAATGCACAAATAATACTTTATTTCTGTTAAGCAAGATCTGTTGTGGAAAATTTGAGCCTAGCAAAACCGGGCCTAAGCTTATACTGAATGCATTAGGAATAACACTCAGTAAATTTGCTGCTTTGATACTGAATCTCTGGTTCAATTATTTGCTATTGCTCAGGCTACATATTTAGAAAATAGAAATTCTCCCTGAAATAAGGCTTCTGCTTTGGGAATTACACAATCTTTTTTTTTTTCCCCACAGTTAAATAGTTAAATTTACAACTGTTTTTGTATAGCGATGATGACAGTGATTGTTTCCTAATGATTTGCAGGATGGATCTAGAAGAAAAACAAATACTATGATGAGGCAGTGCATTTTATTATTGAAATTTCATTAAGTTTGGGGATTTCTGTTCCTTCACTTCTTCAAGACTGATAAAATCCTATTGTTTTGTGAAAATGGATTGTGACAAATACATATTTTACTTCAGACATTTTGAAATACATGAAAGCAATGTTATCTTTCTTTGTTTCCATCTTCACACTCTTTTCGTGTTGACTAGTAATAATAATAATATAAAAGTTGTGATAGTTCTTACTATCTTCTTACTAGCTCTACTTGAAATATGCTCTCTTATTGATGACGATGAAACATAACAGTTTAATATTAGGCTTTTTTTTTTCCTTTCACTCTAGTTTAGTCTAGGATATACTTAAAAATTTACAAAAAAAATTGTGGTTTGTCTGAAAGATGATATGCAATGACCATCATATGTATGAACCAGAGACAATGGCGTGCACCTCACCAAAGAGCCGCTCTTTCATTTGTATCATCCTTCAGATTTAAAAATATTACATCTTATTAGTTATTACTTGCATTTAGTGTTTGAGGTCGAAGTGCTGACTACAACCACAGTCATGACTTTCAAAAAAATACAAATAATATAACCAAGACAGAAACAAAAGTAAACTCCTTAAGGCATATATGAAGTAAGCATCCTGCCCTATTTAGACCTGCCAAGATCTCAGCTGAAATAATGAGTCCAGTTTTGGCTACCATTTCAAGAGATAAACTGATGAAAGAGAGCACAAAATAATGAGAATGATTTGAGTTTTGGACGAGGTCTGCGTGGAATGATTGAAGAGTGAAGATGTGAAGATTATTTAGCCTAAAGAAAAAAGGAAGCAGAAACCAGTTTGCGAAGAAATATTACAACAGAATGATTGGTACTGTGTTCTCCACATCTATAACAGCTATGACAAGTGATAGCTTTAAATGGCAACAGTAGGATTTAAATGTTGGAAACAATAAATACAAGTGCTCATATAAATATTTTTATAAGGCTGTGGAGTTTCCATCCTTGAAAGTCTTAGAGCAATTTAAACCTGTATCAGGAATTAAATAAATAAAATCAATCCCTTGCAGTTCAAGTATTCCACAAGGACTTTAAATTCATCCATCTATCTCTTCAATTCTACTTGTTTCAAATTGTTTGTGATGTTTTGGTCCTCTAACACTGTACTTTGATTTCACAATTGCACTCCAAGTTGCCTGAATCACTTTTTTTTTTTTTTTTGTTTGCCTTGGCTCCAAATGTGGAAGTCATTTCAAAATGGATTTGCTCCTTTTTAGTATTCCACTGTTTCAAAGTATAAGGCAACTTTTTTTGAAAATAAAATGATTCCTTTTCATTTAAAATCCATTGCAGGATGATACCAGCTGCTTTGTATGATGCATAAGCAAAGCTTTTTTGATACCTCTGATAGGAATTAGACTTCAAGATGTTGGAGATATAGCAATAACCATAGATAAAGAATGTTCCCATCCTGACTTATTTCTATGACTAATCTCTATAACAAGGAATATGAATGAACCTAAGATCTACAGCCTTGTTCAGTAAAACTGTAATGAGGATTAAATGACCAAGAACACTCTCAGTTGTTGGTTTTATTCTGTCTGTGACTGAATGATTGCTATTTGGAAATGCTGCCTAGTCCATGACTGTTTCAAAAGAGTAACTAATTGCTACAGTAGAGAAAATGAGTTTGTGTTTCTAACGTGTAGATGAGGCAATCTGCACCTCATTGTCAAACAGAATTTTACACATATGGATTAGAGTAAATAGCTGTAAAAGTTCACTAATTTAATATCTGAAGCACATAAAGTAAATTCTGTTTTTACAAGATCATCCTAAAACATAGTTCAGGGTTATAGCCTCTGTAAAACATGATGCATTTAGAATGAATATAGTATCACTAAATCAGGTAAAATCTTTTAGACTAGATACAAATCAAAATTCTCCTTGATACTACAGTGTTTATCTTTTCTGACCTAATCAAATCTTTGGTTCCCTTGATGTCATCCCTTGTGATGACATAGTAGTCACTGGTGGCAACTGAGTTACAAAGTCACTGATATGGCTTTGATAAGCATTCAACCTACTAAAATGACACTGCATTCTTGTGATAAATAATTAGAAATAAGTTTATTACATATTCTGCTTAATATGCTTATATGGAGACAAACGGGGTACTCAACAGTGCATCTTACAAGCAGCTCTAAAGAAAGCCAAAATTGTGGATAAATCTTATGTATGTTATAGTAAAAATGCCTGGTGCCGTATTCAGTTGCTGGAAATGGTTACATGAATTGTCTTAAAGCTATATTCTTAAATAGGTGTGTACTGTTTACAGGCTACATTTAAAGGCTGGATGGATATTATGTATGCAGCTATTGACTCAAGAGACGTAAGTACTGAAAATATTAGTACATTAGTATAGTAGTATTATGCATTAGTATAAGTACATTTTATCCTTGAAGCATGTCTATCAACAAATGCATCTTTATATATCTTCCAAAAGTAAATAATATGCATACAGGAGGATGAAACAGAATCAAATGAGCTAATATGACATTCTGCTGTGGCAAACTGTTGTATCAAATATGAACGCAAATATGATGCTGACAGTAATAGATGGAATGGATAAAAATATATTGATGTGAGTGACAAGGAAATAAAAGATATTTTGTCCAAGACTGCTGCTTATTTAGTTGAAATTTTCATATGAAATCTTAAGAATGATATTTCATATTTTTTCCTCAGGTGTTACAGCAACCCAAGTATGAAGACAACTTGTACATGTATTTATATTTTGTCATCTTTATCATTTTTGGGTCTTTTTTCACCCTGAATCTGTTCATTGGTGTCATCATTGATAACTTCAATCAGCAGAAAAAGAAGATAAGTATCTTTTTATTCCTCTTCTAACGATACTGCAAAATAGTGCCTTCCTATAAGTCCATGA
The DNA here is from genome assembly GCF_026119805.1 of Tympanuchus pallidicinctus. Lineage (NCBI taxonomy): Eukaryota > Metazoa > Chordata > Aves > Galliformes > Phasianidae > Tympanuchus > Tympanuchus pallidicinctus. The sequence goes on along the minus strand of NW_026294669.1, from coordinate 17,519,875 downwards.
TATATGGAATGTATCAAAACTGAAAAGCTGAAGAATACCGTAATATAAAATCTTACCCAGTTGCATTTGTTAACTTCATAAGATTTTACACGGTAGTGTACAGTACACACCTTTCTCCTTTCTGTTTTCAATGTTCAGTTTAATCTTCCTCAAATCATCTGCTTTTTCATGCATAAACTAATAAAATATTGTTGCAGAATCAATTCCCTTACATACACCTGTACATTAAAGCACTCTTCATTTTCTTTTTTGTTATTTGTAGTGATTTTATCAGCACAAAAAGTTACTTGATTATGATAAATAAAGCATTACACCGTTGGTCTCCTACAAATGCTGTTTTAGTGATCATAGTATTCAATGACTCTCCCAAATTCTATTCTGTAGCACTGAATTGAATAGTGATTTGTAGCTATTGTAGGTTACAAAGATGACTGCTTTTACTTTCATCGTGCAGCTGTGAATCTCACTGACATGGATGGTCTGAGTATCAGCTGCTTATCTTTAAAACCAATTTATCAAATAAATGCTTATATTGCAGACACTGAGATTTGATAACTAAGAGATCTTCCTCTATTCAGTCTTTATGATTTTCAGAAAATTCCTGTCCATATCAAAATATTGTCTTCCAGGTTTCATTTAAAATTAATATGTAGCTAGTATTCATAATATTTTTTATATTTACCTCTCTTAAGGTGTTAACTCTGTGAACATATTAAGGTTAGTTTTATGTCAAACAACAGGACCTAGACAACATTTTCTGTGAGTTCCATAAATTATAGGTACTTAAGTTATCGCTTGTACCTTTCATATTACTAATCTGCAGTATTTCCACATGATGAGGAGAAACTCAGACAATACAAGATCTATAGAATCAGTTAGGATTCAAGTTGACTATACCCTTACTATTTATCAAATGAATTCAAAGGCTATCTTTTTTTTCTGCAGAAGAAAGAATGATCTTTTGGATCATTTGCATATCAGCTCTACCATATGTGTAACTACAATAAGTGCAATAATGTGAACTTTATCTTTACACTGATTTAACAAGATGGGCAGTCCTAGAACACTAATGAACATCATCTGTCTTTGAAAATATCTGTGCCATTTCAATGAATTTTCTGGGAAAAGAAACAATCTTGCATGCACAATGTTTACTAGCACAAATTCTCCTTACCATTTTTCATCAATAATAATAATAATAACAATAATAACAATAATAATAATTCTCAGAAACTTTTGTCTGATTGCTGCTTCACCAAGTGTTGCTTGGTATGGAAGTTAGTTTTCTCAAGCTATTGAAGCTGGCCATTCCATTCTCTTTTAACTTTCTGTTGACTAACATAAAAATGCGAGTAATCTGTGCTGATTCTAGAAGATATCCATGCTGCCTAACAACCTCTGAATTCTCTGACGATGTTATAATTTCACATGGAACAAAGTTAGCAGAGAATAGTGTAAGGTAACAAACATCAGTTTTCTCACTGAATCTACTGTCATTTCTCCTGGAGTATTTGGTGCATTTTAACAAGACAATCACAGTGACACATATATTATAAATAAATATGTTAATCACATTTCACTTTAAAAGCTTTTTCAACACTGCATATAAATTTGATTGTAACCAGCTTTGATTTCATGTTTTTACTTTGGAGGTCAAGACATATTTATGACAGAAGAGCAGAAGAAATACTACAATGCAATGAAGAAGTTGGGATCCAAAAAACCACAGAAGCCTATACCAAGACCAGGGGTAAAATTATTTATATACATCAGGCTAATAGCTTCTTAAGTAGTGCTCATTTTTTATCAGTATGAAGAGAGACTAATTTATTATCAGTTAATTATCATTAACTGATTTATGAGTCAGCAAAAATGGAAAATGCGTATGCTGCTCAGCAAACTATAAGCAACACATCTTCTTTCAATAACTGTATTTGAAGTTACCTGCCATTCTCTTGGTTTATCATTTATCAGTCATAATACATTATAAAATCCTTGTACTTAGAAACTATTTGGTGATTTTTTTTCCCATTTTCTGGATTTGCTGTGTTATGTTTCCTGAAAATTTCAAAAAATTTTCAGAATAAAAAGCAACGATTAGTTGTTTGGTCAAAGCTTCATGATTTCCCATTCAATTACTTGAGATCATTTTAAAAGGAATGCAAATATAGTGAAGTCAAACACTCCAAAGTTGTAATACAGAAGTGAAACTGATTACATGATTTCCATGAATCCATTTTCATGGCTATGCTTAAAGGACTGCCTTTAATCACACAATCTCACTCTGTTTTTCTATAAGCTCTTAATTTTATTCATTTCACAGAACAGAAAGTGTATGAGGCAAAAGCTTGCATGGAAAAAGAGATAATGATGAATTCAAAATCCAGCATGTCATGATTATGCCAGGTAGCATACAAAACACACAGAAAAACTAAAAAACAGGCTGAACTAATCTGTTGTATTCACTTTGATTAATCTATTTACATTTCCTAGATATGTTTTTATGGAAGCCTTACTGGTTTTACTACATATATTTTTCTGCTTTTTTCTAATAGGAAAAGAAAAAAATTATTACAATCTGTAATGGGTGTTTTGCTTCTTTTTTTCCTTCTCAGAACAAGTTTCAAGGCATGGTCTTTGATTTTGTGACACAGCAAGTATTCGACATTAGTATCATGATTCTTATCTGTCTTAACATGGTCACCATGATGGTAGAAACTGATGACCAGAGTAAAGAAATGGAAAACATTTTATACTGGATAAACTTGGTGTTCATTGTCCTTTTCACTGGAGAATGTGTCCTGAAATTAATTTCACTCCGCCATTATTATTTCACTATAGGCTGGAATATTTTTGATTTTGTCGTTGTCATTCTCTCAATAGTAGGTAAGTCTCATTTATTGACCTATAAAGAGGGTAAAATGAACATAAATTGAACTTTTACTCAGTAGTACTATATGGCTGGCTCTTGCTATTCCAAGCCTTCTAATTAAGTCTTGCATGTTCTCATTTTATTTAAAAATTTACCTAATCATCGTTTTTGCTGTAATCATTCAAAATACATTGCACTTGTAAATATTAACTATACCTGGTAGAAAGCAATTATGCAGGTGCAATCTACAGAATATTTTTAATTGCTATATAGAACATCAATTTTAAAACTATTTTTTCTAAATTGTCGCTATAATATGGAGAGTGTGGTAATATATCTTTGTTTATTTTTCCTCCTATTTTAGGTATGTTCTTAGCTGAGATGATTGAGAAATATTTTGTGTCCCCTACTTTGTTCCGAGTCATCCGACTTGCCAGAATAGGTCGCATCCTGCGTCTCATTAAAGGCGCAAAGGGAATCCGCACTCTGCTTTTTGCTCTGATGATGTCTCTTCCTGCTTTGTTCAACATTGGCCTGCTGCTCTTCTTGGTCATGTTTATCTATGCCATATTTGGCATGTCCAACTTTGCCTACGTTAAGAGGGAAGCTGGAATTGATGACATGTTCAACTTTGAAACATTTGGCAACAGCATGATCTGCCTATTTCAAATTACCACATCTGCTGGCTGGGATGGCTTGTTAGCCCCAATTCTTAACAGCGGGGAGCCGGACTGTGACCCTAACAAAGCTCACCCAGGGAGCTCTGTTAAAGGCGACTGTGGCAACCCCTCGGTTGGGATCTTCTTCTTTGTCAGCTACATCATCATATCCTTTCTGGTGGTGGTGAACATGTACATTGCTGTCATTCTGGAGAATTTTGGTGTTGCAACTGAAGAAAGTGCTGAGCCCTTGAGTGAGGATGACTTTGAGATGTTCTATGAAGTCTGGGAGAAGTTTGATCCAGATGCAACGCAATTCATGGAATTTGAGAAATTGTCTGATTTTGCAGCAGCTCTTGAGCCTCCTCTTCACCTTCCCAAACCAAACAAGGTCCAGCTGATTGCAATGGATCTGCCCATGGTAAGCGGTGACAGAATTCACTGCCTTGACATCTTGTTTGCTTTCACAAAGCGTGTGTTAGGGGAAAGTGGGGAGATGGATGCCCTCAGGATACAGATGGAAGACCGATTTATGGCATCAAACCCTTCTAAAGCTTCCTATGAACCAATTACAACAACGTTAAAAAGAAAACAAGAAGAAGTATCTGCTGTCATTATTCAACGTGCTTTTAGACGCCACCTATTAAAACGAACAGTAAAACAAGCCTCTTTTATCTATAACAAAAACAAAACTGAAGGGGGGGCTGGTCTGGGCATTAAAGATGAAATCCTTTTGGACAAGTTAAATGAAAACTCATTTACAGAGAAGACTGATATAACTGCATCAACAGCAGTTTGTCCACCTTCTTATGATCGTGTAACAAGGGCAGTCAAAGAAAAGCATGAAAAGGAAGATAAAGGTGTACAGAAATAAAAATAAATAGCAAGCAAAATCATCTATGTGCAAAGTAGTTCATAGCCTGCAAAGGTCATGTGTTTGTGTCAACAGGACTCCTGCTGGAGGTCTATGCCAAACTGACAATTTTTACAAACATACTATACATTAAAGGTCAGTGCCTATTAAAAGACAGCGACCCCTCGTCAGTAACTGTGATTGTGACATGGGGAAACAACCTTGACAAGATTTAACTGTTCTCACTACCAGCTGACACTGCTGAAGAGGAGAGAAAAAATGGCTACTCAGGCTGTAGGGACCAGCTAAGGGGTGCAAACCAAGTTCTAGTTGTGTGTTTAGCGTAAAACAATACAATAACTGTATCCACTGTTTGCATTTCAACTGCCATATACATCATATTTTTACAGATCTGTGTTGGTGGATTCATCTTTTTTTTAATTCATATGTTGTTTGTTACATGTAACTATTTTTGTAAATGGGTCTTCTGTTGGGAGAGGGGGTCAAGCACTACTTTACAGGTATAAGAGCCAGGTGTTCTACTATGCGACTAATATACACACAGAAATGATTTGCATGAAGGCATGCTGCACTAATAGATCATGCATGAAAATAACATTAAGTCACAAAGAATAACTGATTTTAGCTCAGTGTTTCTGGAAAGGAATAATAAATTCTGAGGTGCTTAATTAATGTATTCATGTTGTATCGCGTCCGAACCAGTCTTGGTGTGCCTGTAAAGTCCCCTGTAACTCACAAGAACAGTAAAAGCAGATATTTGTTTGTTTATTTATTTACTTATTTATTTTGCACAGACCATTAAATTTCAGAAAGTACAGATTTCTTTCTGGGTCTGGAGTCACAGATTCTGTCTTTATCAAATGTCTTTCTGCATAAAAACACTAAATGAACCTGCCCAAACTGCCAAATTGATCAGAAAGAGCCCTTAATAATGTTGTTCTGCTTTATCCTGCAGTATTGTTTAGCCATCTTCAGCTCTTGGTAAGGTTGATGTTGTATGTTAATGAAAAGCCCTCTGCTATGTAAATAGTAATTTTTAACCTGTGGTGCATGTTTGAGCAAACAGATAACGACCTGAGCACATTTATTGCATCAAATATGTACCACAATAAGTGTAATGTGCAAGCTTTCAACAGGTAAAATTATGTATTATCTACCACTATAGATAGTTTGGATGCTAGCAATGCATGTTGATATTGCCTATGCCTCTGTTCCTTTGACTGTCCAGGATTCTTAAAAAAGGGAAGCCATACATCAGAGCTAAATGAAGTAAACTATTCAACAAGACCTCATTCTTCCATACCATTAAGCAATATTTTGCAGCTATTTAGGAACTCATTTGATTTACATTTTTGAATTTTCAGTGAAAAGCATATAGTGTATATCCAAACTGTACAGACGTTGAAAACTACTAGACCTGTTGAAAATAATGTTAGAATTTTATAAGCAAATATAAATACTGTAAAAATCATTTTATTTTCTTTTTCAGCATTATGTACATACAACGAGAACTGAATTTTATCTTCAGGTTGACTCCACACCATTTCTTTTTACTTTCTGTCTGCAGCACTTTTTCGCAGAAGTACTCCAGAGAACATGATATGACTAAGAGAACAGATAGCTGTAGGTCTTATTTTTTACTGTATTTGCAAACATGTCAATTCTTTATGCAAAATAAGTTCATAATTTGCTTCTAAAACTCTAGTTATTTGGTTGGGTTTTTTTTTGAAGTTGGAAAAAGATGTAAAGTGTTAATTGAATGTTTAAGCAGTGCCTGCATAACAAATTTTCAAATACATTCTTCCTTTCGCAGAATCCTTAGTTTTTTTCTCATATCTCACACACTTTTTAAAAAATTATTCATAGTGCAGTTCTAAATGTTATAATGGGTCCACAATATTTTTTTCACAAAGAGAAAGTAGCAAAACCATATAATCAAACACGTCAGGACATTTTATGTTTCTTACACAGGAAAATTAAATATAGATTACTTTTATTAAAGTTATTGGCAAATACTATATTAGTGAACTGCATGCAGGAAAATGCTACTATTACCCTAAGTGAAGCTAAATAACATTATTAATGTGCCGAAATAATAAAGATTACATTTTTTATTGTATGCTCCTTTTGTCGTTATTATCTGACATTAGTTTAAAAACAGTATGCTTTTTAACATTTCTAATTAATGCATGTTAAATACTGAGCATGATGATTCTGTGTTTCTACAGTACTGCACAGAGTAACTCCATGAGCCACTTCCTGCATGGGAGTCCTCAACAGACAAGTATTACAGCTGTCCTGAATGTGTCCTAGGAGGCTCACAGGTAGTAAACTGAATATTATTTAATATTCTACCTACAGGTTTTAAAACTTTACTTTTCTCAAAGAGACAGATGAGAATTATGTCACTATCATTTCAGTTTACGGGTAATAGGAAAACAAAAATAATTGTTTCTCCTGCCTATTTCAGGTTTTCAATGTCAAAGAAGCTGAAATGTTGCTTCAGTACAGGTAGAGTACCTTGAAATTTTTTAGGAGATTTATTTGAAGGATCATCCTGGACAAGGAAAAAAATTATTCTTACATAATATCTCCTTAGCAACTCAGGACTTTATAAGGAGTGAGCAATGGGATAGAGCCATATGTGCTGGATTCATTAGAAAAGCTCATTCAAAGCAGTCTCGGCTCAGAAAATTAGCTTCACCTACTAATTCAGTCCAACACTGAATTAGTCATACCTACTTCATGCGTTGCTACAGGCTTGGGGCAAAGTGGCTGGAGAGCTGTGCGGAGGAAAAGAATCTGATGATATTGGTCAAAACTGTTCAGGCAGGGGAGGAGGAGACTCGCATCTCTCTCTGAACTGCCTCAAAGGAGGTTGTAGCAAGGTGGGGGTCAGCCTCTTCTCCCAAGTAACAGTGACTGGATAAGAGGTAAAATCCTTAATTTGTACCAGGAGGAGGCTCAGGTTGAATATTAGGAAAAATCTCTTCTCAAAAAGAGTGATGAGGTGTTGAAATGGGTTGCCCAGAGAAGCAGAGGGCTCACTGTCCCTGGAGGTGTTAAAGAACCACAGGGATGTGGCACTGAGGGACATGGTTAGTGGGCATGGTGAGATGGGTTGGCGATGGACAAAATGAACTTAGTGGTCTTTTCCAACCTTAGCGATTCTTTGATTGCATTCTCTGATTCTATGACTGGTTTGCTCCTTTTATTAAATGTCATTACTGTTGAATCTTCTAGAGAATGCTTTGCTTACATGTTGGAGAGACAGCACGTCCCTCCTAAAGCAAAACCATTCAGCAAGAATTGTTTCTGATGCCTGGACACAAAGGACAGTGCCTTCAGTTCAAACGGAAAACCTGATTTTTACTAAACTCTTCCAACTCTAATTCACTTGAATGGAAGAAATGAGGGAAAAAAAGAGAGAGAACTTTCTGTATTTGATTTTATTACATTGCTATTTCATTGCTGGAGAGCTTTACAGAGCCTGAAATTCTCAATATTGTGGTATATAACAACATAACGGGAGCATGAGGCAGTCTTATGCCGGAACAAATGTCACAGCCAGCCATTCAGAATTCCGAGTTCACCGGCACGGGAGCCTCCGGGAGGCAGGCTGGAGGAGGCTGCGCCCGCAGGGCATGGCCGGGCTGCTCATGCAGCCGCCAGGACGGCACTACGCACACCGACACCCCGCGGACACTGACGCGCTTCAGGAAGATCGGGGCGCGCCGCGCCGCAGCCCAGCGGCCGTTACAGACGCCCCACGAAGGCTTGTTCAAACCCGCCCTCCCCGGCCTTGCGTGAACTCGTTCCCGCCCCTCTCCCCTGAACGTCCGACTCGTTCCGGCGCTTGCAGTTTTCCTTCCTGTGTCTCTCCCGCCTCCTTTCTCTTGGAGCCAATGGTAGGGCGCGCTCTTGCCAGACAGCCAATGGCAGTGTGCCGCTGGGCTCTTCCCCGCCCCTTCCGGCCGCCTCGCTCTGGTGGTGTTGGCTAGCAACGGCGGAGGCGATGGACGCGGCGGTGCAGCAGGTGCGTGCCACGGCGCTGGGGGCGGGGAGGCGCTGAGGGCAGCGGGGGCGCGTGTTGAGTAGCGCCAAACGGGGCGGTCGCGGGTGCGTTTGCGTGAGCGAATCGGGTTCGCCTCTCTCGCAGGCCCTGCTCAATTACTACTGCCAGGAGTGCTACTTTCACCATGTCCGAGCCGCGGCGGAGGAGGCGCTGGGCCGGCTGGGCAGCGACCCGGTGTTCCACTTCTACCGGGCGTACGGCGCGCTGCGCACAGGTAACGAGGAGCGCCGCTGCCGGCTGTGGCGACGCTCGGGCCTTGGGTGCTCCGCGGTGTTTGTGAGACCGCTCGCGCTCATTGAGCCGCGTACGTGCGGTACTTAATGAGTCCTCCCACCTCCATGTTCCAGTGAGGCAGCTATGAGGCACGCGGTGCTGGAGAGAGGAGCGATGTGGCTCTGTGTTTCTCAGTAACTTTGTGGGTATCAGTCAGGCAAATAGCTTCCTTGGAGGGAATCTGGAACCTAACTGTGTGGCTGGTGCTTTGTGTCACAAGAACTGGTTGGTTTCAGTGCGTCTGTGCCTAACATTGTACCCATCTGCACCTGGGGAGCTGTGGGCTGATACCAGTTGGGTGCTTTTACAAGTTTGATTAAGCCATATTTCAGGCTGGCCGATCTAACACATAACTTCTTTCAAGTTCTCTGTACTGAAATGTTCTTTTTTGTTCCTTGCGTTTGTTTGAAGAGTTTGTACAAACAGCTGAAAATTGACAGCATTGATAACGAAAAATATGTAAAAAGAGTTGGGAAAAGCACAGAAATAAAAATGGAGTCAGCAGTTTTTTACACTGATCTTCTCTGTCCTCTCAAAGACTTTGCAGCTTATTTCACTCTTGTTATCACTAGGTGATGTCCAAGAAGGTATTCGACAACTGGAATCCATTAAGAACAAACAGGAAGTGTCACTTTGTGCAATGATGGCACTGATCTATGCCCACAAGAAGAGCCCTAATCCAGGTATGCTCATTAAAACAATAATGGTTTATGTTTTTAACAGCCATATGTGAAGACTTGAGAGTTGTAGATGAATTCTGCATAACTTTAAAGGGTTTACCCCAACTTTGCTTTTGACATAATTTCTAGTACTTAGAAATTTATCAAGGCTGTAAATAAAAATACCAAAATATATAGCTGTGAAGAGTTAAATCTAAATCTTTAAACACTGAAAAACTCATTTACCTGCCAAGGTGAAAAATATTTTATGGAGAAAGAAATTAAAATCAGGTTGCTTTCAATTCTTATTTCCTATTGTCTGTCCGGTATGAGTCCTTCTGTGTAAAACTGCAAGTTTATTAATAAGTCATGAAAGCCAGGCCATTAATGTACTTCAAGTTACCCTGGTAAATGTTGAATGAATGAGTGAAATAGCTCTGATTAATGACTCTGCATTTATTTCTGTCTCCATGGACTAAAGCTTTAAGATATTGAACTTATCATATATTCAGTACTTTCTGAAAAAGTCTTAGCAATGAGAGTCAGACATTTGATTTTAACAGTTCTACATAAAGGACCAGAAATTAATGTGAGTGAAAGAATATATTTGACATTTGTCTTTTCAGATAGGGATGCTATTCTAGAGTTGGATACAAAACTGAAGGAGCAACGAAAAACAGCAGGACAGCAGGCTCTCTACTTCGCTGGCTTATTTTTGTGGCATCTTGGTCGTGAAGACAAAGCCCGGGAATACGTTGATCGGGTGATCAAAGTTTCTAGTGGTGATAAAGAGGTAGCCTTTTTCTTTCTACGTAAAGTAGTAAGAGGACTGTGCATATACTATGAAGCTAGGTTTACTACACCAATGGTATTTTGATGTTCCTTTGATGAACTTTGTGTTTTAATACTTCAACATCCTAATTGCATTTGACAGGGATGAATAAAATTTCTAGTGACTTTCTTTGAAGATACTGTTAGTCAGTAAATCAAAGTTCTGCATTGACCATTGGAGGTAATATAGTTATGTCAGTTTTGCTCTTGCTAGGATTGTTGTCATGATCAGTATCAAAGCAACAACAAAAAATTGATGATGTCAGTAGAGGAAGCGTCATCTCCTCTGAATTTACAGATTCAAAAATCCAAAGGGTTGGAACAGTTTCAGCAGTTGTTAAAGGCAGGTTTTTCCTTTACCTGAATGTAATGTAAAACCTGTGTAACTGTTGTATGTAGCAACGTCTTCTGCATTTATGGAGGCATTGACAGTTACTGTTTTAAGAATCTTTAATCCTGCTTAGTTTGTTAATTGAGGTTAGCTCCATTGTTGCTTTTAATCCTTTAAGTTATTTAATCCTTTAATTATTTGATTTGAGTTTGAATTAATTTATGAATGAATTACTAATATTTTGAGTTGTGTACTGCTTATAATTTCAGTCATATATTTTAGATAATTAAAAGCTTCTGACTTTGATCTCTCTTTCAGTCTTATTTTATAGTATGGTTCTTTCCATTTATTGTTCTGCATAACATACTTCTTTATAATAAAGCATATAGCCTTTGTAATAAAGGCTAATAAGAACACCAATGACTGCAAGTTTTTCTGCAGGGATTGATTCTGAAAGCATGGCTTGATCTCACTTGTGGGAAAGAAACTCATATTAAAAAAGCAGTGAAGTACTTTGATGAAGCACTGCAGGAAGGGAATGACGTTTTTGCTCTCCTTGGTAAAGTACGTTTACTTTGATTTTAACGCTTTCTAAATGTGTTACTGCAGCTTTTTGTTAATAATTAGAGCTTGCTAATGATTAAAGCATGTGCAAGAAGTAGAGATACAGCTCACTCGTACTCTTTTTGTTCAGTTGACTAGATTATTCTTTTTAAAAGCCTTTAGTAGATTTTAGCAGAAATTAAGTGTGGGTCACTTACACAATTGTTTGAGGAATATAAAAGTTACCAAACAATTTGAGTTCTAGCACTGTAAAAATAGCTGACATTTGCATTTCCTGTGGAAAACAGCCTGCTTTAAATAGTAGCTAATTGTACTGAGTAACCAGGGTTCGTAATATTTCTTACTTTCTGTCCTGATGAAGACAAAAGGACAGGCAGCATAGTGGTAAATAAGCAATAACTGTTCAAGTGAAGAATTAGCTTCCAAATGACACCTTAAGGCACAATAGGCACCAGTGTAAAAAACAATGACTACAAATGAAATGCAGTCAGTCTGAATGTAAACTGAAGGTATGAGTTTTAGTATGTGCACAAGAAAAAAACGAACTTTGAGTTCATCTATTTATATGCAAGAAATGAGGTTTGGTACCATCTGAAAACGTCCAAGTCAGAGGAAGTTTCACAGAAGATGCTTGTCCACATTACAGAATTACTATGTGCTGTAGTAAAACAAAAAATATATATAGTAGTTAAAAGGCTGTAGTGGGGTCATCTGTGAATGTTTTTGTCTTATTCTAAGTTGTCATTATTCAATTGCAAGTGCTTGTTTTGAATGTGTGATATAGAAGACTGTAGCTCAGAGCAATGCACAAAGTATTGGGGTACACATGTGTGCATGACTGTATGTATTCAATTACCAGTATATTTAAAAGTATAATTGCAATTAGATTTTAGGCAGATAATTGTCTTGCTGTTATTTAAGAAACTGTGGTAACTTTTATGTTTGCACCATGGCTCTCAAAAATATTAAATCAAGTGACATACACACAATCACCTGGAATACAGTAAGTGAATTTTAAGCTTTGAAGTAAAGTTGAGGACATGAGCCCTAAATTGATTTCTACTCAGTGGCACTCACGTTAAACTGTGATACTCCTTCTGATGTAGTCTTGTACTTGGAGTGCTGTACAAAGTACTTGAATATTGTTAAGTGTGGCAACAACAGTGACCTATAGGGACTCAAGTTTTGAGTAAGTTCTGCGATTTGTTGGTTATGTTCAATAACCTGAAATGTCTAAACTGCTTCAACAAAAGTTGTCAAAAGCTACTAAAACAATGTCACTCTTCAGCTACATCTCCTGGGCTTTTTCTTGTTGATGCTGTGAAACTTGAAATAGAGGTGCTTACCCCACACAGTATTTTTCACTTCATCTTTTCATATTTCTTTTGTATGATAATTCTAGTTGATGCTGAAGTAAAATGCATATTGAAAAATGGTTTCTGTATGGAAGGAAATTCTGTATCTTCCCACTTCTGCACAGGATTTGATGCAATTTGTTTTCCTTCCTTTAGGCACAATATTTTGAGATCCGACAGAATTATTCAGGAGCTCTGGAAACGGTGAACCAGATAATTGCAAACTTTCCAAACTTCCTTCCTGCTTTCATAAAGAAAATGAAGCTACAGCTAGCCTTGCAGGACTGGGAACAGGCAGTTGAAACAGCACATAGGTTGAGTAAGAACTAACACTTTGCTGATGGTGCTTTTTATATGTTTAGACTGTAAGAATACTTTGGAAAAAGTTAGAGCAGTTTTAAGTAAAGTATATTAAACCAAATGAACTTCAGTAAGAGCCTAGCCTTGAAATTGTATGCAATTACATCAATATGTTTGCACCATGGCTCTCAAAAATATTAAATCAAGTGACATCACACAATCACCTGGAACCCATTCTGCAGAGGGAGGGAGGGTCTCTGTTGAGGCAGACCTGAAGTGACAGAAGCTGTGATTTCATATGAGAAGTGTGATTTAAAGTGATGGTGTGATACAAGTTACGACAGTTGTTCATGTCAACACTCTGTAAGGTTGTCCCCCTTGCACCTTGATTTTTTATTTTTATTTTTTTAATTCTTTTTGGTATTACTGTTAAAGGTATTTTAGCTGGAAAGAAAAATTCAAAGGTGATGTTACTGAAGTGGGAGAAGTTATTTGAAAACATTTGCATTTGAAGCTTTCTTGTAGCTTTACGTATGGTAACATTACCTTACGTAAGCTCATTTTAGGAACCTGAAGGTTTAATTACTTTATTGAATACTGGGGAGATTCAATCAAATGAGGAGGAGCCTTAAAGCCATATTCAAGTTCTGTCATATGAACTGAATGAAACAGGGTAACAATAACCAATATGTTAAAAATATTTTGTTTTTACCCCTGTGATAGATTTACCAAAGCTTTGAAAATGAAGAGAATATTAATTATTTTCACTGAAAATGGTTGTGAATCAAAAAATCTGGTTAGGCTTCTTTAAATGCATGTTTTGTTTGGTTTTAGGCTATTGCAGAAAGATGCTCTCAATTTAGAGGCCACAAGAATGGAGGCCCTGTATTTTCTTTGCAGGGAAGGAAATGTATGTGAGGTGAGTCTGGTTGCAGACAGCTGAGCACAATGCAACCTTTGTTAGGGATTAGATCCCGCATTCACAATAAGCTTTCTATCTTCCCCCCTCAGTCTGTATTGTACTGAAGCCCTAGCAAGATGTATGGATCTTGCTTCATGGGACATTCCCATCAGCTCAGATTCAGCTCAAGTTATTCACTTTTTGTAGAATGTTTAGGGGATATACAATGACCTATTATATTCTCCCTTTGCTAATCAATGTATTTTTCTAGAAATAGCAGTTTTTTAGAAAAAAATCTATCTGATTTCTATCTCTGAACACATCTGAATCTAAATTTCCAAATACTGCTATGCAGTAAAATGTTTTTGGTGAAAATTATTTAGTGGTCCTAATCTGTTAATTCTTGCAGTGATGTCATTGATTTTTCTCTAAGGCTTCGGCAAGACTGAGCGACCTCCTTAAAGCGTTGGACAGGTTGGAGCCGAGTAACTCACAGCTCCGCTACAAAATGGCGTTAGCTTTCAGTAGAACAGTGAGTATACTTTCTTTTTCTTAAGCAGCAGACAAGTAACCACACATCATTTGTTTTACTTAACAGTTGTACCAGAGAATGTGTTCTAATAAGTGCTTTCCAAAAGATTTATATAAGTTAACTTGTATGGCCTTTGGTAACTCAACTTGTTGAAGTTTTGCATTCATTTACATTGTGATTTCAAATACTTGAGCAATGTCATTCCTAAAATGTTTTTATTACTTACTTTTTAAATGAGAAACAGGTTTTCAATGAAAATATACTGAAATATCTCATAGAATGTTCAGTAGGACAAAGATCTGGTAAGCTTCATCATACAGCTTTGAAGTGGAAAGCTTCTTTAATCCTTATCAGAACCCTTTTAAGAAGGCATTCAAAGCAACTATCGACTGTGTGGAATTTTCTTTTATATGGTATTCTGTATTTGTTTGAGCCCTAGCACACTTTACTGTTTGAATTCTTACGGAACTACTGCAGATTAATCTTACGTGAGTTTATGGGTTTTTTTCCACTGTTGCAGTAATATTAAATGTGCAAACTCTAAAATCTGAAATACCTTTATCTTTTCCTAACTGAATTTGGAGGGAAAAAAAAAAAAAAGAATTCAAACTTTAAGATTGTTCTTACCTTTTAGTGTGGCCGAAACCAGCTCATCCTTCAGCATACACAAACATTAGTAGAAAGAGCTTTTAATTTGGATTCTGACAATGCAGAATTTGCTACGGAGCTTGGCTACCAAATGATTTTACAAGGAAAAGTGAAAGAAGCTTTAAAATGGTATAAGACTGCTATGACACTTGATGAAACAAGTGTTTCTGCCCTAACTGGTAAGGTCTTAAACTTGTTTTTTATTTTATTTTATTGCACTTAAGATGGGAGATGCTTTGTTTATGAAATTTCCTACTTCTGCTAATATGAATAACAAGAACTATCACTGAATAGCATATTGTTCTTGTTTTGTGAAATTATTTTGCTAGGTATTTGTTAGATCTGCAGCATTTGTGCAGTGTTTATTCTTAGGAAGTTGTATCTTCATGTATTCTGATGGTTTCAATTTGTTTTCTTTTGCAGTGCATGCCTAAAATTATATGATATCTTCATTTAACGCTTTTTTTTTTTTTTTTTTTTTTTTTTTTTAGTACATGAGGCATTGCCTTAGGTTTCTCTATCTGGAGTTACTTGAGAGAGGGGAAGAAGCTTTTAAAATTTCATTAGTGTCACTGAAGACTAACTTTACTAGGGCTGTTTTTCCTTTCCTTCCAATTTTTGGCTCTGTTGTTTTGTGACATTACTATTTTGTGCAGTATTATGTTCTTGGCTTTCAGCAGGATAGTCCATTTAAAATGCAGACATGAGGTAACTTATTTTCTCTTGTTACTTTGACTAGTGTAATGCATATGGTGTACTCATTCCTTTTATTTTAATCACGATGCAGATCTGTACAGCAGATTTGCAGAAGCACATAACTTCAAAATACGTTGTGCTGCAGTGTTGTTGCTCCTTAAAGAGTATTAGATCTTACCATAAGACAGTGATTCGCAACACTGGGCAGTAGTTCTTCATACAGGAGAAGAATGAAAATATTTGTTTCCTTTCTTTTCCCCACATACTCCTGATTCAGGAGGAAAAAAGCCCACCAAAGCATTAGTTGTCCACTGCTAGCCTCTTGTTGGAATGGTTCTGTGTGGCTGTGCATGTCTGTTAGTGAAACAAGCACAAATGAAGGGAGGGAGCAAATCATTGATTACTGTTTATTTGACCATGGTAAAAGGCTGTTGCTTTATCAGATGTGTTGGTCTGAGTTTCAGCTGCTGTAAATACTCGTACAGTTACTTTCTTATCTTTGAAAACCATCAATTACCGTACTTGTCTGTGGTAACTCAGATTTACTGTCACACATCAGTGCCTTTGTTTAAACTAGAGCCTGATTTTTTTAGTTTGATGCATTCTTCTGGGTGTGCACAGACCTGGCTGAAGCAAAGTTATCTGGAGGAGATTATGAGGTAAAGAAAGACATTTTTTGTCTACCACGGACAACCCTGCCGTTCTTTCTGTGACTCATGTATGCAGATGAAGCATTAGGTTTCCTCGGACCTCTCCATGCCGGGGCTGCATCCAAAACACACTATTTTTTTAAATTTTTTTTTTTTAATTTTTTTTTTTTAACATGCATCACCACTGAAGTTGTATTTTAATTGCACTTTTCTGTCATCTGAATGTCTGTTTTTTTATTTTATGCCCTTGGGAGCAGAGACATTATCATTTCAGTAAATTTGAAAAGTTAACAAACATTTGCCAAAGCTGGAAAGCTCTTATGCACTGCGGAAATAATAAAGGATAGGCGATAGAACAAGCTGTCCACAGTGAAGACTGAAGTGCATGCTTTTCAGCCTAATTTAGACATGTATGAAACATAATCAGGCAAGACTTCTGATAATTACTGCAGCTTAAGGATTGGAAGATCTTTGAGAGGGAAAGAAGTACCTATTTTTGGTAAAGTGAAGATCTCAAGGAAATGAAGAATAAATATGGCATGTGTACTTCAGTCTTTGCATTTTCATCTGTAGCACTGCTTTCTACTCTGAAAATTCAAACAGTATAAAAAAAATCTGGTTTGGGTGTGGACTGGGGTGTTCTTTTGTTACCTTGATTGTTGGATTTGGAAGTGAAGATTTATGGTGCTTGATTGGTGTTAGTCTAGAAACAGCTGAAGATGTACTGTGCTCAGCTTGTAGTATTAGGATTTGGATATTTTCACAAAGTGACTTTTTGACATGGCTTATATTAGTTATGTGTCTTCAGGTATTTCTAAGTATGTGAGATCAGCATTACTGTAGATTTTGGTGTATTCTTTTTCTTCTCTTATTTCCATTTTATGAAGATGCTGAAGAGAAGAATTCTGGGAAACAATGCATATGTTTGACTAAGAAGACAAATCTGAAATAAAATCTTTTGTTACAGGAATTATTCGTTGTCAGCTAATACAAGGGCAGCTAGAAGATGCAGAACAGCAATTGGAGTTTCTTAATGAAATCCAACAGTCCATTGGAAAATCTGGGGTAGGAGGCATCTTTGTATGCTGAAATACTTTGGTTGCTATCTAAGTAGTGGTCTGCTAGCTGCTTCCACATTTCAGTCACTCAAGTGGAACATTCTAAATTTCAGTTTTCATTCCCTATCGATGTAAGTTAATAACTTAACAACACAGTACTGTGTGGTTACTAAGCATCGTCTCTGAAAATAAGTTTGAAATGTTAGAAAGGGAAGGGTATTAATTTTTGCAGGATTTTTTGGTCAGAAAAACTTAGAGCTGCTTGTACAAATTAAGTGAATGCACTAATGAAGGAATGGGATGGTCACTGGTGTCATTTGCAGTAACATACTTAAGGTGTTACAGTATCTCTACACAAAGAAAGAAATGGCTAACACTAGTGATTATGTAATTTTGTATAAATAATAGGTGGATGTATCTGGAATATTTAAAACGTTCTGTTTCTCTTTCCTGTAGGAATTATCTTTCTTGCGTGTGGTCCTTGCTATGAAAAAGCAGAAGAGACAAGAAGAAGTGATTGCCTTGCTGAATGATGTTCTGGATACCCACTTCTCATTTTTGCATGGTTTTCCTCTTGGTGTGGAGTATTTTGAAAAACTAAATCCTGATTTCTTGCTGGAAATTATTAGGGAATATCTTAATTTTTGCCCGGCACAGGTGAGCGGCTGTATATTGCACCTCTTTGAAAACAAAACATTGTGGAATTTTTTCTTGAGATTGGGCTATCATGAAGCAAAGCTTAGAAAACTTTTCCCCTTGAAATGTGAATTTCTATGAGGTTAAATTGCTTTTTAAGATATTATATTATAATCAAAATAACTGTGTAAATACTTCTTTTGCAAAGTCAGCAGGTACTGTAATATCTGATATTACAGATATTACTTATGATATTAGTTTCATGGCTTGCATCTGTATTTGTACAGAATTTATATATATATATTTTTTTAGAATTTCTTGTGATCAAGTAACTAAGAATACAGTCTTAATGACAAAGTTATTCACACTGCAATTATTCTGGTGCTGAAATATTTTTGTCACTTCAGGATATCTTTTCCTTTTAAGCTTCTTTTGTGTGTTGGTAAAAATCAGTGGACTACTACTTGATTGATATATTACTAATTTTTAATTTTAGATGGCTAACTTGTTGTGACTGAACTTGTTCTGGTTTTGGAGCAAAGACATGTAGGACTTAATACGTTCAGTGGGGACCTGACATCTCTAGAGTTGAAGAAACACTTTTAAAGTACCTCTAAAGAGTGTCTTTTTTTAAAGAGATTATCCCTCTGAAATTGCGAGGAGTGATCTTTGTTTCTAGCAGATTCCTAGTCAAATTGTAGAACCTTTCCATAAATATTCATGTAAAGCTATAAAATCCAACCAGCAAAAACAGTGAGTGTTCCATTGTTATAATTTATCCCACTGTCTTTGAGATGATATGGCTTGATAGTCTGGAAAAATGTAACTATGTGACTTTGTGCACAGATGGAGATAAAGTGTCATTCTATGAAACAGTGTCTGAAGGTTTCCTTTGGATACTTAATGACAGTGATGGTTCTGTAATTTGGAATGGAAACTGAACTGTTGTCTTAACAACTGTCTGTAGAAGAATGGGAAAAATGACACCTTTCCTGAAGTTTCGTTATACCTTTATTACTAAGAAGAGATTGTAGCTTCGAGGGCACGTGTCCTGAGGGGATGTTAAGGTGTTAGGATGAGCAGAGGCATCTTTATGTTGTCTTTTGCTTGTTATACAATGTAACTGTTTCATTGGCTACAAACTGTTTATAACAAAGAACAACTAACATGATGCAGAATAGCAGTTGATGTGAAAGATTAAATGGAAGTGGTTATTTTCAGGCTGCTGCTTTCAATTTGGTAATAGGAGAGGGTAAGCTCTGTAGCATGGAAAGAGCATAGGGGAGACGGGACCAGGAACTTTTCTTCCCATCTCTCTGATCGATCGTTCCAGCTTTGACGCTCCTGAAATTCGGTTCATATTACCATTTTGTTTGATCAGTTGGCACGGTAATTCTGAACTTGCTGCCAAATGTTTATGGACAACTCTTTAGTTACGTCAGGTCTGGGTCTGTTTTTCCTGGAATTCATGATGCAGTTTTGTGTTCTTCTGATATCAACAAGTTGTACTTGAAATGTAAAATGTACTCTTATATTTCTTTCCTGCAACAACTTTCGTCTCTTCAGCTTTACTATTGTTATTAGAGTTTAAAGTGAAACTCAGGCTTGAAATGGGATTCAAGCCCAAAGCCTGCTAACAGACATGTTACTTCTGGGTTTTGTTTGTTTGTTTTGTTAGGTTTAGTTCTGTTGTTTTTTGGATTTGTTAATTTTGTTTTGGTTTATTCCTAGCCTGCAAGTCCTGGGCAGTCTCCTTCACCGCTTCTCAAGCACTGTGCTTCTGTTCTTGAAACTGTGGTAAAAACTGTGCCAGGTCTTCAACAAGCTGTTTTTTTAATTGCAAAGGTGAAATATTTATCAGGTAATACTTGTATGAATGGTTAGCTATCTACTTCTCTAGTTTCTCTGATTTTGCTCTTCAGCTGTGAAGTATTTCTTGTCCTCTGTGTTGCACTTTATAGCTAAGTGAAGAATACCTGCACTACTTCTGTGACTTGCGTGAACGTATTTTAGTTCTATGACCACATTAAAGTGATATTTCATCTATTGCTTTCTGAAAGAGGCCAGTTATTAAATGATTTGAAGATGGGACAATGGGAAAAAATCTTAACTTTAACCTAGTTTTGATTTTTTTTGTTCAGAGCTGCAATAAATAAATAAAAAAAAGTAGTCCTTCATGCATGAGTTTGTTCATGTAATGCTAATAGTTATTAAAAACTAAATAAAATAATCAAATTAGTAAATAATGAATTAATGTTCTGTTTAACCTGTGTTTCTTATCAGCTACTTTTTCACTTAACTCTTTTTTGACTTCCTAGGGGATATTGAGGCAGCCCAGACTAATCTTCGTTACTGTCTGGAAAGGGATCCTTCTTATGCAGATGCACACTTACTGATGGCCCAGGTCTATTTGGCTCAGAACAACACTAAACTCTGTTCTCAATCCCTGGAACTCTGCCTGAGCTACAATTTTGAGGTGAGTTAGACAAAAGAAGCAAATTACTTTATTCAGTTAATCATCCAAGGTTTCTTATATGTTTTTTAATATAGTGGTCTTTAAAATAAGATTTTTGACTCTTTCATTACAAGCTCTATATCTAAATACTAATGTGAATGTGGTATCTGAATATTTATCAAATAAATAACTAGTTTTTTTTAACTAGTAAGGTTCAAGGGGCAGAACTAATCCATTATTGCAAATACTGAAATTGTGTTAAAATACAAGAGAAGGGATGGCTTTTCCTCCACTTCTTAGGTAACTACTAAAACCAACTAAAACAAAGTTGTATGAACGGAGTTGATGGTTGCAGACAAAGTTTGCAGTTGACTTTAAAGGCCAATATAGAAGAACTTGAAAGGATCCAGTGTCTTTGTACTTCTTACACAGATGCACAATTACTAATGAAGGTAACGAAGATGAATGAGGAGTTCAGAAAAGGAAATTCATGTTTTAGCGTCATAAATGTTGTGAGTTTGAAGATATGCTATGCTGACTTGATTTGTTTACAGCAGAGGAATTTTCTGATTAATACTGGTGAGGGAGCATGTTACAGCATTCCTTAGGTCTGAGTTGGGCTAAGTCTCTTGGCAGTGCGTGGCTGAACAGTGGGACAATTTAACTTTCTTGCAAGTGTTCTCTCATTTTAGTTCCTTCTTCCAAATGATGCAAAAAAGCATAAGGTTAACAAACTATTCAGGAGATAACCAAGGTGCTTGTAACTTTATGCATAACCATGTTTCCCTTATTTAGATCTTTTCCCGTTAGGTCTGTTTTGAGATGTTTGAGGAAATGGCAGACAGGACTTAAGCTACAAAATAATTCAGTACCATTTTTAATTGGTAGCCTAATGAAACAAATCTACTTAAATTGAAAGATGCAAAAAATCCATTAAAATTCAGTCTAGTTCAAAATCTGTCTCAAAGTTTGGTATAATAAAATAAGTTACTGATTATAAAACAAAAGCTAATTGCTATTTTGCAGACTCCCTGAAAACTAATATTTACATTACTGCAACTTGAATCAACCGTATTTAGAGGTAAACAGGAACTGAGCTCAGTGCTGGGGCAAAAAAAATCTTTCAGGGAGATGGAATACTATGCAATCTGGAAATTTCTACTTTCTTTGTACATACGTGTAATATATTTTACATATATATGTATGTATATACGTATATAAATATTTTTTTTTTCCTTTAGGTGAGAGAGCATCCAGTTTATCACTTAATTAAGGCTCAAACCCAGAAGAAGATGGGTGAATTATCAGAAGCTATCAAGACCTTACAGATGGCGAGGAATTTGCCTGGAATGAGAAAACATGCAGCTTCCTCAAAGGCGAAAGGAAAAAGAATTGAAGTTGATACGAGTGACCGTGTGGCTGTCTTTCTAGAACTTGTAGAGGCTCATTGTTTGAATGGAGAACCGGTAAGATCACAAACATACCCCGAAACAATTTCTTCTATCCGTTAACAGAATTGTCTAATCCTCATTAGCTTAGAGTATAAAGCCATCAGTTTTTCTGCCAACAAGATATGTGATGTTCTGAAGATGTGATGTCTGACTTGACATTTGATATGTGAAACTTTACAAGAAAAGATGTGTATTTGCATGTGCTCAACTGACTCAAAATTTTCATGCAAAACTTCAATTTTTGTGGAGCACATGCTGTCTCAGGCATATAAATTAATGTTTTGTTGTAAGAATGCTACTGGAAATATTTTTTGATTGTGTCCATACTTTTGTGTGTTAGTATGCTTACTTTCAACTGAATCTTAATATGTCTTAAAGCATATGCAGGGTCCAAGGATATAATGTACACACAACACTGTAGTTGGACGGTCAGAGGTCATCCTTTTCTAAATAGAACTAGTTAGAGCATGGTGTTGTGCAGTTGATTTTTGATCATTTTCTTGTATACGTGCAATATAAGTGAAGAGGAAAATAACATTTTAAATGCTTCAGCAAAAGAAATAAATACTGTGGTTTGGTTTTGCTGCTTTTTTTTGTTTTACTTTATTTTTGTATAATGGTCTCAGATTTGCTTATGATGACTCCATTTTTGTCTGCTCAACAGCAAAAACTGTGTTAATTCTATTGGTTTTATCTGCAGCATGAGGCCGCTGTAGTACTGCAAGATGCCATTGATGAATTTTCTGGAACTCCTGAGGAATTAAGGGTCGTGATTGCAAATGCAGATCTGGCAATTGCTCAAGGAGATGTTGAACAAGCCTTGACTGTGCTCCGAAATATTACACCTGAACAGCCTTACTTTGTACAAGCTAAGCTGAAGATGGCAGACATCTATCTTCAGTGCAGGAGAGATAAGAAGTTGTATGCTGCCTGCTACAGGTATAAATTTGTGATGTGTACGTGTACTATTTCCCAAGATGTTAAATGGTAGCATCTTGAGCTTCTTTTTTCTTTTTGCTAAAACAAATCAGAAAATTTAATGATGTAACGAACTCAAGCATTCTAACATTTAAAACTGTACCAGGAATTCTTATTTTGGAAAGATTTCAGATTTTTTATTTTAAGAAATAATAATGAACATCACTAGAGGATAATGTTATCACACCCTACTTGTTTAGATACCAATATTGACATGTTAAATACTGAACGCAGTTCTGTCCTCTGCTTCCAGAGACCTAGTAGAAAAACTGCCAAGTGCTCATACGTTTCTTCTTCTTGGTGATGCATATATGAATATTCAAGAGGTAAGTGCTCGCTAGAAATGAGTAAGTGACTAAGTTATCCTTTGCTTTGGCAAGTTGAGAGAAGGTAGCATGATGACTCTTAATAATAGCTAGTTTGGAAATAAGCTCTTATGGCTGTTAAAAATTAAATAACCAACTATGAATGTAGCTGTTCTAAACTCAGATTAAAAGCTATTTGAAAGTGCCTGCTCATAATTCTGGGAGAGAGATTAAAGGAGAGCAGTTTTTCTTGAAGGGCATTCAGACAAAAATCTTGAAAAGAAAGAAGTTAGAGATGTTTTGGAGTTGTTTTTAAACTTAGAATAATTACAATTTTGTTCCTCTACTGAAAGTTTTGTTTAATAATCAGAAACTATTGGATTTCAATATACACTCTAGAAAGTTTTTGTTACTTGATGGGCTGGAAATCTTGCTCGGTGTTTGTAGAAGATGCATTGTATTGGGTGAATGTAGAAATTTGAAATATACACACTTAAATTCGTATTTTTGGGAGAGTTGATTGGGTTAGAGCATGCAACTAATCAGATAAATATTTTGGGGAACTGTAGGTGATAAACAGTTGTCTTCTCCTTAATGAAGAAGTACGAAGCAAAATACAATTTCCTTGTCTGCTCTTACAGAACTGGAGGAAAGAAACTGATTATTTTCCATGACACTGATTTCACATGTACTTTATAGTAACTAGTGAAATGTGCAGTGGTAGAGAAAGTTCAGAGGGAAAATAATCTGAAGAGAAATCAAACTCCTTTGTTAGCCAGGTTCTTTCTGTATTTTGTTTTAACATGAAAATATGTATTTAAATGGGCTGCACACTTTCAGAATGGTCATTTTTCTCTCAGAAGTCCCGTATTTTGTGAACCAGTAGTACTGGCACTTGCTCTTCAAAGTACTACCAGATTTTTAGTTTTCACACACATTTGTTGTCTTTGTCCTTGACTTCTGTGTTTTTATCTTCACTGTTGAAGCCTGATGAAGCCATAGAAGTCTACGAGCAGGCTTTGAAGAAAAACCCAAAAGATCCAGCTTTAGCAAGTAAAATTGGAAAAGCCTTAATCAAAACACATAACTACTCAAAGGTAGTCCATAAATTCTTGTTTGGTTTTGTACGTTGAGTAAGAAGTGTTTAATTTTATAGCAGTAAAAAGACTTAATGTCCTGAAAGTAAATTTACTATGTAATATGCAACTGGCCAAAGTGATAGCTGCATATTGGTGGATATAAACCTGATGAATTGTAGTTCTGGTGACTTAGAATTGGTATATGTTTGGACCTATACTGAAAAAAATAGTTAAGTACTTATCCATTAACATAGTTGTGATACCTCTCATATCCTTAGCACTGTATAGGACAATGCTAGTGAAGGCTTTAGCTTCTTAATATTGAAGAAAAATAAGAGAATATTTGGGGAAAACTTGTGAAGTCTTACATATTTTTAAACTTCTCAGAATGTCTTATAATCATATTTTTCAGATAGACTTTAGGGAAATTGTTTCTCCTTTTGTATAGTAATACAGAAATTTATAATTCTGATCCAACTGTTTTTTAAAGATTTTAAAACTGATTTTAAAGCTGAATTACACAGCTTTAGCAGTTAATGAAAATGCAGTTTAATTGACAGTGAATCAGCTGAAGATAATAGGTGTTAATATGCATAATCACCAAAATGTGGCACTAATTATTCTGTTTCTTTAATTTGGTTCTGAATCTTGGGAAGTCCAAAACTGCAATTAAATGACATCCTATTAATACTGTGATTACTAGAAAATTACTTGGTTACAGAAGGAAGTAGAGAAAGCTCTAAGCAGGATGCCATTAAAAATAGAAGTAGTAAAATTGTCTTCTGTAAGTTTTCTTTAATAACCAGATTTTTGTGTTTCTTTTAGGCAATCAGTTACTATGAGGCTGCCCTGAAAAGTGGTCAGCAGAATTTTCTTTGCTATGACTTGGCTGAACTTTTAATGAAACTAAAGCAGTATGCAAAGGCAGAAGTAGTACTTCAGCAAGCTTTAGATCACGAGTATGGTATGACTGTCATTAATTTACAGCATAATATGTAATTACTACTATTACTTGTGTGTGGCTGTAGACAATAAACGTTGATCTGGACTTTGATTATTTTTTTTAACTATATGGCACAGGGAGCTACAAAGCGATAGATGAAAAATGCTCAAAAATAAACTTCATTTTTACTGAAATGCTTGCCAGGACTTTTAAACATCACATCATTTAAATGCAATTTCAGGTCTCTGTAGGCAAGTTTTTTTGCTCTTCTTTGCTAGCAGAAGTTCTGATCTGAATTGATCACATATAGATGAGTCATTGCTGCTCTTAAGAGAATAGTTCTTCAAGTGCAAGATGCTGCCAGGTATCCTTCATTGCAAAGAAACCAATGTTGAGTTGCAGATTTCCTGCTATGTGTTAGGAATGTGTACTCACATAAAAAGTTAACTTTTTTTTTTTTCAGTATGTGCAGAGAAATGCTGATCTTCTATTTAACTTTATTCTCTTATTAATAATAATTAAAAAAACAAACAAACATTGGTTTCTCATTTTGTTCTTGACATTTAAAGATCCAGCTAACTTGATAATCTTGCTCAAGGGAGCTTAATCTTTTAGCGTAGAAAGATTACATTAGCATTAAATAGAGTTTGCTCCATACATGTTAAAATCTTTTCTTCTATCTTACAGTGAACCAACAACTGTGTTTTTTTTTTAATATCTTTGATATAAATGCTCCACAAGAAAAAAAAAAGTATTTCATCAGCTAATTAATTATTTTTCCATTGGGCAAAATATTGAATAGTTCAGTATCTATGTTTAGAAATGCTAAAATAAAAAATCTGAAGATATCAAAGAGAAATGAAATGTAGGGAGTGTTATGGAGAGAACAATCTTATGTGAGGACTAGAACAAGTTGCAAACTGACTTATCAGTCTATCTAACTGACTTATCTAGTCTATCACAATGACAGCACTTTGAAGACAATTTACTTATATAGTTCAATACATTTATATTAAAAAAAAAAAAAAGTTTTATGCTATGTAATGTGCCCAAGACACCACTTTCACAAGAGATTAAAATTAATACAAACAGGAGAGCTTGTAATATGTAAATACTGTCTTATGCATAAGTATTTTTAACCATTATTCAGAATTAGCTTGCTTCTTTTCCAGCAGATACTAAAGCATTTAGTTAAAATAACAACTTGTATTCATGTCTGTCTTACTCAGTCTAGCAAAAGAAAGCTACTTTGAGGTCTGAGTGGAAATTTCACAAAGTAATCCTGTGCTTTTTTTGGTATGCTGACACTGAATCAATTTGGGTATTTTTCATTGCCTTCAAGGAGGTTTTCTGTAACAAATATAAAGAATGACTGTTTTAGGTGTCTTACTTAAGTGACTCATATTTCTGAAAATGCAAATGAACAGGCAGGTAGTTTGTATTCTTTTCACATCTTTGCCTTCAATCTCACTCTGTATATTATGATGATTACTCCTTCCATTGCCTGCTAACTGCACACAGAGTCAAATTGCATTCCTAAATAAATAGAATCAAGCTGTGAACTTCTCACCTAAGCTGTTGCCTGGAATATGTAGAAAATTTTGACTTCCCAGGATCGATTCTTAAAATAATCATGTTTTTGTTTATGTATTTCTTATAGTTAATGAACTGTCTTCTCTGATGGAAGATGGACGTTACCAGGTTCTGTTAGCAAAAATTTACAGCAAAATGGAGAAGATTGACGAAGCTATCACTTCATTACTGCAGGTAAAGGGAAGACAAAAAGAAACCCTGTGAAAGCTTGCAACGTTTTTGTTTTTATTCCTCGTTTTGCTTTTATCCTGGTTTCTAATCATAATATTTTTGTGAATAAGAAAAAAGCATATAAGCCACCACTGACTGGTGTGAAATGTTAAGGTAAGTCTAAGCTTTTTTGAGCGCTGTCATCTGAATTCTAAATCAGGATTCTGGGTACCACTGTAAGGCTGCTATCATACTATGTGTTCATTGGTGTGTGGAGCATAGTTTTAGCAGAGTAGTTGAAAACAGTGTCTATTACATATTCTTGCTGAGCACTGAGCGCTATTCATAGAACAAAGAAGGATAGCTTTCAATGACTACATGTCATTTTTTTTGTAACCTTGACCATGTTATTTTTAAATAGCAACAGTAAACTGTTAATTCTGGAGTTTAATGTTACCATTCACTGAGTCTTGAAAGAGCAAATTTGGAAGGTACAGACAACATAATCCATTTAGAAGATACTTTCTCATCGCGGATCTTGAGTAAGAGGTTGGATCCTTCCCTTCCATTACAGCTCCAGTCTCAGTAGGACTAGCTGCTTGCTCATGGTATTACCTTTTGACAAAAAGTTTTCTTCCCTTTTTCATAGTGACGTTAGGAACTCCCTGTGGGTTTTACTGTTTGTTAGTTCTCCTTCCCTGCTGGGCAAAATGGTAGGGATGAAGTGTTTCAGTACAGCTACAACTTGCCAACTTCAGTTGACAGTTCAGCACAGCTCTTCAACTTACTCCTTTCCAAATGAGTGAAGCAGATCTTTTGACTCAATTTCAGCTTGAACAGAAGGGAGGGAGTCCTTTATATAGGGATTAAATAAAATTCAAGTTTAAATCAAAGAAAATTGATCAAGTGTAATAAGAATTGCGCACGGCTACTTCTTTGGCTGTCCTTTTGATCTTTTGGGGCATCTGCCTTCAACAGAGGTCTCTGGCTCCATGGTTCTATCTTCTCTTAATCACACTCTAAATGAAGAAGCTTAAAGTAAAATCTGGTAGTTGTTTGCATTTTGGCTGAGTTTTCTATACTTAATAAAAGAGTTAAGTACTTAGGCTTTGACTTCTAGCTTTTGAAGTTTTGTTTGTATGCTTAATTTTAGCCTATTTAAAGTCTATGAAGTATAGACCTTACAGTATTAGATTGACATACAGTAGAGAAGCACGTTGGGATCCCTTCTTCTTGAAGTGTTAAATGCTAGGCTGCTTTCCAGCATGTTTTTAATATGAGTTTTGAACACGGAAGGTAACTCAGGAACTCGGAAAGATGTTAGTGGTTTTGTCTTTTCTACACTCTTTTCTACACTCTTCTTTTTATTAGTTGAAGATTTTACTGTCCACGTACAAACTTGTAAAAATTGTAGCCATGTTGTTGTAAAATGAACTGTATAATATTGCTTCCTTCGAAAAAAAAAAAAAGTTGACTGATCCTTTCTTATCCTTTTCTCCATGCTAGGCTCGAGAATTACAAGCCAGAGTACTTAAACGGGCTCAGACAGAACAGCCAGATGCAGTTCCTGCACAGAAACAGTTAGCAGCTGAAATTTGTGCTGAGATTGCAAAGCATTGTACAGTTCAGCGAAACTATGAAAAAGCAATTAAATTTTACAAAGAAGCTCTTGTTCACTGTGAAACTGATAAAAAGGTCGGTTCTCCCTCTGACAACTTTGCATTTGTTTTCCTCTTCCCTTTTGATACTTAGCAAT
The DNA here is from genome assembly GCF_026119805.1 of Tympanuchus pallidicinctus. Taxonomy (NCBI): domain Eukaryota; kingdom Metazoa; phylum Chordata; class Aves; order Galliformes; family Phasianidae; genus Tympanuchus; species Tympanuchus pallidicinctus. Next base: position 17,491,251 of record NW_026294669.1, on the reverse strand, counting down.
GCGTTTTTCCAGTTATCCACAGCGTAGAACTGTATTTGAAATTTCTTGTTTTTTCTATTTTCAATGATGAAAACCACAAAGGCTCTGTGTACATATTTGTTTTTTTCTGCCTTGAACTTTCTCCTTTTTGTCACTCAAAATAAAAATAGCTGTATATGTCCTCCCAATTTCAGTCTGTTTACGTAAAAGCCTCATTTGAGTGGGGATCTGTGTTCACTGAGTAGTCCATTAGTTGCCTATATGATAGGATTGCTTTTATCCTGGTTTCTAATCATAATATTTTTGTGAATAAGATAAAGTAGGACTGTCATCATGCAACAGTTGAGGATGTGTACCTCAACTGTTACATTATTACATTTACGTTCTCTAATGGTACAGTAATAATGGAGGCTGCTCCAGCTTTTCTTGTTGCCCGTCATCTGGAAAGAAATCCCAGCAACTTCAGTCAGTTCAGACAATTTCTGTCTCTGCTGTCTGTGCTCTTATAGTTCTGTCCCTACTTGGTAAGATTCTGGTTTTATTCAAAAAAATGTTGCTATTGCTGAGCAGTGATTATTGTACTGCTTCTTTTTTCCCTTTGCTGCCTCTTTCGGATTTTTGCTTTAATGTTCTTTCCTTGCTACATGGAATGATGTCTTAGCCAATCTAAGACCAAATTTCTGGCTTTTAAAAACTTGTTTCCTGCTTACAGTACTGCGGTAGATGTCCGGTTTCATTGATGTTCTTCTCTGACGTGCCACAAGCAGGCAGTTTCCTAACTAGCGTACTGCTTCACAGTCTTCTGCTGTTGTACATACAAAAACTTTCTTCAAATCACAGTTCTCATAATTAAAATTCTCACATCTGTGCTAACTCTGTATCTGTTCCATTGCTTGCTCAGTTGCCTTTCTGTTTCAGCATTAGAGTGATTGAGCCCCAAGGATGCATGCTTATGTAAATGTTGGTTTGTTAATATTTGTTCTGTGGTTGTTTCTCGTAAATGAATTCATACAGTCTTAATATGTTAGGCAGGGAAATGCAATAAAACAAGTTTCTGTTAGAATTTGTTTATACTGTGTAGCTAATCAGTGAATGTTAATGAGATATTTACTTGTTGGGACTTTGTAACTATTTGCATGTACCTTTTTTTTTTTTTTTTTCCAAGAGAATTATTCTTGCCAAAATTATTTATTCTTTGGAGCAATACTGTCTGAGCATCTGTCTTCAATTCTGCAATAACCCATTAAAGAAGAAAAGTTTTACCTTTTTTGTAGCTGGGGGAATTGAAATCAATTAAATTATTTGATTGAGAGTCTAAAGAAAACAATAGCAAGGTCTGTCTGTAGAGTAGAATTGTACAGCAGAAGATGGAATCTCAGGTAAATACATACAGAACTGAACTATCCTTCCTTAACCATACGCAATTCAAAGATTAAATATTAAATATATACATATTTATATATACAATTGTACAATTGTAATATTGTAATTGTACAGTATTTAATATTAAATATATACACAGGCAATGTTGGAACTGGCACGTTTGTATCTTGCACAAGACGATAGTGACGCCTGTCAGCATCAGTGTTCCTTGTTACTGAGGAATGAGCAAGATAACGAAGCAGCAACGATGGTAATGTACTGGTATACTAATTCTGTATTAGAAGTTTTTTGAAGTTTGTGTGTCTGCAATGTGATGAATTCATAAAATACGACACTTAGAACCGTTTCAGGAATGTGAGCAAATCTATTGCAACAAAATATTGTTTCTGTCTATGGTGGATGTTGATTCAGTGTTAAATTTCTGGCAACCTTACCTTCATTTTATCTCAATACAAAATGTGTGCTTAATATACCACATGTGGAGAAAAAGTGGTAGTTGTACAATTGGCTGATGTGACTTAATTGCACGTTCTATTAACAGTTATCAGATGAGCAGAAAAGAAGTTAATTTACTTTTCCATCACGTTAATACTTCAGCAAGCATTGTAGGAAGCAGGGGAAAAAAAAAAACAACCCTCCTCCTCCAAAACAAACCAACCAAACAAAACCACCTTCCAGAAGGAAAGAACTGCGTACTTAAGTTGTTTTTACGTCCTTATAGAATCACTGTTAACTGTATTCCTTCTTAACCTTTTTAAGTCAGTGCAACAGATTCTTTCTGTGTGGCTTGTATGCCTATTGGCTTACGAGACAGCTCAAAAGACTGAGCAATTTTTGTTTTAACACTTAAGGAGCAAGATGATTTTAAGATTGGAATAAGTTACATCAGGTTACATCTGGAATTTATCCTAGTATAGTGCAAGACCAGGGGTAATAACATTCCAATTACATTTTGTTAAATCTACTCTTTAGTAATGCCTCTTGGGGGAAAGAAACTGAAATAAGAGCTGGATTTACTTTCTCTGCTGATGTGGGCTATGTGTTTCTTTTTCCTTAACTTTGAGGTAGTTTGCTTTTCTATCTGCTTAATATGCATTTCTGGGAAATAGAAGTATTCAAGTGAAAACAAAACATCTTTGATTGGTACGTTGTAATGTTTTATTCTCTCTTGCTGTCTATCTTAAATGAAAAACTGAGAAGTGAATCTGCTTGTTGTTATTTTGTGTGTCTGTATAAGGTGTTTATTCTCCAGAGATTAGTGGGGAAAAAACTATGTTTACTTTTTGTCACAAATTCATGCAGCACTTTAAACCTATGTTTTCTGCCCTTAGTTTTAAAGAACTTGAGTTAATTTTAAAACACAGTTTATAAGGTTTTGTTTTGTTTTCTCTGAATTGGTCAATGCTGTAGATGATGGCTGACCTTATGTTCAGGAAGCAAGACTATGAACAAGCAGTCTTTCATTTCCAGCAGCTCCTCGAACGCAAGCCAGGTGAATGTTCAGTAGTGGTATTTTTAACTCTTTGGTACTGACATCTAATGAAAGAGAGGTACAAATAGCTAAAAAATGCTTTGTTATGTGCTAGTTATAATGCAAATAAAACAAAGACCACCACTATCTATAAAAACATAAAGCTATTGTTAGGAAAGATGTGCAAATAACTTCTCTCAGATGTAATAATTTACACTGCTGCAATGCAATGTGCATTGTTTAACTTCAGCCAAATACAGTGTTATTTATTTGTAAGCATAAAGCACTTTTTCTTGTATTTATATAAATGCACAAACACAAGCCTGGAAATTTATTTCTGGGCAAATAAAATTATAGATGATTAAAGGCTATGACCAGACAGAAATGTATTTAAATAATACTTCAATGAATGTCAAGCTTTCTATGAGTCTTTGTGTGAAATGAGCTGTGAGAGTACAAAAATGTTTTTGAGAACTCTTAAAAGTGAGGCACAATTGTACTTACCTTTGTACAGTCTATTTAGGAGTTTTGCAGAGGTATCACTTTGTCTTTTATCTGACATTGTTTTATAACATGACTCATATTACACTGTATCATTTTTGTGTGTGAAAAACAATGCAGGGTCTTCATCTCTAAATCTGTTCACAGTGCAAGTGACTAAACTGATGATGTCCTGTTTATTTATTTATTCAGATAACTATGCCACTCTCTCGCGATTAATTGATCTGTTAAGAAGAGCTGGGAAACTAGAAGAAGTCCCAAGTTTTCTTTTAATGGCTGAAAAACATTCTTCCAGAGCAAAGCTTGAACCAGGCTTTCACTACTGCAAGGGACTGTATCTCTGGTACTTGCTGTTAAAATAAAGTTTATATGATGCAGTGCACGGTTAAATTAATTTTCTTACCTGTTATCATTTGTAGGTGCTACTTACGTTGTGTTAAGTATTCTAGCAGTACTTCACTTTATTTAGTTAATGGGATTTAAGGAAGGGTTTCTTTGTCTCTTCTGTAATACTTTGCAACGAACTCTTCAGAGAAAAGCTGTTTTATCTCACATGTGGCTTTCATATTTTGTTTAGTAACGAAGGATATTCTTTCTGGTTCAATGATGTAAAGCTTTGAAATTTTAGAATTTCCCAGATTTTTTTTTTTTAATCTGCAAAAGCCTGTTCCTTGCAGTAGCACATTTGCTTCTCAAAACTTGTGTTACTGGTGTGTGTAAATATGTGAGCTGTTTTTTAAATGCTTGGGTTTTAGGTACAACTTGGGGCAGCCAATTATACTTGCCCAACTCTGAGTAGTGTAATTATCTGTGTAGGTATACAGGTGAACCAAATGATGCACTCCGCCATTTTAATAAAGCTCGAAAGGACAATGACTGGGGACAGAATGCAGTCTACAACATGATTGAAATTTGTTTGAACCCAGATAATGAAACTATAGGTGGTGAAGTCTTTGAAAATCTGGATGCTGACACAGGGTAAGCAAATGAAGTAAATATTGCTTGGGTTATTCTATTATCACACTCCTTTACCCCTTAATGATGTTTCTTGATCATGTAAATTGCTAGAATTTTGGGCTCACCTAATGCTTTGAGTATTCTGCCTACAAGATGAGAAACAATTCTGAACCGAAAAATAAATCATTGTTAAGCAGAAAGTGTAGGAGATTTTATCTGGAATCCTAGCACTTGAAGTTTTGGTTATAGACAGATTAGACCTGTCATTGTTACAGGAGAGAATGTAGAATGCCTGTATAACAGATGCGTGCCTTTATCACATTATTATGGACCCTGTACACACTTGTAATTTATTTGATGTATAAAAATGTAATCTTATATATAAAGGTAAATGTTCAAAGTGTTTTGTTTTTTGTTTTTTGTTTTTTTTACAAATGGCTTATGGTAACAGTAATTCGACAGAGAAGCAGGAGTCTGTGCAGTTGGCTGTAAGAACAGCAGAAAATCTTCTGAAGGAACTCAAGCCTCAGACCATTCAGGGTCACATTCAGCTGCAAATCATGGAAAATTATTGTCTCATGGCAACCAAACAGAAATCAAATGTCGAACGAGCACTGAACACTTTCACTGAAATAGTAGTGGCTGAGGTTAGTAACTTGTCTCATTTCCACAGTTTTCTCCCTTACATTTACTAGGACTATATAATTAGTCTCGTAGGTCATATTAGGTATTATGTAAACTAATTAGAGTATTTTATATGAAATGTGCAAAGAAGCTTGCACTGAAATAACATATTTAAGAAATCGTGCATTGAGTTGAAAACTTAGACCTCAACTGTATGCTGATGTTGTCTGCTATTGAAGTGTGTATTGGCTTTTGGTTTGAGTTCTTGGGTTTGTTTAAGTTTCAGTTGTTTTTTAACCCTGGGAGGCAGCTAAGCACCACACAGCCACTTACTGACCCGCTGTGGCAGGTTGAGAGAGAGATTCAGTAAGATAAAAGCACAGGAACTCACAAATAAAGTTAGTTCACTAGGTAGAGCAGAAATATCTGTGGATACTTCCTGAGCATGGGTGCAGTTGTCTTGAGCTCAGACCTGTATTCAGTCTCTTAAATATTTAACCTTATGGTTGCTATTGTAAGAATAATTGTTGTACTAGATGAAAAGCACATTTATAAGGTTGGATGTTGTGTCTTTAGTTCCTGCGATTTAGCTTTTAATTGAACTTCCTGATGCCTTATCTTATTACTTAAAAAAAAATAAAAATTGTTTCTTTAAAGTGAAAAATTGAAAATCACCAAGTAGTTACTATGCTTTTTTCTGCAGAAAGATCACATACCAGCACTTCTGGGAATGGCTACAGCCTACATGATCTTGAAACAGACTCCACGAGCTAGAAATCATTTAAAACGGATTTCAAAAATGAACTGGAATCCCATTGATGCAGAGGAGTTTGAAAAGAGTTGGCTTCTGCTTGCAGACATATATATTCAGTCTTCAAAATATGATACAGCAGGTGAATTATTGAAACGATGCCTTCGGCATAACAAGGTAAGTGATTGCATATTATAAATAACCTTTTTATTTTAATTCTCATTTATATCTCAAATAATTCTCTTAATTATTTCTCATCTGAAGCATGGAACAGACATGGCACGGGCACAGATCTTAGTTCTGATGGTGTTTTTTTTTTTTTTCTTGTTCTGTCCTTTTTTGCTAATGAAATTGTTCTGTCTCTACATTTTACTCTCTTTCATCTGGAACACATCTTGTAATACAGTATATGTTATACAAGATTAGGATACTGCTTATACTCTGCAGATTTGGTTTAGGAAGAAGCTTGATAGTGTTTCTTTTCCTTGATTCGTGAATACAAGGAGGTACAGTATATAATTCAGTCTCATTTCTGAAACCTGCCTGAGAGCTTCCCTTTTTCAAACTTATACTCTTCTTATTTCTTTGTTTGAAATTAAGGAATAGGTAGTACAACACCTCTTAGTGTACTTGTATTGTGCACATCTGCAGATACGGCTCTTGAAACTGAATACATCCTATTTTATTTCTGTAGAAAATGAGCTATAATTTAGTTAAGAAAAAATTCTACCATGAAGGACATTTACTCACTTGTCTGGACAGCCAGTGGAAGTGGCATAATTCATACCATGTCAGAGTAAATATGACTCATTTCTCTAAATATGACACATCTTTAAATAGGTGGTCTGAGCATGGCTGTGCCACAAGTTACACGTTGTTGTAGAAATTCCCCAGCAGCTCAACGAACTTAGACTATGCTAGCCTGCCAAATTGCTTCTTTTCTTTTAAAAGGCTTGAAATGCCTTTTGGAGAAAAGTTAGCAATTTAGAAATCTGAAGCTCCTTATCAAAACAGCAGAGTAAATCTGACTTTTCTCTAATCTGCACGTAAAGAAGGCAAGCAGGGGGTGTACCATACAAATAGGTGCTGTTTTACATTTTTCCATGTATCCTGCAAGTTGTTATATTTCATTAGATTGAGAAAACTCATTATTGAGATTTATTATTTATTACTTACTTATTGATTTATTATTCTTAGGGTTGTTTTTAGCAATCAGTACTTACTGTTGTGGATATGTATGTACAATGTAAGTAAACACATTGAGTGAACACTTCAGAAGTCTAGTATCTTGTAATAAGGTTTTCTTTCAGTCTGAAAGTGTTAGGTTTGGTCAATAAACTAATAATAATGATATTCTCAGCACTTTTTGTTAAATTGGAGTTTCTTACCAATTTCTTCTCTTGATTTTTTTTTTTTTTTTTTTTTTTTTTTTTAATCACAAATGAGAGAAAGTATATTTTTATTCTGGTCCCAGGAGCATTCCTCTGCTGTTTGTCCCATGTGCTGTGATTTAAAACCTCTTAATTCTTGCTCTGCCTTTGTAAGCAGGGTGCATATATTCATAAAAGTTTAAATTTTTCTACTGAAGTATTTTAACTGTTGTCAACATGATAAAATGAGCTGTTTGCAGTAAAGCCATGTGGTAGTTTGGACTTGTGTTTATTTTCACAATTTTTTCTGCTTCATTTACTAAATTCTTGTATAAATTATTAAATCTTTTCTACTAATTTTTACTGCAGTTAGATTGATGCGTATGTTTGTGTGATAATAATTACAACTGTTATTTTCATCTAGTACTTCTGGAACTTGTTTCTTGGTTCCTTTTAAGTTCCCACTTGGAATTACAGAAAATGAAATATTTAATGTTTGATGTTCTCTTCAGGATATTTTTGAATGCCTTTTGTTTTAAATGGAAAGCTGTAATGTATGAAAGTTTTCAAAATTAAGGCTATGGAAATATTTAGTGAAGAAAAAGTGAGACTATCTGTGGAAGATACAGCAGTTCCTGGCTGGACTTGAAATGCTTTCCATAGGATTATTATTTCAGAAGTATCTGCAGGGCTTCTGGAGGCACCGAACATTTTTGGAGTAATTGTAGTGTCCTCTGTGATGAACTCTATATTTGACTCGGGATGACTTATGAAGTCATTGCAAGACTCTTTGTAAATGATTTTAAATTAAGACTATCTTGTCATCAAAACTAGTACAAGTATCACTTAAGCTTTCTAGTTGTAGAGATTTGAAGTATTTCAGCAATTAAATGTTGATACCTAAATAAAGTCTTGTATGAATTATATTTTGCAGTCCTGTTGCAAGGCTTATGAGTACATGGGATACATAATGGAAAAGGAACAGGCGTACAAGGATGCAGCAATAAATTATGAGATGGCGTGGAGATATGGAAACCAATCAAATCCAACCATAGGCATGTTTGTATAATGTGTATATATACGATGCACTACAGTAGGAATGAATAACTCTACCCTTTACTGGAAAGACTATATTTCTCTTTCCATAGTGAGAATATTGCTGGTTTTTCTTTACTTTAGAGCCACACTGTCTAAGGATCTACTTAAGTCATTTGGAAAGCTCCCATAACAGAACATAGCTGTTCTATGTTAACTAAGAAAATTTCAGCTTACTCTTTTTAGTGCAAGGTTAGATCTACAGCTCTTTTGGTTTGCTCTAATATGCTGTCTTGAAATATGGTGTTCAATAATATTTCAATAATACAGCCTCTACTGGCTGTAGTAGAGAATTGTTTATACCTCTTCTGTATCTAGTGTTGGCAGATCACTTAAAATTTCATTACTCTGTTTTGATAATCAGACAAATTTGAAGATTTTCTTTTTAATTGTTTAAAGGGCTGTAAATATTTGCTTTAAAATTAATGGCTAACTGAAAACTTGATAGTATTCAATTTGCAGTTTGGATGGTTAATTGAAGCCCAAGATGGGCTGTTACATTTGTGGACTATTTGAAGTAGGAAACCCTTTATAAAATTTAGGTTAAAATGTCCTTTCTTACTCAACACTTAGTCTTGTCTCTACGTCCTGAGGCTGGTGGTTTACATAAATTTTATTCCCAGTTTTGGACTATCTAGTGGCCCCTCAGAAAAGCATGCTGCTTGTAATCTGTAGTCTCTTTTTTCCCTGGCTTTAGGGAGAGAAGGTCTGTGGTGTCATCTGGAAAACCAATGTTGTTTTTTGTGGGTTTGGTGGTTGTTTTATTTATTTATTTATTAGAAAATTCTGTAGCTGTTACGGTTATGAACTCCCATGTTTTGTTTCTCTAACTGTAACACTTAAGGCTGCAATGATTTGGTTCGTGATTTTATTCCATGTGACCTGTGGATCAGTGTTTTGTTGATTATAGAATCACAGAGTGGTTTGGGTTGGGAAGGACCTTAAAGACCATCCAGTTTCAGTCCCCCTGCCATGGGCAGGGGCACCTCAGTATACCCTGGACTGGGACTTCTCTGTCCAGGCTGATATATTTGAGCTATACTTCTTACCTTTCAAAACCTCAGTGTTGATGTGTTCTGCAGGGCCTAACTATTCCTCATGACAGATTTTTATTAGTGGTCTGGTCACTGTGAAACAGAAAAGCATTTTAATTCCTGGGTTCGTTTCTACATCTGTGACTTTTTTTTGTCCTTTAATAATGTAATCATTTATTTTCTTTGTAAAAGAATGATGTATTGTAGATCAGAAACTCTGATGAGAAGCTCTGTACGGTGCTACATTCATTGAAAGAGGACAGCCATTATGTGTTCCCTGGAGGAAAACTTGCTCTCTAGAATGTCTCCTTTTGATTCCAGTGCAGCTGTCTATCAGTGTGTAAAGACATTCACATGCTACTTAAAGTGTAATTACTTAAATAGTAATTTTTACAGGCTTAGATAAGGGAGAACCAGAAAACAAATATATTAGCCATAGAAACACATGGTGACCAAATTGAACTTAAATGTGATATTTTACTTATTTAATACAGATATTGAAGCTATCACCTTCTTTTCCCCTCCTCTTTTTACTTACAGGATACAAGTTGGCTTTCAATTACCTGAAAGGAAAGAGATATGTTGATGCAATTACTATTTGTCATAAGGTACAATTTGTACTTAATGCTCTCTCTGCTGTAATAACTTTTGTTTTACGTAATGATCCTTCTTTTGTTGTATCAGTTATTTTTCTGATATTATTAAGTTTAACTGTGTACAGGATACTTAATTTGCTTTATCCTGAGCTTTCTGTCCATCTGGTAAATAAGAGATGAAGTAGCTGGCTGGCATATGTGAAAGCATGTTCAAGTGGCAGTGCCTTCTCTTTCTGTGGTTGCTGCTTGGTAAATCCATATGGAGCTGTAGCTGAAGACAGTACTAAAATGCTTGTATTGGAAGAACTGTTAGAAAATACTTCTGCCTGTGTGGTGCAAATATATCTAGATGTCGAATTATAGAGCTACAATTCTAGAGCCAGAGTGGACATAATGATAGAATGAATAATTAAATTTGCTGATTTTGGGGGGGAAATTTAAGAGTACTGGAAAGATTAACTTGAATGGAAGAGGAGGGAATTGCATGCCCTTTGACCCTTGCACTTTTGCCAGTTACGAGGTGGTGGGAAGGGAAAGCAACGTCTAAAATTGATCTTGACCAACTCTGTAGTCTTTCATTACAGATATTTCTGCATTCTTACAAGGAACTTATCACAGTATTCAAAATGCTAGAATGTGTAAGCTCATCAATGAGGCAATAACCACACAAGTATTCTTTCCTTTTAGATGCAGAACTTTCTACAGTGGAGGGTTGTTTTTTTTGTCTTTCGACAGGTCCTTGAAGCACATCCAAACTATCCAAAGATCAGGAAGGAAATACTTGACAAGGCCCGTGCATCATTAAGAACATAACTTTTTTTTTTTTTTAAACTGATTGACTTATTAGTATAAGGTGCCTTCAGAAACTATTGCAGTGACAATGTCAGCACGAATGTATGGTGAATATGATTGATTTGCATTGAATTAGAGGTCTGGATTATTTTCAGGAAAAGTCTGCAGCCCTGGAAGGAATTGTAGCTATTCTGCAGAAAATACTGCTTGCATGTATGGTACAAAAAATATCCAGAAATAAAAAATAACAAAGATAAAGACCACGAGCATCTCTATAGAATACTGCCCAAGTGCATTTCAGATAAACACACAACTTTGATTCTAGTGTCTGACTTACTGGAGGTACATTTTCAATCTATTTTTCAAAGTTACACGTGTAGTCCACAATGTACATAGCAAGTATTCTGTACAACTGTGTATTTTTAAGAAAAGTAATAAAATAATTCTAAATACAAATGCATAATACTAAATACATAATTCTAAATACAAATACTAAATACAGCAGTCTCTTTCCAGATAAATGCTATGTAGGAGGTAGTGCACTCTTCTATTCTGTGTCCCAGCACTGTCAGTATGTTTTAGGGAATATAATGCAGTATTTTTTTTGTTCATTTGAAATAGTGCTCAACAGCCTGTCCAGACGAGCGCAGGCATTGTCTTTGTTTATTGTTAAGATGCTAGATCTTGATTTAAGAAATCTGCCTATTCATGATTTCATTTGTTTTTATTTTTACATATGCTGCAAATACACTATTTTTCAAAGATTAAAGAAGTCATATGCATTATTCTTGATGAAACTTCCATTTTTAATGAAACACTAATGTGTAAAGTTAAGATTCTTATATAAATATCCGTTAAATATTTAACAGTTGTACAGATTTTTACATGATATTTTTTTCTACTCATGGTGTATTACAGGCTTTCATGGAGATGAATATTTGTCATGTTTAATTTGGAGTGTTTAGTCTTGCATCTTGCATGTATCATGGTTGTGGATCTGTAAGGGATTGGTAGCATGCTGTGAATGAAAGAACAACTTAACATTGACAACTCAGCATTAAAGGTACATGAAATACTGTTTGAAATTGTGTGTAATCTTCCTTTCTGTAACTGGGTGCAATGTCTTGGGTAACTTACAGCCTTGTTTCCTAAACAGATCGATATGTATCCTGAATGCAGCGATGCTACCTACTGGGGGTTTCTAGATCCTGCATTCAAGGAAGTTCTGAGCTTTTGGTCAGCCAAAATAAAATTAATGGAAACTAACAGGTAACAGGTGTATAATACTTCTACAATTTTGGTATGAAAGAGAGTTGACAAAAGACTTGAGTAAGTGGCTGCTTCTTCCACACATAACCTTGAAACTTACAGTGTAGTCTTATCCTTTTTGTGTTGAGCAAAATAGAGAGAGGAATAAAAAAACTTAAGTGGCTGGGGGAAACTGATAGTATGGGAGTAGGATGAGGGACTTGGAAGGATTTGAAGAATGCAGAGGCAGGGAGGAGTTACAAGGGAGCTGGTCTTTGGGGATCAGATTATGAATCCTTAAGCTGCTGGATTTTTTATTTTTTTTTCTCCCCACTGGTAAAGATCAAGTACATAGGGCTTTTCAAGGCAGTTTCTAATAAGAGAGCATTTCTTTATCCACAGCCTTTTCTGTATGAGATTGATGTCTTTCTGCTTGCTCCCTAGCACTGGAATAACTTAGCTCAAGTTTAGAATAAGAATAAATGCATTTATGCTGGTACATGCAAGTCATTTTCAAAATAGGTAAAACTAATCCATATGTACACCTACTTTATTTTATTATGAGCATAAGATGCATATTACCATCTCGTAAGATGGTTCATAAGATGATATGGTACAGAAATTAGTTGATAGAAATTGGTGTTAGACTTGAAGCTTTTCCTTGCTAATTTATAGTGGAGATTTTTGTTGATTTTAGCATGAAAGAAAAGATTTCTGGAATCCTGAAGCTTCCTGAAGACATCTAGCCACTAATGTGCTTTTTTTATGAGTTAAGTCTTTAAAATAAGTGTGCAGTTGAGGAACGTCATTAGATTTCAATTAAAGAAACAGTGGCTATAAGCAATTCTTCAGAGGAAATTTTGCTTTAATAAAATATTCTTAGAAGGAAATGGTCTTTCCATCCCCTTTTGGTTTGTATAAGTCAGTCTAAGTTTTTCTGTCCTTACTATTTTTTTTCTTTTTTCAGTGCAGAAGGAATTATATTGTTTCATTTCTCTTTTACTTTAAGCATTAATTCCAGCTTTCCTTCTGCTTCTACAGTTATTTTAAAATTCATGTCCTGGTAGTTTTTTCTCAGTCCCTTAATAAATGGCTTTGAATGGAAGAGACTCCTGGAGGATGAGAGGGAGGATGGAAGGCAATCAGTAATGCTCGTTTCAAAGAGCTGCAGTCTTTAGCATGATGTTGCTTGGCAACCCATCTTCCAGTTTGCCTTTGTTGAATAAAAGAGGAGAGCAAAGCTGTGGTTTCTATTGATTCATTCACTGAAGCTGGGAATCTGGGCATCCTGTAGCTATAGCAACGTGAGCCATAGGTGTCACTTCCTCTACTGTCCTGACCTCGCAGGTACAGAATGCGTGGAGTATCTTCTAGAGGGATAGGTAAACTTCTTTGGGAGTGGGATGATACTCTTTCCTACTTTTTTTTTTTTTTCTCCAGATTTTTACCAATATTAGAAAGATGGTCTAGTAAATATAATTGAGTAAAATAATATAATTAGATGAAACAAATTAGATTCTTATAGGAAAAATAGAAATAATTTACAGTTCCCTTTCTGAGCTAGGTTTGACTATCTTGCATCAATTCTTAAATGCATCTGCAGCACTTTTTAGAAAGGCTCATAAATCAGGAAACTCCAGTTTAACAACCTCAGCCTTTATCTTAATAGTCATTAGAGGAGGAGTGAGCAGCTTTGCAAACACTGCAGTTTAAACAGCGCTTATATTTATCAAAGAACTTGTTGAAAGTTGAAATTGTTCTGTAAGCATTGTCTTGGAACACTTTGGGTAGGCTGCTGGTTCTTAGCAAGTGTGTGATGAACAACTCACCAGTTGGTGTGTTCCCTATGCAATAAGCGGGAAAAATTGGAAAATAAAATCCATCAAGAAGTACTTGTCTGCTTGTGGCTGTGCCACTTCTTACAGTCAGATCACTGCTGTATCAGCTGTGGCTCTTTACAGCTGTGGCTGATTTTGCTGTGGTTTTACGTCTTGATTAATTTGCAAAGAAATCGACTTTTTTGGACTGTTATTTTAATAAGTTTTTTTTTTTTTTTTCCTTCCTCTGCTAAAACTCCTGTTTTGGTGCCTATGTGAGGTGGCATTTGCCAGAAGAGGAGCAGAGTGACTGATCTGGATGTGGATTTGAAGTACTGTTCTTGAAAATAGTAAGCATGCCTCTTCTTGCAGCCTTTACTTGGGAAAGTAACAGATTTAAAAACCTTTACTATCACTCGAACTTTGGAATGGCTGAGCCTTGCGGCTGCACCAAGCAGGGGTGGCTGCTGTGTGCCAGAGGTGGGGTACCTGCTGCAGCTCCAGCCTCAGTTTTCAGAGGTAGAAGTAAGGACTTAACGTGCTCCACCATTTCTAACACGTAACCTGGGGGGAGCTCGGGCCAAAATGGGAGGGAGAAGGCGTTCCCGGCCAGAACCGTTCCCTCGTGCCCAGCTGCTCTCGGCGGGTGGTCGCTGGAGCCGGTGCCACAGCTGTGCCCGCCGCGAGCTGAGCCGAGACGCTGCGGGCTCAAGTTGCTGCACCTGGGCAACTTGGAAACAGACTTTAACTTGTACAGCCCTTCCTTTTCCTCACAACCCGCGTCCTTTCAGCGAGAAGCGCCGCTCCGTCCGTCCGTGCGCGCAGCAGGCCGTCCCTTTTCTCGAGTTCTGACCTCAGCTCCAGCGTTTTGCCGTCTCCCAGCAACGTGCGCGGGCAGCACTCGGCCGCGCGCGGTGCAGCACGGCCGGGATTGGCGAAAGCTCGCAGCGCCGCTCTGCCGCGCTTCCACCGCGATCTGCCCGTTACCGCGCGCAGCGGCTGCCCCGCTATGCGCGGACGTAACGCTCCTCCGGGCGCGGCGCGCGGAAGCGGCTGAAGAGAAGATCCGTGCGCTTCCCGCCGCCGCCTCGCGCACCTGGCCGCCAGGTGAGGCTGAGGGCGGGGCGGCGCGCAGGCGCGGGGCGGCTCGCACCTGGCTGCCGCCGAGCGGAAGGCGCCGCCGCAGCCTCCGTGCGCCGTGGGCGGCCTCCGGCCGGGACGAACACCGCGCTTCCCTCCGCCGGCAGCCGCTTCTCCCTCCGAACCGGGTGAGTGACCAGGGCTCGCGCGGCTCCGCTGTCTTCGGGTGGGCGGTTTGGGGGCGGGCGCGCGGCCGGGGCCCGGTGGGAGATCCCATCCCCGAGAGCCCCCTGAAGCGTACGTGGTCCCCTCGTGTCGCCATGGGTCGGGCGGGGAGGGGCCCTGAGCGGGCCAGGCGTGAGGGACGGGGCCGGGGGGGCTGCCGGCGTTCTGGGCTGCGCGGGCCGGGGCCGGGCGGTGACTGCTGGAGGCAGCGGTGGCGGCCACGGCCCGGGCCCCACAGCGGTGCGGTGACCGCGGGATGTCCCAGCGGGGCGTCGTGCAGCTCCGCGTGCTGCGTTCCGTCCTGCCCCGAGCGAGGGCGCGTGCTGGCCGGGCTGCCTCTTCCCAGCGCTCCGTGTTACGCGTGGCTTTCGCTCGTTTTCTCAGTATCCGAGAGCTGGCAATAAAACTTGTGATACAGATAGAAACGAGCGAAGCCGAGGCTTTGTGTGAGCGTGCTTATGCTGAGAAGTCTTTATTAAACGTTTTTGCTGATCAAACAAGAAATACCTTACTGGCAATTTGAGTGTTACACGTTCACCACAGAGCGTTTCACGCGTTAGCCTTCTGTTTCAAAAATCGTTACATCTTGTGCCCTCGTTCTGCCCGTTGGATCCCGCCCGCGGGCAGCGCTGTGCTGCTGGGCTGAGCCCGGCCGCTCTGTGGCTTACTGCGCTGCTTCTAGCAGGGTTTGTCCGCAGGCCCGGTCGCTTTGTCATCTGCTGCCGCCTTCCTGAGGCATCTATAACAGTAAAGTAGAAATTAAGTTGGTTGCGGAGGGTAGGTTGGTTGCTGCTATTTCTGTCATGCCGTGGGGAGCAGCAGAGCAGCCCTCCCTGCCCTGTGGCTGTGTGGCCGTTTAACCTTGCCCTGTTTTTAGGTGGGGCAGCTGGGTACTGTGACTGCTGTCAAAATAGCAGCGTCCTTTGTGGTGCGGCCCTTGGTTACCGACTGCATTGCTCCAGGAAATTCCTCTGTGCTTTGGACAAACGTGTGCTGCTTGTCTGCTCAATGAGCTATATGATGTGCAGGGCTCCCCATTTCTGGCAGTGCAGGGAGTCACGGTCGTAGCATGAACTGATGCTCAGTTGCTTGCCAGCACTCTTGAGTTTTTCTGTGTTTATCTTCTGTAAGATTGGAAAGTGCTTCAAGTTTCTGGACTGCGAAGTGCTACATTTTGTGAAGTGTAGTCTTGCCCCAGAGTTGTCTGCATTTCCTTAGCTTTGCTACTACTTTGTGCTGTAGGTTATAGTTCTGCTTATAAACAGTGAAACAGTGTCACAGAACTACTTACAGCTACTTAGGAATAACATCCTGTAGTCAAACCACTACTTTTGTTTGTTAGGGAAGTTTGTTCAGCAGTGACATGCAGAACTGGTCAGGTGAGGGCAAGAGCAAAGAGATGGCACCTCAGAGTTTCCTGCAGTTTGAAAGTAACTGACCTAATAAAGCTCAGTGCGTTTCAGAATAAACAAAGCAAAAACATGAGGAAACTTTTTTTTTTCTTTTCTTTTTTCCCCTCATTCTTCTGGTTTAAACAAATTTTAAGGCAAATTAGAGTGTAAAACTATGACTTCAGGGCCTGCACTTAATACTTAGATGCTGTTCTTATCTTAGAAACATTACTGCAATTGGGGGGGGAAAAAATCCCTTGGATATGATCCAGAGATTGTTTTCTGGTGCTTAAATAAAAATCAGACACCAATACTATGAAGTTATAACAGCACTTTACAGCTGCTGTGGTGCTCAGTTGTCATCGTGGCATTTTTAGGAGCAGTTTAGAATGCTTTTAACAACAGCCCAAACCAAACTGGCAAGAAGAAAAGGGAAGCTACAGCGTTGACTAAAATTTAAATTTAACTCAAATTCAGAGCATTGTTGTAGTTCTAAAACTGTAAAAACAAGCTATAAATATTGTTTTAATGTATAGTCACCGTGTACTTTTAATTCATCATTTATTGTCATGGAGAACTATCAGAATTAGCCTCTATCTCTGCCCATCCCATACAGTGCTCAGCTGTAGAAAAGCAGTGGTAGTGCTGATACTGAAAGAGTTCTTAGAAGAATACACAGAAGGAAGGAGTTGTAGTGTCATTTTTTTAATCTTGAAGAAATTCCCAAAGAAGACTGCTTACAAGGTTGGAATACAGTTGGGTGTTCTGGATTGCTGCTGCTGCTGCTTGAATTTCTTTCACCCATTGTGTTATCATCAGGTTACTGCTTCTGATTTTTCTGCAGTAATCACTGGGGTGAATTACTTCAGTCAGTGCTAGAATAATCTATGTCCTTAGACTTTCTAAAACTGACACTTGGGAAATGAAGACACTCAGTATTCTTACAACATACTCAGAAGCAGAACAAGACTTCCCCTGGCTGATCCTCAAAGAATGCATCCAGAGGAGCAACATCAGGGGTTTGTTGGTCACCAGCTTGTTGGGTACAGCCCTGTCTAGGGGGCAACCAGTGGAAATTCTTGGTGGAGCCAGGGGGCAAGTACTTGATGCTGTGAGTGCACAGGCAGGTGCTGACCAGATTCTGCTTCTCCTTTTCAGATGAAGCATTGATCCTTAACTTACACGTGTTTTGTTTTGTGAATCGTTCCTTTATTTAAGTCAAATACTAATAAATCATAAGCAGTAGTACAGGGTACAGTACTTCAGCAGCTCTTTTGCTTTTCCCCATGTTCTGAAGTGCTTTTGCTCTTGATTTTTTATGGAGAGCCCTAATATTCCAAATTCAGCAAGACTTGCATGTTTCACTTCAAATGTGGCATTTTTTAGCCATGACTTCATCATGTGTGTGTGCATGTTCTTCTGGGAAGCAGGTAAGATTTTATTGAGTGATTTTTATTTTTTAATTTTTTTTTTTAGTTGGAAATTTTTGATTTCCAGGGTAGTGGAAGTGCTTACTTCAATAGCTAATGTTTTAGTGCAATCTGCTGTGGGATTCATGTGAAGAAAACAAAAAGCACTGGAAAGTTCCTTAGCAGAGCAACACCCAACAGGTGTAACTGTGTGCCCTTGTCAGATTTATGCTGGTCTGGGGGAGTAGCTGGTTGTTAGTGTCAGCTGGGTTTTCCTCCAGAGTTTAATCAATGTTTGCTCCTTGCAGGCCTGCTTCCTCGTTAGGGGAGCATTAAGGTGTTGGGGAAGGATAAAATAGACAAGGTTTTAACCAGACTGTGATTTTGGAGTGACGGGAGTTAAATAAAAAGTAAAGCTAAATAGTGAGAAAAAATGATGTGGCTGGAATCATTCTTAAGGCTTAATGTTGTTACTATTCTTTTAAAAGCATTTTTCGAGTTCTGTAAGAAACATTCTCAGAAATCATCAGAACACTGTTTAACATCCAGATAAAAAAAAAGGTAGATTTTAAACAACTTTATTAAAAAGCAAAGGTATGTTGTGAACACCAACCCCAGGAAATGCCTTCTTACTGGATTGTTCCGCAAGAACTTCTGATGATTTAGGTTACCGTGACATATAGTTGGGTTTTTTTAATGATTGCCAATAGTGTTGTTCTGAGCGAGCTGCCAGAGTCAGAGCTGTGTGCACATGGGTACTGGAGAGAGGCTGTCCTGTGAGGCCAGCTGCTGGCAGGCGGTGTGACACCGGAGCTGGTGGGTGGCAGAACGTAACAGAGGCTGCTGTGCATTCGGCTTGCCTGCTGTGCTGTGCTGTGCTGTGGAGTAGGGCGGCTGCTGCCTTTTGGCACTTTTTAGAAGGCGCTTGTAGTGCTTATAAGTTTTCTGCTTCTTTTCTTTTAAAAACAAAACAAAAGCAACTTATACTTTGCTTACCAGTTACATCAAGGAATTGAACTGTGCCACATATTTCTTCAGCATGTCCTGAAGGACAGAGCCGTGGCCTGGTCTGTGTTTACAGATGCTGCTGCGCCATAAAAATGTATGTAATGCTTGTGGCAAGTGAAGATTGCATTGCTGACTACAAAATTACTCTGGGTAAAAACCTTAGGAAACATACAGCTTTGGTGACAGTTGTTTGTGTAATATAGTTTGTGTTCCAGGAACTGATACTATTCTGTGTGGCAGAGAGCCCTTTTCTTATTGTTAAGCACTGTCCCTTCAAGGTATTTCATCAGTAACACTGCACTCGGGATTTATCTGTATCAGAGTTCGTGCATTTGTGGCAAAGGAGAAGTGTTGGTGCAATTCACCCCAGCTGCACACTATCCCAAGGTTATCAGTTGACTCTTTCTTCTGAAAAGCACCTCTGAAACACCACGTGCACTGTTTCTCTGCACAGCATGCTGCTGTGCATGCTGCTGGAATGTATGAGTGCCTGTTGAAAGGATAGGTTGTGTTGCTCTCCTTGCACAACCCCTTTACAGGAGTTGCCTTCTCATTCCTGGGGGCAGACGTGTTTCACCTGTGCATTATGGCACTGGTTATGCATGAACAGGCAGGGCACGCAGCTCCACTACAGAGAAATGTGCCTTCAAACAGAAATCATGGTGCACGCAGATAAAAAGAAATAATAATTATGAAGAAAACCAAAGGCAGAATAAATTGCTAAGCCCATTTGTGTTTGCTCGTTAGTCTGCTTAAGTCTTATACGACTTGTTTAAAGACAGATGTGTGCAAAACATGGGTGACGTAAGAAATAGTCTTGATGAATTTTAGATTGTGTTTATTTTCTTCACAGATATTTTGACTGATTTGCTGTGTGGATCACGAGTTTTCTAAGGATTTGCATATGCTCAGTTTCTGAAGGAAATAATCCCAAAGAAAATTAACAGTAATTTAGACTAAGTTTTTCGGTAAAGCATATCTATGCACATCAAATCTTTCTTGAAGAACATGTTACTGTGCTGATAGCAGAGCTGGCAGCAGCAAAGATTTAATACCCCAGAATTATATGCAGCAATGTACGTAAAATGTCTCTGGTACTGTCTAGACTTTTTTTTTTTTTTTTTTTGTGGGAAACTAAGCCTAATTTCATATAGCATACGTAAAGCTGGCAAAAAAATGATGAAGCAAGCTTAGTGTAAATAATAGTTGTTGCATTGATTTAAATGCTGAAAGCAGAGAACAGAAATCTGATAAATGCATTTTTAACATAATTATTAAGTTAATGGAAACTAAGTGTTATTAAGTCAAATAACGGATGTGTAACCATGGTTTGTTGTTTTTCTACCCTTTCTGAGTAGTCTTAGGCCAAATCATCAAATCAAAAGAGAATCTTAAGTGTTTTGACTTGAATAAAAATTCAGGTCTCAAATTGAAGCGTTACTTCAGTGTTAAACTTTGGTGAAATTCAATGTCGTTATGTAGAATTACCTTCTGCCTGCCTTTTCATGTTGTATCTCATAACAGGATGCTCATCTGAGTTTAATCTTTACCGCCATGAAGAGTCCCAGAGAGGTGATTGGATAATGTTGGTTTTTGTTAGTTATACAAAGAGTATTTGAGAGCTGTGGTGTTTGAAAGCAGACCAACCTACTGCCCTCTCCCCAGTGTTCTCCTGACTGACTGTGCCCAAATGGCTTCTTGTGAAATAAGGAAACTGCCAAACTTCTCTTATGATATCAAGTACCTCAACTGTAAAAAAAGATGTTTATATTTTCCTGTTTGAAGACAGTATATTTACATTGTTTATTGATTCTAAGCTTTAAGATATACTCATATTGGCCATGCTTGTGCATTGAGAAACAATAGTGTAATTAAATGTACTTCTGTGTAGGGTTATGAAAGCAATTGTGGTTAAGAGGGTGCAGAGGCTATAGGCTCAAGCTGACCCCAGGCAGATTTAGCAGAAGTGGTTTTACAGGTTGCAGTCTCTTTGATGGTGTTAGGGTTTTACTTTCTGTATTGGGTTTATGTAGCAAGATTTTGGTAGCAGAGGGACTGATGGGTGCTTTTTGTGAACAGAGCTGCCCTGTGCCAGTCTCAGCCAGCTCCAGCACAGTCTCACTATTGAACGCTGTCACAGCTGAACCCATTGGTGCAGCAGGTGGTGCGCTCATTTTTTAAGAAAGGCTAGAAAATGCTCTGCAGCAGCTGTGAGAGGAGTAAGAAACATGTGGGAAGAACAGTCCTGCAAGCACCAAGGTCAATGAGGAGGTGCTTCAAGCACCAGAGCAGAGACTCTCCTGCCACCTTAGGAGAAAACACTTAAAAGACAACAGTTATTGATCATAGCCAATAACCTAGCTGACCAAGAGAAGCCAGTTGATGTCATCTTTTTGGATTTCATCAAAGATTTTGATGCTGTTTCTCACAGTATCTTACTGGACAAATTGCCTAGTATATGGCTAGACAGGAACAGTAGGTAACGTAATGCAATGAGTGAACAATTGGGTCGGGCTCAAATGGCTGAATTAAATGGGATTACATCAGGTTGGTGGCCATTCACTAGCGGGGTTCTGTAAAGCACCATTTTAGGGCTGGTTTTGTTTTTATAAGTAATCTGGATGCAGAACTCAAGTGCACACTAAGTAAGCTTGCAGATGGTACTAAATTAGGAGGAGCTGTTGACTCACTCATAGGTGCAGAGGCTTTGGTACAGAAAGATCTTGGCAGGTTATAGGGCTGGCAGTCGCCAACTGTGTGTTGCTTAACAAGAGTAAGTGCTGGATTCTGCACCTGGGATGAGGCGATCCTCGATTTATGTACAGACAGGGGAATGAGGGGCTGGAAAGCCGCCCTGCGGGGGAGGGATCTGGGGGTTCTGGTTGACAGCAAGTTGGATCTGGGTTAGTGAGAAATGGCTCAGCACTGCTGATTGGTCAAGAGAAGGGATTGTCCTGCCCTGTTCTGCCTGGTGCAGACTCACCTGGAGCACTGGCATCATGGGGCGCCACAACATAGGGACATAAGGCTACTGGAGTGCCCAGAGGAGGGCTACAAAGAGGTGAAGATTCTTTCCTTTTCCCCAGGAAAGAAAGAATGATTTTATTTTGTTTGTTTTGCTTTATATGGGCATCTGCTGCAGTGCAAAATCTTCAGGTCTAAATAAAATTGGGAAAATAATATAAGATGAAGTGGATTGGATTTTTTAAATGAACTTTCTTGGAAAATTTATGAGCATTGTGAAGGGTGTTCTTTATATATTGTATTATCTACGTAGTGATGCTACAACAAGATTAGTAGTAGTTAAATACAATGTATGAGTTTCTTAAAAATAAATTACTTTAGCTTTGAAATAAACTATAATATAAAACAACTGGATACCTGACCATATTCACAAACTATTGAGGGAAATCAAGTGACTTTTAAAATTTTCTAGAAGTTCTATAACTTTGTGTGTATATATTATTGCACCTTTTGTTGTTGTTTTTCCAATTTTATTTTATTTTATTTATATATATATATATATATTTGCAATTCTTTGGTCAGTAGTTAGCAAGCAGAAATTAAGTGTGGCTTTTAGCTGGCTGCAGCTTAGTTCTTTTCTCAGTTCACTTAGATGCAACATGTACAAAAATGAAGCCTTGCTTTGAATTCAGGATATTGCTATTTCTCCCCTTCTTGTAAACAGCCATTTTTACAGAGAGAATTTAATTCTGATCACTCGAATGCTGGTCCTTAACTATTTTTCGTAGTTCCCTTGTCTTTGAAAGCTACTGAGTAATCGCTCGTCTGTAAAAATAAATAAATAAATAAAAATTAGTAGGTGAAAGAGGGGAACTCTTTAACATATTCTTTTGATGAGTTGCAGCAGAACATGCCAGAGAATACTGTACAAAAGATATATAGATTTACTGCTTGATACATAGCCTAAATTACCCCATGTCCCATTACTGGTATTAAGTCTGCATTTAACATGTACAATACATAACTAAATTAATCTTAACAATTTCTCCCTTGAAAATCTGGTCACTTCAGTCTGACCTGGAAATGGAAATTGGTTTTAAAATACTGGCAATTTTAAATCTCTATGAGGAGCCCTTTACATCTTTATAGTTCACTTTTAGTGCTGGTTTTTCTACCTAGAACTTCCATATTGATTGCATCAATTTTCCTTCTATCCCACCACTGAACTAAAATTCCCTCAGAATTCCTTAATTTTTAAGATTTGGAAGAAAATTAATGGGAAGTATTGCCTTTATACAGAAATAATACTTTGTTCTTACTGGAAAGCCTGCTTTCTGATTCTTCAGTTTGAAGTGTGTTGACAAAAAAAAAAAAAAAAAAAATGGAGAAAGTGCATTCGGGTATTTTACGGATAGGTGAATCCTATATTTAATTCATGGACACGTGATATTTGATGCTGGGGAGTTTGAATTAATTCCTGCCCAGTAATTTCTTATAGCTCTACATTGTTGTAAGTACTGTTTGTCTAACGTATTACTTTTTGTTTTGATTTACAGGTATTTTCTTTTCAAGATATGCTGTAAAATAGTATTAAAGAACATCATTCAGAGAAGCTTTTGTTTTGTGATAAACTTTTAGAACTAGAATGGCTTTGAAAATAATGCCTAAAATATTCAAGAAATTATTTTTTCACTGGAAACTTTGGAAATTTAGCATTATTGTGTTTGTCTTTATAGTATTTTTATTTTTACTGCAACGAGAAGTTGGTGTCCAAGATTTTAGAGATGAAGGAGGGATTGAGCCAGTTGTCAGAAAGAAGAGTCATGTATTAGGTCTTGTGCTAAATGCTATGAACAATGTCAATGGTGCAAAGCCAAAAATGCAGATAAAAGCACCTGTAAGGCAAACTAAGGTTCCTGGAGACAGACACTGTTTGCCAGGACACTACACTACGATGGAACTGAAACCCTTTCTAGATCGACCTCTTCAAGATCCTAACGCTCCTGGAGCTTCTGGTAAAGCATTTAAAACCATCAACCTAAATCCAGAAGAGCAGAAAGAAAAAGAGCGTGGAGAAGAAAAACACTGTTTCAATGCGTTTGCAAGTGATAGGATTTCGTTACACCGGGATCTTGGACCGGACACCCGACCTCCTGAGTATGTGGAAATGTGTATGTCCTGCTAGCTGAATACCTTGACAGAAGTGTGAAGGCTGTGATTTGAGTTTAGCATTAGATTATCGCTTAGAAAGGGAAATGTCTGGGTTATACATGGTCATTTACAGTACATAATGTTCCAGAGTGCAGAAGCCAAGAATATTTAGAAAGGTTCACATTTCATGTTAAACATATTTAAATAAGGTTTTCTGCTACATTTTCTTAGTGACTTTCTGGAAGCTGCTGTGTTTTACTTAGGAGAAAACTGAAAATATGGTTTAAACTTCCTTCTGTTTTAAAATCCATTCCCTACTCTTATTTAAAACAAAATATTAAGTGTTAATAAAACCACTGGCATATTATGATTTTGTTAACAAAACAGTAGCACTTCATGGTTAGAGTGGATTTTGGTTCTGAGAAATCTCCTTCGGTATTCTTTATCTGTTGATGTCAGAAGTGACAGTCCTTACTGAGCTGGTGCTGGTAGGGTGGCCAGCACTTTATGTGTGGTGCAGATCACAATAATCTTTATGGGAGTGTAACTGTCTGGTGAGACTTGGCCTGTATGTTTTGTTAGGGCTTTGGCAATAGATGTGATAATTGCCTTGGGAAGTATGCCAGCCTCTAGAGTTGGCAGGCAATAAACAGTAACTGTGCAATTTGTGAATACAGAAACATTGTCTCGTTAGCTTGACTCGCAGTTGGGTTTAAAGTTCTGAATACATCAGTCTTGAAAACCTCTATGTTTAAAGTTGTTTCACTTGAATGTTTTGTATTGCTCTAAGCATTATGTGGTGTTTCTAAGAAAAAGTCAAGTCCTGAATTTGATTTGTTCTATTTTTCTATTTCAAACCGCATTTCTTCAATTTCAAGTAAATACTTTTTCTCATATTTTTGGATTTCAATAGTAATGGTCTGACTTTTCAGCTCAGTATCTGCTGGTCTTAATAGAAAAATGTGTTTTTGTCTGAATAAGGCCTGGGTGCTCCATGAAATATACTCAAATGTTGTGTGAGAGAACTAGAGTTGAGCCAGTTGTTCAGGTGGAATTCTTATTTGCCAGATGTTTACAGAATACTTCTTACAGCTTTTCCAGTTGTTTTTGTGCTATGTTTGTGCTCCAAAACTTGGACAGAAATTGGAGAAGCTGAAAGATTTAATGTCCATATTTATACACCTTCATACTGGGAAGAGTAGGGTTTCTCTTAAGAGGTTGAATCAAAACTTTTTGTCCATTTTCTGACATCTGATGCTTTCTAATCTGCAGATGCATTGAACAAAAGTTCAAGCGTTGCCCACCGTTGCCAACCACAAGTGTTATAATAGTTTTTCATAATGAAGCATGGTCCACTCTGCTCAGAACTGTTCACAGCGTGATGTACACTTCTCCTGCCATACTGCTAAAGGAAATTATTTTGGTGGATGATGCCAGTGTTGATGGTAAGAAGTCTTTCCATTTTTCATTGAACGTATTATTTATTTTATTGAAAGTGTGTTAGGATTATATATAGAATGGGATAATAGAGGCTATCATCTCCTTACAGCCATACTAAACACCTTATGATGTTCCAAGTACTTTTGTTCCTTTTGTTTTCCTTTAAAATACAAAATATTTCTCCCTCGCTTTTTCTTTGCGAGAATTGTCAAGTATGAAATTTTCTTCTGAGAGGCTTTTAAAACCTATTCTGATTATGTCAAGGAATTTAAAACCTTTGAAGAGCTCAGTGATAACTGTGGTATCAGTGGTAAATGTGGCATCAGGCTTGGGAGGTTTGAACCTCTGCTGTGTTTCTGTCTGAAGATGCTCTTGTTTGGGTCATAGCTCTTAGTTTTCATGAAGATTTAATGCAATGAAACTCATCTTAATTTGGCATCCAGCAGCTGTTCCTAGCTGTGGCGAAGTTTTTCTGTTGGAAATCTGGGATTGCTTTCTTTCAATTTACTGTGAGAGGTGGAAAAATTGGGAGAGATCAAAAAGAAAGCCTTTACGAAGTATGTGTGAAAATGACTCTCTTTGGTACTCCCCCACACTGCTATTTTGCAAACAAATTGGGGGGAGGCAGTGTAGGAAATGTTGAGTAAACATCTGCTTCGGCAAGGCCTGTCCTGGGAGAGCTCAGAGGTCTGGACTGGCAGATGCAGGAGACAGCGATGGATGCAGTAAAATAACTGCAGCCATACGTGGGCTAGGAGCTTCATCTGGGTGGTCATGTTGGTTCCTGTGGCTGCAGAGGCCACTCGGGATGTGGAGGCCACAGCTCTGAGCTGGGCTGAGGCCATGACAGAGTTCCTCGTGAGTGATTGAAGCTGTCTTTCGGTACAGCAGACAGCATCCTCCTGTGCCAACCACCATGCCTGCCCCACCCACCAGGTGCTGGGGGCTGCTGAGGCTTCTCCCATCCTTCAGTGCTGCCCTGGAGTGAGAAGTGGAGGCACTTCTACTGCTCTATAGCCCCCACAGCCTTCTGTGCCCAACACTGGGCAAAGGCCGAACCCTCAGCCTGTCCTGGGCTGCTGGGTGTGCCTGAGGCCTGAGCTGGGCTCTCACCCCATAGGGCAAATTTGTTTGGCACTGGGGAGAGCAGGAGGGGTCGCAGGAGTCCCAGTGCAGCCTCAAAAGTACCAAAAATGGAGGCACTTACTGGTTTTGCTTTTTTTAAATAATTTATTATTTTTTTTGTATCGTCCTTTTAAATTGCTTACTGTCCAATCGTGAATAAAGGTCCTAATGAAGGAATTGGAATGAGGTTTCATGCTGTCCATCAGCCCTTTTTTCCACCCAAACCAAAGTTCTCTGCTTTTTCAAAGGAACAGCTAGCTGCCTGTGGAACTTCCCTAATGCCACCTGGATGGCAGCAAGGAGCTTGAGGCCATCAGCTGGACTCTCCCTGTTGTCTCAGAACAGCTCAGAGGGCATCAGTCCCAGTCCTACCCTCATCCTTAGGGCTTGCCTGGATATCAGTCCCAGTCCTGCCCTCTTCCTCAGGGCTCACCTGGATGCTGCAGGGAGCTCAGGGCCATCTACTGGATTCCTGCACTGAGCAGTGCAGCTGCTCAGTGGATTCCAGTCCTGGTCTTTCCCTTTTCCTCAGAGCTTGGGAAAGAAGAAGTGAGAGGCCTTGGCAAGGATGAGAATGGGAGGCAGGATAGGAAGGGTGATAGGGAGCAGCATCTGATGCTGGGGCTCTCTAGTGGATGGTGATATTTCAGCACCAAGATGGAAATTGAGGGCTGGTGTGCTGGCAGTGGATGAGGTAATGTCTCCAAGCAAGCATGATGTTATAGCACTTGTCCTGCCCTGATGGAGATGGATCGACTTCCATTGGTTCTTCACTTCTGAAGGTAGATCTACCTCCATGGGCTTGACATGGCCTTTAGGTGGATCCACATTCATTGGCTCAGGTTCATTGCTGCTCCCTTGAAGCCTAAGCTTCTTTGGTGGAGGAGGCTCTATCCTCCTATGCAGAGGTGGGAAGGAGGATTCTATCTAAATTGTCCATTGTGCCAGAATAAGCTCACCAAGACCCAAGGCTGTTGGTAGCTGGTTTTCTGTTGGCAGAGTCCCCATATTTATAGTAGTTGGCAGGGAGGAGGCTTGTGGCATCAGAAAGCCATGGTGGTGTGACCCTGAGAATCTCTCACGACAATCAAAACATGGCTGTATTGGGAAAGGGGAGACTATGGTCTGAGAATTGCCCTAGTTGTCACTAGTGGGATTCTGCAGGAGTACATTTTTGAATCAGTACTCTTTAATGTTTTCATCAATTATTCCAGTAAAGATCTGAAGTAAGTCTGCGGACGATGTTAAATTGGGAGGAGTGTTGACACTCTGGGAGTAGAGAGGCCTCGCACCAAGGTCTTGACAGATCATAGAATCATAGAATCACAAGGTTGGAAATTACCTACAAGATCATCTAGTTCAACCATCTCCTCATCACCATTGCCACCACTAGCACTAAACCATATCATGCAGCACATCATCCAGATGCTTCTTGAACACTGCCTTCACAGATTTCACAGTGCTCATCATTTTTATGAGGAAGAAGGAAGTGCTGGATGCTGCTCCCCAGTGGGGAAAGCCTTGGCTCTATGTACAGACTGGGAGATGAGGGGCTGGACAGCAGGCCTTTGGGAATGGATCTGGGGAATCTGGTTAACAGCAAGTTGGATCTGAGTCAGCAGTGTGCCCTGGCAGCCAGAGGGGCCAACCACACCTGGGGCTGCGTCAGGGCCAGCACTGGGCGAGGGAAGGGTTGTCCTGTTCTGCTTTGTCTGGTGCAGCCTCACCTGGAGCAATGAATGCAGTTTGGGGTGCCTCAACATAAGAAGGACATAAAAGTATTAGCAGGCAAAGGAGGGCTACACTGGTGACTGAGATTCCTGGGTTTGTTCAGCCCAGAGCAGAGGGGAGACCTCATGGTGGCCTGCAGCTTCTCACAGGGGAGTGAAGGAGCAGTGCTGAGCTGTGATCAATGTTGGCAGTGACAGGGCCTGAGGGAATGGCACAGAGCTGAATAGGGAGGGTCATGCTGGATATGATGGAAAGGTTCTACACCAGAGGGTGGTGGACACAGCCTGAGCTGCTGGTACTTAGGGAGCATTTGGACACAGCTCTCAGGTGTAGGGTTTGGGTACTCCTTTGTGGAACCAGGGGTTGGACATGATGATAGGCAGAGGGTGGCAGAGCGTGATGTTTTATGAAGGATGTGAGATTCTTTCCCAAATTTTTCATGTTTAAGTTGTGGGGTTTTTTGATGGTGGTGGTGTTTGGTTTTTTTTGGTTTTTTCTTTTTTTTTTTTTTTTTTTTTTTTTTAATATAGCTTCTGTCAAGAGTAAATACAGTAGCCTCTGAAAACCTGGAGTAAAATACACTGTTGAGTAGGTACATGATGCATTTGCTTGATGTATTTGTGAGAATGGATTTTGAGTTGATAGTCAAGCTGTCAATTCAGCTGAACAGTTGTTCCAGCAAGTGTCTTTTGTCTTTTAAAATTAAATTTTCAGTTTTCCAAGCCCTGTTGTCTGCCAATTGCTTCTTCCTTCATCCTCAGTCTCAACAGAACTCAGCCCCTAAAAATTACATTCAACAGTCAGGACTTGTTCACTGCTTTAATGTTGAGGTCACTGCTGGAATTAGAATGAATTGTTCGTCCTCTTAGTTTAGTAAAGTGAAATTTTAGGCCATGCCATATGTACTCAATATCCTGAAAACAATTTCTCTTTCTAGAATACTTGCATGATAAACTTGATGAGTACGTGAAGCAATTTCAGATTGTTAAAGTAGTCCGTCAAAAGGAAAGGAAAGGTCTAATCACTGCACGGTTGTTGGGAGCTTCAGTAGCAACAGGAGAGACCCTCACCTTTCTGGATGCTCACTGTAAGTGATTGTCTTTGATTTAATGCTACAGATTTTTTACGAGTTATGAACATGAAGTATTAGCTCTTCTACTGCTATTTTATGTCGTAGTTAAATGCTGTTTACAATCTGTACTGGCTTGCTATGGTCATGTTAAATTATTCCCATTATACTACCATATAGTCAAATTGAAAATTCAGTACTTGTTCCCATTTTTTCTATAGGTGAATGCTTCTACGGCTGGTTAGAACCATTGTTGGCAAGAATAGCTGAGAACTCTGTTGCTGTTGTAAGCCCTGATATTGCATCTATAGATCTCAATACTTTTGAATTTAGTAAACCATCTCCTTATGGGCATAACCACAATAGAGGAAATTTTGACTGGAGTTTGTCATTTGGATGGGAGTCTCTTCCTAAATATGAAAATAAAAGAAGAAAAGATGAAACCTATCCAATCAGGTAAATGTAACTTGAATAATATCCTTCAATTTTCTTGTGTTTTTTTTTGTTGTTGTTGTTTGGTTGGTTGGTTGGTTTTGATTTTTTTTTTCTTAATAAAAAGCTGTTTGTAAATGAATTAGTTACTCATATTGAGTATAGTCACAAGTCTTAGCATCTTAGATGTTTTATGTAATGTTTTCTGTAGGAGCCTGGTTATGCATTTTAAAACATGCAATACAGTGCATTCTTTGCCCTCAGACATGTTACTGGTCTAAAGGAGTAGTAACTTTCCCTCCATAGAGGGAAAATATGTTATTTTTACTGATACTATCTGATAATCTGTTTGTTAATGAGTGACAATAAAACTGTGGAGTGAGACTCAATGGGGGCAGATTTAATAACCTGTGCCAGGAAAATATTTTAATGGAGTGAAGCACTGACAAATGCTAAGAAACATTCCAGAACAGTAGTACTGAGCTTTCATATCTATATTTGGAAAACTTACCTTAAATGTAGTTTGAATCTTCTTTTCCACAGTAATCTTCTCTTTTTGCAGAACACCTACTTTTGCTGGAGGTCTCTTTTCAATATCAAAGAAGTATTTTGAACACATTGGAAGTTATGATGATGAAATGGAAATATGGGGAGGTGAAAATATAGAAATGTCTTTCAGAGTAAGTTTAGCTACTTACATAATACTGGTTTCTACACTAACAGTCTACATGATTTTTGAGAACAAATTAGTATTGTATCTTGACTACTCTGCTTAATCAGCCATCTAGGACATGGCAAATTGATTACTAATAACCTATGAAATAAGCTACAAACTTGCTCACTAAAGTGATTTATTTTTATTTAAATGTCATTAATGTTGATAGCTGAAATGTACATTTTACAGGGTTTACCTGATAAGGAATTTCACCTACAGTGCTCCTGATACATACTCTCTTGCTGGTAGTGTTGTTTTGTTCTATTTAAGAGAACAGTAGCGTTGCTGAATTTTTTTTTTTTCTTCCATCTCCTTAATCATAACTTCATTGCACTTATACAAAAAATGTTATTGTTAGGTATGGCAATGTGGTGGACAGTTGGAGATCATGCCTTGCTCTGTTGTTGGCCATGTCTTTCGCAGCAAGAGTCCCCATACTTTCCCAAAAGGTACTCAAGTAATCACACGTAATCAAGTCCGCCTCGCAGAAGTCTGGATGGATGAATATAAAGAAATTTTTTACCGAAGAAACACAGAGGCAGCAAAAATTGTGAAACAAGTAGGTGGTGATGGTGGTGGTTTTAGAAATCACACTTGCTGCATTGAAAATTTTGGTGAGCAAAAAGTTATTTATTGATAAAGTTTGTTTGAAGTGTAGACATTTTAGTGAAAATGCAGACATAGTTCAGTTTAATTAATCTTACAACCTTCCCTTTCAAAAGAAAAAAAAAAAAATAAAAATCAATCCTATATCTGTCAATTTAGAAACTTAAGTTAAATTTAGGCTTTGCTGGGGAAGGTTGTTTTTATAAGTGATCTGGAACTTTAGTAATTTACCAGCTGGAACTTTATACTTTTCTCTTAGAAGATGTTTTTTAACCCTTTATATGAACATTGTAGCAGTGATAGCAGTAGATTTCCCAAGCAAGCTTAGCAGAAAAACACAACTGGATTTTGTGTGGGAGATACTGTATTTGTGTGGGAGATTGCAAGTATTACGCTAGTTATTGAACTAATCCACTTAAGCACTCTCTTTAGTGAGATATACTCAGCGGTTAGCCTTATGGCTGTGGTCAGTATGGTCTTTAGTCGTTTTTACATTGCCACTTTATAGCACTGTTAAAGCACTCTATGAACTACGGGTACTTCTTTTTTTTTTTTTTTTTTTTGTTTTTTTGCATGTCACAATGGTTTTTTCTTTCTTGTGCTCTGAGATGCTACAGGCAGGATGTCAGTGGTGTTACGAAAAACAAGTTGCAGTAACTGTGCTAGCACAGTTACTTTTTAAAAAAGATCTACTTTTTTGATGCTACAGAACAGGATATTATAGATTTATATGTACAAAAATATTAATAATATCAATAAATTTCTCTTCCTGTAACAGAAAACATTTGGAGACATCTCAAAACGACTCGACTTAAGGCAACGTTTGCAGTGTAAAAATTTTACCTGGTATCTGAATAATGTTTATCCAGAAGTATATGTTCCAGACCTAAATCCTTTGTTTTCTGGATATGTGAGTTTAATTTTAATTCTTTTCTCTGGTATTCTAGAATTCAAGAAATTAGCTAATCCTTTGTGCTACTTTAGCCATAGTGTTTACATTTTAGCTATTGTTAATTGCTGTGGAGTTTTCTATCAGTACTGTTGATGATTGATGAGTCTCACCTGCATATCTTGCTATTTGAGTATTTTATGGCTCTACTGATGTTATTATATGAAACTTAAGCAAATACTCTTCTTAAGCAACAGTAGCTTTGCTTAAAGGGATCTTGGAGCCTGATAATATAGTCAACGTTCTGCCCATGACTTAATAGTGACTGCCACAGAAGTTCTACACAAGTTCTAAACAGGTGGTGAGTTTTCCTGAATTGTCAAAATAAATTTAGCTTTATATAGTGAAAAGTCAGAGAGAATTTTTAATTCACATTAGGAAGGAAGGCTGTACTCTGGCAATTGTATACTACTCTGAATTAGGTTTATGATGAACATTATTTATTTTAAAGATCACTCCATATTCTCTGTCAATTAACCTCTTAGACTGCATAACGCTAAAGCCAACAAAGTATTAAACAATTCTGAATATTTAGCATGTATTTACAAATAAAACTTCCCCGTTCTCTAGTTTTGAATATTTTTGTGTGTGTTTTCAAATTGTAATCTGAATCATCAGATTCACCATGGAGAATGGTAGTTGAGTAATTCACAGTGCATGGCTGTAGACAACTGTATGAAGTTAATAGACTTTTAGGAAGAAAAAAATACTTCTGTGGGAACAAGATTTTAAAATTTGAGCAAAGTAGAAAGCAAAAATAAATGAACAGTTTTAATTAATAAGATAAAGATTAGGCTTCTACACAAGTGAGGCAGTTTATTTTTTTCTCATCCTCACTGAGCTTTTGTATTTCTTTTTTGCTGATAACAAATTTTCTTTAGCTAAAAAATGTAGGTAACCACATGTGTCTGGATGTTGGTGAAAACAACCATGGTGGCAAACCATTGATTATGTATTCTTGTCATGGACTTGGAGGAAATCAGGTAAAATATCTGGGTTTTATGATTAACTGTTTACCATAGCAAAGCTTCTAACTTGATGTAGTGGAATGGACTCATATTTAGCATGCAAGATTTACATTTTTTTTATATAGTTTTTTAAGAATTCAAATGTATATATATATGTGTGTGTATGTGTGTATATATATTTGTTCAAGGCAGGTTTTTTTCACTGCTCTTCTTGTGTCCCACATCTAACATCCTATGTTCAACATACAGATTCAGATTTTTTACGTAATTGCACCACTTCGCATGGTCTCTTGTTCCTGTGCAGAATCTTCTCAGCCTACTTTTACTACTTTCTTGTGTTTTCTTCTTAACTCTTCTTTTCCTTATGCTTCCTCCTATTGCTTCTGTCTCTATCAGCAGGACTCACACTGTCAAGGAAGATGGGAATCTGGCCAGTGGTGGGAGACCAAGTGGTCGACCTGAGCCATCTTTCCTGTCACGCTCACAGCCTCGTAGTGTGAGGTCAAAGTGATCTACTCTATACTGGCTCGTGCAAGTAAACTACATGACTGAACTTGTCCAAGAGGAGCTTTCTTTGTTGCTTAGCTCTTGGGGGAGCAATGATCTCCTGTTTCTCCTGCAGTATGACTTGCAGACATTTATTGATATCCGGTACTGAATTCTTCAGGCACTATAATATTTAAAAATTAGCATCTCCCTCCCCCAGAAATGTACAGTGCTGTTTTATGGTTATTTGGGGAATGAACTTGACTTGTAAAAGCCAACCATTTATGACACTGCGGAAACTCAGACACTTGACCCTAGTCAGCTGATGCTTTCCTAATCAATATTAGTGGGAGAAGGAATACTGTCTAGTTTAATCGCTACCCTGTTATGTTAGCTCCTTACAGTACTGATTTTTTTTTTATTCTGTTCTGGTGTTATATTATCCTTTTCAAATGGTCACAGTCATTAATACTGTATCAAGATGTTATATTAAAAGACCTGCTATATGCTTCTGTTGTCACCTCTCTCTAACTTACCTTGGTTTGTGCTAAAACTGTCTTTTTAAGTGTGTTGTTTTTCCTTTTGCCATGCTGCAACAGCTTTTATTCTTTTAATATAGGTTGTGCTAGTAATACACAAGAGATGTGGGTATTTGCTTACTTAATCCTTCACATTCAGTTGCTTTATGCTCTTTACCAGACTTTAGCAGTGCAGGCTGCAGTTTTTCATGTTACCTCTCCTTTCCGCCTATGTTTGAGGTAGGAGAGGGGAGTGGAACAGAGAACCTAGTTTTCAGAGTTGTATAAAAGTTGCGTAACTTTTTTTCATTTGTAACATATTCTAGAGGTGATAACATGTCCATTTCAATGTCTAAGATAAATTAATTCCTAAAGCAATTTTCCAAGTCCTATTTTCAGGGCTCAAAGAGAGTCCCTAAGATTCAAAGATAAATTAAAAAAGCTTTACTTAGATGAACAGATTAAACTGTTATGTTTGGGAGCTAAATGGCTAAGCAGGTACCTAATAGTACCTGTTTCAGGTAGTGACGCTGGGCGTAGGAACTTAGGAGGGAGGTGTCTGTTCCTCAGTGTTGCTCGCATTGATTACCAAGGCAAGGAGGGAGGATGGAAACTGGCTAATTTGACAGACAGTTGAAAGCAACAGGGTGCTAACTCTGAGCGTGGGCTGTCAAAGGACAGATATGGCAAAGGCTGACACAGGGAGCCAAAAAACAGTTGTCGTGAGACACAGTGATAGAAAGCCTGCTGGTTAAAGAAAGAGACCAGGATGTTCAGGATATGAGGTATAAAAGGACTGCTGTGTCTGTAACTGTTAGAATTAAATGCCTGTTTAGACCTGAACTATAGCCAAGGATACCTGAGACTTGAAAATAATCTTCTGTCAGGAAATAACAGTAAAATACCCACAAATTATGTCCTTACATTATGCTTTTCTTTGTAATGACAACCTCACAGAGAATCCTTTTGTTAGCATTTATTGTTTACTTCGAGCAGCAAAAGTTAACTAATGGCAATCAGTACTGTCCATGTGACAAAATTGGGTTTTGGTTGCTCTGAGAATATATAAAAATGTAGCAATGAAAATTGAATAAAACTTCTTGTTTTAGTTACTAAATGACAAAATTAAACTTATCCATACAACTATTTCTACTCTTCCCTTTGTATCATGTATTAGTTAAGATTTCTGGGAGTGCATGCAATGAAATCTTGCATGATTGTGTACATGCACTAAAAATATATATATATATATATATATATGTATATATATTTAACTAATTCTACATTTAAGTACTATTCAGTGTATTCTATTGCATCAGAACTAAAAAAGGCATTTTTTAAGAAACACTTCTAAGATGTGTATGCTAAAAGTCAAAGAAATGATTCTGTAGTTTCAAACTGTTGAATAACAAAAGAAATCTATTGTTTCGTGTATCGGAATGTCAGAGTTAATTTAATACTCTCGTTGATATTTACTTACTAAACTTCTAAAAAATTATTTGAATAGTACTTTGAGTATTCTGCACACCATGAAATTCGTCATAACATTCAGAAGGAGCTTTGTCTGCATGCTTCTAAAGGACCTGTGCAGCTTCGTGAATGTAGCTACAAAGGCCAGAAAATCTTTGCCTTTGGAGAAGAGCAATGGCAGCATCAAAAGGTATTTAGACATGCAGTCTAAGATGGGCGTTTTTATCAGTGATGAGTTAATTTATGGTTTTTAATAAAAGAGAAAACCCAAGAAAACAGAACTTGAAGCCAAAAAAGGAGTAAGTTCCTTTTTGGGAAGAAAATTTAGATAATTATAGCTTTTTGGTTACCTGTTCAAAACTTGATGATTTCACTGGAAGAGTCACTTACAAAAACAGTTGATGTGTTTTATTGTGTATGTCTGGACATGCATTGGAAGTCAATTCAAATGCTTAGATCTTTTAAAATAATTCTTTTTACTAGCAAAACAAGTTAGCACTTGCATACTACTCTTTTCCTGGCCCCCTTCTGCACAGCATGCACCTACTCTTTTTTTTTTTTTTTTTTTTTTTTTTTTCAACAATGAACTTGCAGAAAATGATGTATGGAGGAAAACAGCATTTTCAGTGTTTACCTTTTTTTTTTTTTTTTTCCCCTCTTCTTTCTTACCCACTTTAGGATCAGACTCTGTACAGTGCAGCACTACATATGTGCCTTACAGGAAATGGAGAGCATCCCAGTTTGGTTTCCTGCAACCCATCAGACCCCTTCCAGAAGTGGATCTTTGGCCACAACAATTAAGATTTGCTATCTATAGACAGGAGCATTTTATTAAAAGAGCAGTTCCATTTCTAAACAGAGACCATATATGTATACTGTGTTTTAAAGGAATGCATACTTCAAATGCAAAATTTTTCTTCCTTTTCTTTACTGTGTGAATTGGATATAAAATGTGTAGTCAGAGATTCCCTAGGAGTCTGTTACACCAAAGAATGTTTGAAGTCCCAATTAAAGATAATGTTTACAATATTTGCATGATAAGACTGTGTGTTAACCATTGATTCATAGATCCTGTAGTCCCTTTTCACCTTGGGGACCATGTGTATATTGCTTTACTGCATATTGTAAGTATTTCTGAAGACAACTGGTTTACTTTGTAGAGTTACAAGGAAGTATCGTATGCCATCTGAAAGCCAAAAGGCTGTGTGTGTGTGTGTGTGTGTGTTCATGCTCAATTGGTTGACTTTATGTAATTTTTTAAAAAGTTGTTTATTCCACTAAGTGAAACTTTGCTCACTACTTTTTTTTTAAACTCCCTCATTTGAAAAAGAACCAAAGAGGCTACCATACTGTGCTGTTGTGCCTCTAGCAAAGCAACCCTTTTGTTGTAGAAGAAAAAATAATTCTCACTGAAATATGTTATTTATATGGAATTATTTAAATGGAAAACCTGCCTACTCTGATATTAATCTCCTTTTGTTTAGCCAAAACTGTACTTTTTTAAATGATGTTATGAAGTTTAAAATTCATGACAGTTACACTGTTAGACATTTTCAGCTTTTTGTTACTGCTTTTAAATTACTAATGTGTTTTCTTCTCAGCTTTTAGTGATTTATACAGTGTTTACCTAATATGTTTCTAATATTATTTGTACATAATTTACTGTGCAAACACCTAAATATGGATATTTTTTTAAAATTTATTTTTTGATGTTTCCTCTTTTTTTGAAGGACTGACTTCAGTTTTAACAGTGAGAAGTTGACTTTCCAAACTGCTTTGCTAGCAATTTTAATGAAATAGTGTATTCTTTAAGGATCCAAAAGTGTACTTCAGTAGATAATGTAGAGGTATGACTTCCGAAATAGGCTTCCTCTGATTATTTTAATAATATTTATTTCTTTGGTTCTTTTAATGGATGCACACTTGCTAAGCACTACTCTGTTAGCCTTCATTGCAGTTGCCATCATGCCCATTTTCTGACTGTATTTCAGGCTTTCTTTAGTGAAAGTAACTCTGTACAAAAATGTCCTTCGAAGGAACTGAGATTTACTCTTACTTAGAAATGTTTACTTCAGGGTATGAATGTGAGATTAGTGATCACCCCAACTTAAAGCATGTAAGATCACGTAAAAATTGCACTTTAACAAGGTAAACTATTTGGTAATAAACTTTATACTCTGATTTGGAGAACGCTTAGCTGGTTGATTTGAATTGCAAAGATTTTAAAGTAACCTTTAATTTGCATGTTTTATGATGTGGGGGAAAATTCTATAAAATTAAAATAATAAATTTGTAGTAAGGCAGCAGCAGAATAAATATGAGGGAAATACTTAAATGTAATCTGAAAGTGCCAGTGTTGTTACTTAGTAGATATGGGAAGCATCAAAGGTAGAAAGGTTCTTAGGTTTTGCAGCTTATCAAAAGAATTGCATTGAACAGCTGTATTCAGGTGGAAGAAAATAGTAGGTTTAATAGCAACCAGCTTGTTTTTTAATAATGAACTCTTTAATGATGTGAATCACAAGAAATGTGCACATAAGAAAGTGAAACAAAAAGATCAGGCCTATTAATATAATATTTTCAGAAGTACTTAGTATTTCCCTCAAGAACTACACTGATAAGGCAAGGGAGATTAAGGAAAACATGGTTGCTGCAGGGGAAAAAAAGTATTTGGCTGCTAGATCAAATATAGAGCTGAGACTAATAATAAAGGAGGGAATATTAAGTAGGACAAAATACATACATTTCAGATTTTTTTCTGGTAAATAACAAATATCATTAAGGAGAAATGCTTATTTATCTGTAGGATCTGGTTAATGGATGGATATGGTGTGGTGTTATTGTTTTCTAGTGGGGGAAAGGAAGCCTGCTTTTGCTTAATTTCAGAATATTGGAAAAATGAGTTCAACGTTTGAAGAAACATAAGAAGAAATTGCTTTTCTCCTGAAGGTTTACAACAGAAAACAGTTGCGGATTATTGAGCAGCTGACTAATGACTGTTTTTAACTATGCCTAATTTCTTGAGCAAAAGGAATTAGCAGATTTGTAAACAGCAGTGGAAGGCACCAAGTACATTTTTTCTTCTATTCCGTGTTAAGATCTGAAATCAAGTATTGTGTCTATGTTAAGCATTGCACTTCCAAATGTGTGTGTGTGTATGTGTGTGTGTGTACATATGGATATCGTACAATTTCATAAGAGCAATTAAAGATCTGTTGTAATGTGTTTGGAGATACAGATTTTTTTAAATTAATTACAACATTTTTGAAATCACATGTTTTTAAAAAGTAGTAACAAAGCACTAGTAAAACATCAAATAAAATAATGCATTTATGAATTATTGTACATCATCTCTGTCCTTTTTCAGCTCTGGCCTTCAATCTTTCCTGAGAAGTTAAATTTCTTTGCCTTTCTTTTTTCAGGGGTCAGAAGCAGATGTTCTCATTGGTGTGATTTATTACATCGACATCTTTCTCAAGTAAGTATGGTATGTAGTGCTGATTTTTCTGTGCTTTATATTTTGCTGTATGCGTTTTCTTTAATTATATTCAATTACAACAGAGAAGTATGTGAAACTGAAAGAAATTCAGAGCATTACTTCCTACATTTTGAGAATTGGCCTTATATAAGATAAAAATATCAGATTGAGTTCTAGGAGCTCAAATTCAGTACCTGGATTGTCAGAACCATAGCCAGTTCTTTGAACTTCTTGTTTACGGATCTCATTTATGGTTGTACTTGTTATCAAAAATTCCAAGAAAGGAACATACAATCTTTTTGATGTGTCTCCTTAATTCTTCAAACAGGAACTTCAAACGTGAATTTCAGTTGTTTCAACAGCACAATAGTATATCAAATCTTAATTTACTATTGTGATTTAAAAAAAAAAAAAAAAAAAAAAAAAGTGAATGGATTCAATTTCCTGTGTTATTAGCATTAAATCTTCCCTTTTAAGCTATTATCTCCAAAGGTTTTGAAAAATGTATTTTTAAAGTTGAGTCTACAATAGTTGGTTCTGTTCATTATTTTCATGGAATCATAGAATCACCAAGGTTGGAAAAGACCTAAGAGATCATCCAGTCCAACCGTTCGCCTATTCCCAATAGCTCCTACTAAACCATGTCCCTCAACACAACATCCAGCCTTTCCTTGAACACCCCCAGGGTCGGTGACTCCACCACCTCCCTGGGCAGTCCATTCCAGTGCCTGACCACCCTTTCTGAAAAGTAATACTTCCTCATGTCCAGCCTGAATCTCCCCTGCCGTAGCTTGAAGCCATTCCCCCTGGTCCTATCACTAATGACACGAGAGAAGAGGCCGACCCCCAGCTCACTACAACCTCCCTGCAGGAAGTTATAGAGAGCAATGAGGTCTCCCCTGAGCCTCCTCTTCTCCAGGCTGAACATTCCCAGCTCCTTCAGCCTCTCCTCATATGGCCTGTGTTCCAGACCCCCCACCAGCTTTGTTGCCCTCCTTTGAACACGTTCCAGGGCCTCAATATCTTTCTTGCAGTGAGGGGCCCAAAACTGGACACAGTAATGTAAACATTATGTAAATGTTAGCTAGACTTTCTATGTTATAAGAGGTAGAAAGCACAACTTTAGCATGTCCTGCTTAAATGTTCAATTTCTCCTTGGGGTTGAGAGAACAAGATTACCATTTTTTTTAAAAGGGGAAAAAAAAAGACCTTTCAAAAATCAGGCAGTATCAAAGAATAGGAAACCAGAAGCAGAAAAAAAAATCTGAATAGAATTGGTGAAGAGCTGTTTTGGAAATATCAGTGTCTAGATTGGGTGCTGTTCTGTTGTCTGGGGGCAATGGATCAGCATAGAAGGATTTAAAACTGTGCAGCATTCCACGTATAGATTAAAAGTAAACATTGCTGTTCCAGGATCCAACTAACGAAAGTAAACTTGCCTAGAAAGCAACTGTCTTTTTTCTGCCCAACCCCATTCCTCATGATACAGTTTTACATTATAGAGGTTCTGGTTGATTTGTGTTGTGGCAGACAATTGCATTTAAATGTTGTTTAGAATCAGGTCAACGCTATATTCACACTACAGAAACTTAGGAGGTGGCAATTCAGCTGTCTGCAAAATAAAAAGTAGGAATGTATTTTCTCAACTCAATTTGTTGCATAGGATAGAGGAGTTTCAAGAACAAAAATGTCTGTAGGTAAGCAATAACTGTTGTTTAATGAGTAAGATTTATGTTTCTAAAGTGGTCTTTATTCTTAAAGCCAGTGACTGCAAAAAATTACTCTCAAAGATAGACACTTCAAACAGTACCCTTGTTCACTTGGTATTCTCATTTTTGTTGGGCGTTTTTTTTTTTTTTTCATTCCTAATGTAGTTTCCTTTGTCTTTTCTCATTTTAATCTAGGTTTGCATGGCAGATCTTTTTTTTTTTTTTTTTTTTTTTTTTTGCACAATTGTGTTACAGCTTAGGGCAGTACCAAAAACAAGTTTTCATGGGCCATCAAATACAATTAAAACTTTAATTTGATCTGTACGTATACTTATATGAAATACTTGTATCTGCATTTGGTATTGTGACCAAACCAGAAGGTAGCTGATGTGACACATCAATGTCACCTTATTACTTACACAACAGAACTCACCTTTTAGATATGTATTTTATCTGTTCTTCAGACACTTCATTTAAAAGTCATTATTACACTTCATTAGATCATACTTAAAATGGCTGGTTGCTTTTGAAAATTTTCTGTGCTTTCTCCTTGGCGTATTTCTCATGCTGTGTTGTGTCAGTGTGCACAAAAGAGGCTTCTAAGAGTGGAGAATTTCCTAGGGATTTTGACCTCAG
Organism: Tympanuchus pallidicinctus; assembly: GCF_026119805.1. Taxonomy (NCBI): domain Eukaryota; kingdom Metazoa; phylum Chordata; class Aves; order Galliformes; family Phasianidae; genus Tympanuchus; species Tympanuchus pallidicinctus. The sequence goes on along the minus strand of NW_026294669.1, from coordinate 17,450,073 downwards.
AACAAATATACTGCCCTAAAGTGTTATGTTCCCAGATATTTGATATTCTATTTAAAGTTCAGTTCTACTGCTTTGTTTGAAGATAAGGCCGACTAACTGTGGAAGATACCAACGGGTGCCTACTTGATTGAGGCAGGGTAGCCATAATCTTGAGAAAATGAAATCCACTGGGACTTACTGGGCTTTGAAAGGATCCTTTCAGTCTAACAGGTAGAAATATATCAGGTCAAAAAAAGAGTGACTTGAAGTCTCCCTTCTTTAAACAGATGAATTCTCTGCCTGTAATAAGATGACTCAGCACAACTCAAAAGCAGCAATACAAACTGCTGCTAATATGTTGTTAGACTGTTATTTAACCCAGCAGGTGCCTCAGCACCAGTCTTTTGCTCACTCCCCCCACTTCCCCATGGGATGGGAGAGAGAATTAAAAAAAAAAAAAAAAGAAAGAAAAAAGCAGAACTTGTGGGTTAAGATGAAAGTATTTACTAAGATAGAAAAAAGGAAAAAGATAGTAATTATGATATACATATATACACACATAAATATGTGTGTGTGTGTATATACACACACATATATACATAGACTTATATGTATATGTCTTCCACTTCTTCCATTTGATGTCATATGATACAAAATATCCCTTTGTCCAGTTTAAGTCAGCTGTCCTAATTTTGTTCCCTCCCAGATCCTTGGGCTCTTGACTGAGAACTGCCTTGGCTCTGCACAGCGCTGCTTAGCAGTGACTATAAACATTGGTGTGTTATCAAGAATGTTTTTCTTTTAGAACCAAAACAACATCATACCAGACACTCTGAGGAAAACAGTTCCATCCCAGCTGAAACTAAGACACTGTTTCTAACTATACAGGGAGAGGTGAGAATCAAGCAGTACTCCTGAATGTAAGTTTGTCACTACCTTTTTCTTTCTCCTGACAGTCAGTTTAACCTCCCATCTCTTGGACACTGCTGCCTCTTAATCATCCTCCCATTTCTAGGCAAAAAGTAGTCACTGCTATGTAGGGAATATCAGGGTGAATCATGGTTACTACCTCCCTGTCTAGGTAACTGGAAATAAAGAGCTCAAGGCAATCTATTGACTTATTCAAGGCCTGTGGTTAAAGTGTGGACTTGCAATGTTTTTGCTGGCTGTGGAACAAAACTTGGTTTCTGTGGGTTTGCTGGCCTGCCAGATCTGAGCTGTATGAGTTAAAGCAGAAGCAGTCTTTGTTGTTGGCAGCAACTTGGAGTAGGAACTTGAAAAAAATGGAACAATACAAAGACTGATAGGGTCTGTGCTTTTGACATGAAGGAAGGGAAGGAAGATGCAGTGTTGCTTCTAAAAGGTAATATGCAGTTCCAGTGTATATTTCAAATATTTTTGGGGGAAATGCCTGAAGAAATAGAAATAGATGTGATTTTTGCATGGTGATTTCCATTATTCCTTGTGGAGGATCTAGTGCACAAATTCTGGTTTGCCATTATTCGCAGCTTGTAGCGCTCAAACCAGGTACCCACAAATGTGGAAATCAAAATGTGTTCTGCCTGCATAGTGCTTTGAGTAGTGTGCATATAAAACTAAGCCATATGAACAAAAGCTTATGCAAGCTAATTCCCATTTTATTGTTAGAAACCAAGAAACAATTGTTGCATAATGCAGAACACTCTTTAAATGGGAAAATAATTAATTTGTAGTGAATACAGTCTGGGGTGCTGTATCGCTATACCTTGAACAGCTTAATGTCAGTTGTGCTTTCCCTCGTGCTTCATTCCCCTTGCTATCAGGTCCTTCTTGTTCCAGAGTCCTTTTTTTTTAACCAAGAAATTTAAAACAAATAACCTACCACTACTGCCTTTTGAAAACATGTAGTTTTGTTCCTTCAGCAGGTCTCTTTATTTATCTTGCAAATTTCATGGTCACTGTATACACTGAAACATCTAAAGCATAATAGTTTGTTCTCTTCTAAGCTATTAAATTGATGATTTTTTATTTTTTATTTTTTTTTAGAAATATGCTGCACTACATTTTTAAGAGCCAAATATCAGCAGTTCTGAAAAACAAGATGATGGTCCTCATACAAATGGCAAACTGAAAATCAGTTTTTCACAAGGAGTTCTCTGGCTCATTTACTGCCTTTGCTTTAATTTAAAATACTTTCAGTAGTGCTGTTTTGCTCTTCCCCTGGAGAAAGAAAATGAAGTACTGTTGTTACATATGCAGTATGTAAAAACTTGTACATCAATCAGCTGGCTTTGTAGGCTACTAAATGGACCAGAAAAACTAGTGTTAATCTCCATCTCACTGTGCTATGTTATAGGAAAGGAGCTGCAGCTGTTGAAGAAGGCTTGATTTCTGGCACAGACAACTCAGGCTTACTCCTGGCAGGATGAAGCAGATTCTAGATGTGCTTTGAGGGCGGGTGGCTCAAGGTAGCTCCTGCTCTCCCACCAACAAGAGACCCTGCCGACCTGATTCTTTGTGACTCTGCCTGGACACAGCACTATTACCTGCACTGGGACTTCACTAGCTCAGCATACCCTCAAGAGTATCTGCCAGTCTACGTAAATGTGAGTACAGAACTGTGAGAGAATTATTAATATTACAGCTGAATCTTAGAGTTAAGCCTTTCTGTTTCTAAAATGACATCCCTATGTCTTAAATTAGAATACGGGTTTGGAAAGTTGTTTTCCGAGGTTTTTTTATGCTGGTATGTCTTAGCAAGCCCTGGAGCACTGTTAACCGTAGTTTGTGGCAATGCCAAAAGCAGTCTGGTAATAGATACTTATCTATTCTCTTCCATGTAGCTCCTAATAAATTTAAACCAAATGCTACATAAAATCCTGTGAGAACTTTTTTTTTTATGATATAGAGAACAACTTATCTTTATCAATTTTTGTAGATACAAATAATTTAGCTGTACGCAATTTGTCATTGCACTTACCATCAACTTACCTTTTACAAATGTAAAGCACAATTTTAAGTATCAGAATAAAAAGATGGCACAGAGCTGTATTGTTAATAGTTTTCATAATGAAGCAATATTGATCAGCAATTTTCAAAATAATAAAGCAGTTGTCCTGCAATTTGCTAGTATGGCTACAATGCTGTTCTAGCCATTGATGTTTCTGCAAATTGACCACCAGAGAGAGCTGTTGCATTTTTTTTTCCCCAACAACTGTTCACAATTATTCTTTCATTAACTTCTAACCAAATGATTAAATTCATTGTGGTATCTGCAGAAAAATCATGTAGTTTATTCCACTCACCAAAGTGTTTTAGTGTCACAGAAGGGAAACAAAAATGCCAAACAAACCATTTCTGTGGATTCCTTTAGCATTTAAATGCTAAGTTTAAAAAATAAAATAAGATACAAAACACGCCCCCACAGTTAAAACAGTTTCTTGTTACACTATCAGGCTGTAAGGTATGGGAGAAATGCTAGAAATTTCAGAGCTTCTAGAGAGACTTTACAGCCCTGGGGAGGAGGTGCAGCACTAATTCCGACTGCTAGGCAAGAGAGGAATGTCTGGTGACTGCATAGCAGAAAGAAGATGCACAATGCACTGGCAGCCATGATATAACGTAGAAACCTGTTTTACTTCATTGCAAACAAATGGACAATATATATTGTACAATATATAATAAAAATACAGCCAATACAAGTGCCACTAGTTAACAGAAAGAACTAATGTTAAGACTTAAAAATGCTCATTTTTGTAATATATACACTGCAGTAATAAGCCACAATAAATACATCAAATTCCATATCATTCATAATAAATACTGAAAATATAAATACGGAAGAATACAGTTAATTTGAATAAATTATTACAACATAAGGTCAAGATTAAGTTCTGTTGAATATTATTGTAGCTTATATTACCCTTTGGCATCTTTGATGTTACAACTTATTTAAGAAAGAGAAGAAACTAATTAAGGAAATGTGTAATTCATGAAGCTTTAAATTATTTCCATATACAGATTTTAAGATGAAATTTCCTTTGCTTCTTCGAACACTTTAAAAGCAGCAGTTCATTTCTGTATGTTGCCTTACTGTTGAGATCAACATAATTTTAGTATGCAAGATCATCTGTAATGGAAAATGTTGATTACTTAACATAATTACTTTTCTCAAAACTTCGTGAAGTTGGATGTAATGTACAAATTTTAAACAAATGGCTGCAATTACACCACAGTTTTAGTCCTACCGAAATAAATTACGTCTGAAAGACTATCAACTTTCGAATCTGTGCTGTGGTGTATTATTTACCACTTGCTCCAAACTCCCAAAATTTCAAAAGTAGTTTTATATTTATATGGGAAATATATATATCTTTATATATGCAGAAACAGGAATCTCTTAAAAAAACAACCAAAAAACAAACAAAAAAACCCCAAAAACCAACAAACAACAAAAAACCCCAAAACCTAGGGTTGGAACACACAGTGTAGGTTGTCATAGATCATATTTTTTAAAACAGAGAAAACACTTTAAACATAAAAATGTAATTATATATATAACAAAATTTTAATTACTAGCTGTAGGTGGAAAATCAAAATAACATAAACCGCCATGTTATTAACCAGTTATGTTATTAACCAGTACATCTGTATTAATGTTATGTGCAAAAAGTTATTACACCAGAATGCAATTTAACTTAAAAGATTGACTTTACTAAGACACTACTACAGGCTGAGGCTCTCAGTAAAGAACTTGTAACATACAGATTTTGACTATTTTTGCACTGTTAAAAGTGCTTATTTTACATCAAACACTTTTAAAAACATGTTTTACAAACTACACTTCAGACATATTTCCATAGAAGTGCCTACATCAGTCAATTAAAAGAAGGACCCCATTGCTAAACATCATTTATATGGGCATTGTTATGTGAAAGCTCATGTGATGGTATTTGTTTTAGAAATAGAATGTGTTGGGTTTTGTTTTGTTTTGTTTTTTTTTTAATAGAAAAATAGCACACTGCCTTCTGTTTTTTAAAAGAACTAGCTGCCAGTGCACATAATGTTGCAATCTTTTCAAGAAGCTAAAACCCTATGCTCAGCATGCCTATCAGAAATTGCTAAACGGGTGGCTGTTTTACCCCAGTACCCCAGCAAGGTACTTCACCTACAATTCAAACTTGAAATTTCATTTTTAAGTAAAGATCCACCTTTAAAAAAAGTTTCAAGTATAGAAGTCTAGAAGAATTAGCTGCCATAATGTACTAAATCTCATTAAAAACCCCCAAGCTAAAATGCTAATACAAAGGACACCTATTTCTTTTTTGCTTTTAGTGTCTGTTGTTATCTGATGTTATAGTAGAGCACAGGCCTGCGAGTTAATTCAGTGATACTGAGTATGACTTTGCGGTTAATGTATGCAAAGAAAAGACAAGGTAGCATTGCTTCAAGGTAAAAACTTCTTGTTTTTACCCTGCGCTTTTGGATGAGTGTTATTTAATGTTTGCCCACATATAACTGCTGTTGCAAATCAACATTTCTTCTTTGCAGGAAGTTCATAATGGTTTTAAGATATTTCAAGCAACAGAATTCATTTTATGAGCTAACATGACCAAACATGTAGTGCACAGGCATATGCTTTCCCATCCTTGCTCTGGGGATATCTTCATTTCATATTTTCTGTATTTTTTTTTCTCCTATATCTTGTTCTCTTTTGCCCTTTAGAAAAAAAAATAAAAATGTCCTTATCAGTATATCTCTTACCTTCTTACCTCCTTTCCTCTAGATTGACCTTTCTGTCTTCCCCTCACTCACACCAGGGTATATCTGCCCATGCCTCAAGACAAAGTATTATCTTGACCCTTGTCGTATAACAGTGGTGTTACTTTGTACTTTCCACCATTTTTCCTGCCTGTATAGGAAAGCTAATTCAGTTATAATCCGGTTCATGGCTTATTGCAAATGGGCAGTTAGAGATGAACTACATGTAAGGCAAATTTATTTGACCTCGTTTCTGTTCTTTTCAAAATTCATAAAAATACCTCAAGAAAACTGAAGTGTAACAATGAAGATTCAAATGATAGCGATTTAATAAGTAAAAGGAGTTGTGCTAAACCTGGGTGAAGGATTATCATCTTCTTAACTGAGAATAAATACGGAGGATAGTGAACTTGGTTCTCCAGGCAGTGAGACCTTGTGCGTACTGAATGTCCTCCTAACCACAGAGAATATACAACTGTAGAGCAGTACTCATCTCTTTTTTTTTCCCCGCTATAAAGGTGACTCGGTTTTTGTAAAAGGGTACTTTTCATTTATTGTTTATACTAAGAAAAACAAACTGCAAGTGTAGTTTGAAAAAAAACCTTTCTTTCCTTAGCAGATGTTTTTTCTGCTTTCCATAATCTCTCTTTATTTCTTTCTATATTTCTCTTGTACTAGGCTGTGCCATATGAAACATGACACCCTTCCTCTGGATCTACAGGCATCAGGAGATAAGAGGATCCCCTTCAACGTCTGCAGCCCATGGGGGTAGGTCTCCTTCCTGTTTGTTTGTGGGTGCAGCAAAGGAAAGCCTATAGAGAGACTCTATGGGTTCCATTCCTGATTACTGTTTATTCAGAGCCAGTGAGGGAGATGACATTTTTTTTTTACCACAGTTCTAATTTGTCTTCATGCAAACGTTAAGTGAAAAATAAAATCAACTCTTCTTCCAGGATAAAGGACAGATAGCACAGAGGACACTAGTGTTGCACTTATATAAAGTTGTTTGTAATGAAAAGCCTTACTGTTAAACAAACTTTTTCCGACACTTAAGATTCAGGAAGGAAGGAAGAAAAAAAATGAGAAGACTAAGACTGGAAAATGTTGAGATATTTCATGAATCAGATGTTCTTATTGTAAGTAAAATTTTTTATATCAGCCATTAGCATGGCAGAAAGTTTTCAAGGTTGTTACAGCTGTTCTCTTTCTTAAGAACTATACTCTGAAATATTTATTATCAACCAAATTAAAAGCTGCCTCTGATGTAGGAGGAAGAAGAGACAGCAAAAAGGAAGCAATTACGAAGCACTTGAACATTTGTTCCTTTGGACATCTCTACAGCTAAACACCACTTATTTATCACTTCATAAGGTTTGTACTTTGGATTGCATGCCACTTGGAGAAAACGGACAATTATTAGTACATAAATACTGATTACTGAGAACAGCAAAATTAAGGTATACTTTTAAAAAGAAATATTAAAAATTAAGAATTATGTTGAGATTTCTCATGCCAATGATTATATTAATGAACTCAATTCTTTGTGTGCATGCGTTTTGAAAATAACAGTAGCTTTCAGCTATTGTAAAAAAATAGGGATCAGATTTAATATTTTAGAAATAAATTCTACAGAATATATTCTCTGAGTTAATTCTAGTTTTTCTAAGTATTTTACAACAAATGCTTTGTGACTGTGGTAAAGTAGGTGACAGAATTAGTCTTTAGTCCTAGTAGGAAAGCATAACACCCCTAAACACTAGAGGATTTCTGGTTTCATTCTCTTCTGTGCCTTTTCCTGATTGCCTCGAGAAAATAAACTAGCACAAAGCACTTGAGTTCACACAACTCATGAGTTAAAACACAGGAGTTTCTTGTTTAGCAAATGCCTTTAAAACAGTATTGTGGCTCCAACTGTCTCTTTTGCTTTAGCTCAGAGTGAGGGTATCTACTATGCCATAGGAGTAGCCCTGGCAAGGAGTTTCAACTGACAGAACTCAACTAGCAAAAGAAGATAAGCGGAGGAATAAGACTGCTGTAGCTGGTGTCATTGGCAAACTAAAATCTTGCTGCTCAACAGGTAAATCAAGCTTTTTTTCTAATTTTCACATTTTTCACTGTGGAATTTGTCATTCTATGTTTGCTTATTAATGTTGTCCATAAAAGAAGACCTTGCTTTTTTTGTGTTTCACATTGATGATGAAATCTGTACTTCTGAGCTAAACTAGAATTTATTGGGAAAGTGACTTAGTTTGCAGAAATTTACTTATGATGCCAAAAAAAAGGAGGAAAAATGTTATCCTGGCTGTTGTCTTGAAAATTTTTAATCACAGCATCTCCAAGTACCTTGCAAACCAGAGTCAGAGTCACTTCCAAGTAACAGAGCAGAACAAAGGCAAAGCCAAAGGTACCCAGGTCTCCTCTGTATTAGCCTGGTACTCTGTCCGGTATTTCACATTTCTATCAAAGAATTAAGAACATTTAAGAACATTCAAAAACATGCCATGTTTTGTATATGAATGTATGTTCTCAATTTTTAAGAAACAATTTGTCTTTAGTGAAGACATTCTCTAGGTAGTTTGTGGGGCAGGAGATGTCTACATGGTTGATTTAATAGCACATTTACTGAAATACGGTGCTCAGATAAGGTTAGAAACTGGTTCTGGATTTATTAGCAATCCAGTGAGTAACAACATCATGAGTATTACCTGCATTTTCTGTACAACTTATAAAAAGGCAAGATACTATTGTTAACACTGTTAACTCATCACGTAACAAAGAGGTGAGCTGGGCTGAACCACATTTACAGCAGGTGACAGTAATCAATGGCCTTAAAAGACAGCAATGACAACTCAAACGATTCACTAGCAACAATTTATGTAACTGTAAAACATTAAAACTTCACTAAGTTAAAATTTTCGTATTGAAATGGTATATAGCTGATTTAAAATAAAAAAAAAAAAGAACTTAAAAGGAAAAAAAAAGATCAGAAAAATTTACTGACCAACTTTTTTTTTTTTTTTTTTTTTTAATGATGTTTCAATGGGTATGAATTGAATTAAAGCCCTTAGGAAAAAAAAAAATACTGCACTTTTGCCAGAAAAGTGGCAACTTTAACATCTGTTAAAGCTTTATAAACTTTAACAATGCTTTTTTTCCAAGAGGGGCAAAGTTCACATTAGGAGCAAAAAGGCATTCAGTTTTATGTGGTGTTCTATTAATTTTCTGTGTAAAAATCCGATTTGAACGGAGGGGGAATTGCTTTTGTTATTATGTATTTTTCTGAGCTACCTAACACAATCATAAATTATCTGCCCGTTTATTATCTGGCTTCTTACGAGTGCTTATCAGTAGCAAAATGTGTTAGGAGAAAAAGCTGATACAGCTATCAGTAAAGTAAACATTTCCAAAAATGATAAGCCATGTCTATACAGAAGCAAATACTGCCATTTATCATTTAATAATATAATACTTTTAGCACATAGAAATAGGTTTGCCCCAAATGATAGGACTGTTTACCAGTATTAACTAACTGGAAAATGAGATGCATCATATGCATACGTTAGCCCAGAATGTAAGACTGAAACATTCTTCAGCTCATGATTTAAGTTTATTTTTGCTTCTATGAAGATTTCTTTGGTCTTCTAAGCAAAATATGAACAAGTCTGATAGGAGTAGGAATCTTGGCTCTGAGCTGATTTCTACAGCTAACTCAGAAGTTATAAACTGGAGCATCTGTTCTGGGCAGGGCTGTGGAATTAGCTACTTTTAAGCAAGGGCAAATACTGTAGCAAGAATTCCTTGGCATATTCACTCCTGCCTGCATGCTGTCTTTAAGCTCCTTGTTACCCTGTGCTGTACACTATTCAGAATTTAGCTATGTTCACCCCGTGCCCCCACAGCACATGCATCAAAATGTATGGTACATACATCTAAGTACTCAGAAATTTACAGAGGAGGCCTTTGCTCTGACACCAGTGCCAAGAGAAATACAAAGAAACTATTGTCTCAGAATGTTAAAGGGAACTTTTATAAAGTTAATCGCTTACTGTGCTTGCTAATGTTATTAAAGGTATTTTTCATTTGGAAGCATAGGGGCCAAGAAAATAATCTCTTATTGCTCAGTAAGGGGTGAATAATGAAACAAAAATATTTAATTTAACTTTCCCCTGAGTAATACCCTGGTAAAGTATGCATGATGCTCCAGCAGTCAACACACTCTGAACTTAAAATGCTGCTACTGATTCACAATTGTTCTCCCAGCTCAGGAAGGGATTTGTGCTTTTGATGCTGGTGTTGAGACTGCCTAATTTAAGCCTGCTGTTTGTGCAAGATCCCTGTATATGGAGACTTGTAACATTTGCTGTAGAATATCTGGACAGAGTAACACTGCTCTTATTTTTTCATGCAGAACCTTTTATGAACTAAGGTTTTCTCTTTAGAGATGGGTATTTGCTCTTTGGAAGTGGAGAACACACGCATTTACCTGGCTACTCAGCCTGTACAGAAATAGATTAGAGTGACTAAGAGCAGCAGGGCTTAAGGAGCTGCTGAGGCAGTTGATCAACATGACTGCACTTTCCCAGACCATGGAGTATGCTGTAAATATGGAATATCCATTCTTAGGAGAACTAGCACTTTCTGATGCAATTTGAGAAAGATAAAACGTGTAGGACTTGTGGAAACAAAAAAAAAAACTTTCCAGTGAGTATGTGGAGTAAAAATATTTTGCTAATTTAGCGTAGAAAATCAGAAAATGCTGATCTCAGTAAATGAGATGCCCAGATCTCACTAAAATAATTAAGTTTATTTTTTAAAAAGCACGTTTTAGATCTGGAAATTATTCTACTGAAGCACTTTATGTGATGTTGTAAAGAGCTGCTAACCAGTCACTGTCACAGAGCTAAAGTTGATAGTCTGTTTACATGCTTACAGCTAACTATGGAGATTTGACAGATGAAAATAAGATGGTGATCCTTATTTTGGCAAACAAAACAGGTCTTCACAGCAGCTATATTTGATGTATGATAATATTTCATTATTAGAACAAAATTAAAATGGCTTGTGAAATCAAAGTCTGCAGAGAACTACCAGCATACAGAAAAGCAGGCTCTAGTACACTTCCTTTTCTTGAAGAAAGTAATGTCTGCTCATAAGGTAAAGCAGGCATTTTAATTTCCATTTATTTTTAGAATAACTGGAGTACAAAGTAATGGAAATCCATATGGTGTATGCGCTATTCTGTGTGCAGACTTCAGCAATGTAAAATCTCTGTAGCTGTGTTTTGTCATTGACTATACTGATCCTTGTTTACATCAAGTAATGCAAGGGACGGTCTACAGTCCACAAAATCCTTTGTATTTCATAAAAACTGCTAAATAGTTAGGAAAATCTAGACCCTTCCACATTACTTTCCATGCTTCATTTAAACTGTGATCAAGACTTTTGCTTGTTAGTTGTTTTTTGTTTTTCAAATATTTACTGACTGACTGACTTATTGATATACTGGCTTAGTTTTGCTGCAATGGACTTTAAGATCTTACATATACCTCAGAGTCTGGAGCTATGGCATTTCTCCAAAATAGTTCACAGTTTCTGCAGTTGAAACATCACTGCAAAATGGCACTAAAGTGCATAAGTAAGTATCTGAATGTTTGCTGGGCTAAAAGGTGCAGTGCAAGCTAAAGTTACTGCTTTGCCATTATATACAAGATCGTTTTTCTTTGGGAAGGGGTGCTAGTTCTAGAAATACCACTAATTTTGATGGAGGATTGTCTACCTTTCACCTTTCTATAAGATGCACATGCCCCCCTTTCTGACTCTTCTGTTGGTCAAGAACAGTGAAAAGAAAGAGAAAATAGTACTCTAAAAATGCATTTTAAGTAAATTTATCAGAAATGGTATTTAAAAAATACATGGTACTCCAGATGAAAATTGGTCATGCTCTTTCTTACTAACTATGGATCTTCTGTTCAAATGAACACGCTGTTCATTTTTATCAAAACATGAATACTAAGCTACTATAAATAAAATACATACAGTACAGAACAATTAAAACTTTTTTTTGTACAGTAATTACTTTTACATTAAAGTTATGTTCTTTCAAATACGTTGAAAATCAGGACTTTAAACATGATTATTTCAAACTATCATTTTTAACAATCTTGCACAGGCCCGACAATCAAAAAGTTGAAGCTTTGATTCAGATAGCTTGGCATGTTTCACATATTTGACAGGTAGGCTACTTTGAAATATGTTAGATGTGGTTTTTTACTTACGTGTTTTACTTTTATCAAAGACAGTCTGACGTTGGTTTGCTTTTTTTAATCTTTACATGAACTGATTCTGTGCAGTGCCTCTGGCAATGTAGCTTGAAGGTGTGTCTGGAACATTGACTATAGCCCAAGTGTTGTCTACCTCTTAAAAAAAAAAAGTTAACATTCTAGGAAATCCAATTTGAGTGCATTTTATTACAGGAAGTCAGTCTTAGAATAATTTTAATATTAAACAGGTACTGTTTCTACCACTGGTGATTTGATGCACTCTTCGTGCAGTCTACTCTTTTCTGAGAGGACTAGTGAATTCTCGGCAGGGTGCTCTTGTACACCACTCTCGCCATTCAAAGCTGAAACAAATCCATCTTGAGAAGGACCTTTCAAGAATGAGTGAAATTCCACTTGAGAGTGACTTGGCCTATGCTCAGTGTATAAACTGTTACACGGAGCACTGCTATCACCTTCAGAAGATGAGCAGCAGACAATCACTGAGGGGTTTGCAGAAGGGTAATGAGGGCTGCTAAAAGTTTCCTCTGATTGCCGAGTGTAGTCAACAAACTGTTCTGAAGTCATGCTGTAAGGCACCAGAGAAAGACTGCCATTCTTGACAGCATCCCTTTCTGAGTAAGTCTCACCAATCTGGTTAGCAGTGCCAGCAACATGGTTCTCTATTTGGTAATATAGATTTGAAGAGTTAGTATAGTATGAGGCATTTTTAGAGTGGTTTTCATGCACAGCAGTTCCATCAGAGTAGCAAAGGACAGAAGGAAGAGGCACCATGTCAACATGGGAGCTCATACTTTCTACAAAGTCATCTGCTTTTTCTTCCTCATCATCTTCCTCATCTTCCTCTTCCTCTTCATCATCATCTGATTCACTAGGGGCTAAACTCTGAGTGCTAGAATCAGTAACTCCACTACAAAAGCTACTCCCATCTTCCTCTTCCTCCTCTTCCCCAGGGCAGTCCAAGTCCTCGGCTGACTGAGAATGCATAACTGCAGCCTGAGGTTCAGTTTCAATCTCAAAATTTTCTGCAATTGAATATTCGACCGGATGGGGTCCCGGACTCATAGAACTAGTATGTGCACTTATCTCGCTGTGGCAGCCATTTAGTGATGGAATTTGCTGTTCTCTATTTTTCTCCAATTCAAGTTTCATTATTGTGTGCAAAAAGTGAGTCCGTACACGGATAGGATTAAATTCAATTCTACCTGCTGTATTGCTACACCCTTCTTTAGTGCAACCGCATGGAAAAGACATACGATCCACCTTTTGAAAAAGAGAATACAGATTAACGATACTTAACATAAACCTGGTTATATCACAGAACATAGAAAGCCTAAAAATAGAAGTGGGATTCAATTGAGAAGTACTTTAAGAATAAGCCATGTCAAATATCCATATGTCTCATAGTGTCCATTTTAAGTATATAAAAGTGTGACTGAATCCACAAATCAAATAGTTCTATTAGACAGCTTAAGGTCTATAATTTTTATCTACTCTATACCTAAACATCAAATGTGATGCAGAAGAGAGCCATCTGAAACAATTAGTACATCTTCCCAAAACGTGAAGATGATGAAAACAGGAGCAGCAAAGGGAATGTATTATTTAGAATAGCAGAGAAAATTTAGCAGGGATTTAAGAAATGATGTAAAAAATGCATTTAGAAAGAAACCAACTCAGCTGCGTAACAGCTACTTGTGGTAATTAGCAGAAACCATCTTTTGGGAGTTCCTATTTTGGGACATTTACAGCTATATGTACAATAGGCGATACCATTAAATCTGTAGAGAGAAAAACTACCTGCTATATTTTGTTGCCTGCATGCAGTTTTTCATGCTTGCATGTTAAGTATCATGCATGTTAAAGAAGGGACAGTACCGCAGTTTGACTTACTACTTCTCGCTGAGTTTGGACTATAATTCACATTTGGACAGTATGTGAATTGTCTCTAAAACAAAAGCTACATACCCTTGTGAAATCTGCAGGCTACTGATTCTTCTGTTTCCATTTGCATGTTTAGATAAAGGCCAAAGGGGAACACGAGGAGGAAAATATGTATGAACAAAACCAAAAATACTGAACAGTGTATATGCCTAAACTGATCTTAAAATAAAGATGTTTAAGGAGAAAAATTGTATTGCACATTACATGCTCTTAAATCCGAGCCTTAAACTAGTTTAAGATCCACAAGTTACTGTTTAATAATTCACTCACTTAATAATCTTTCAGTACTTACCACCTTAACAGAAAAGTGCATGCACACACACCCCTACAGCCCCTTCCCTTGCTAGTTAAATAATGACAATAATGTAGACATTTACCTGACACTTTATGCCTGCAAGACTGCAAGTGCAAGTTTCTGGATCACAAAACACACGGCAGTCACAGCCACAATCCTCTCTGGACAGCCGGATGGCCCGCAGCTCATGTTTTTCTTCCACATCAATCTTCTTCACTCCAGAGGCTCGCAGCAGTGCCCTTCGCTTTTTTGTTGGCAGGGGTTGTAGAAAGAAATACTCATCCACTTCAGTGTTGTCCAGATCAATATCATCATCAGAAATGTCATCCAGTGTCAGCGTATTAGCCTCTTCAGATTCCACTGTACCGTTCTTTGTCATCTGTTATACAGAACAATTAACAAAGTGCTGTACGTAAGGAAACAAATCAATTACATCTTCTAGCTATATATGCATCTTCTATCTAACAACGCAGTCCTGAATCTCACCTTTACCACCCTTGCTGCTTTTATTAGGTTCTCAACTGTGTTAGCATCTTTCATTTCCCATTTATATTACAAAATCTTTTCGATTCTGTCATTTTATAGCATAATTGAATTACTCCATGGTGAACTCCTACAGATGGCCTATTTCTTTTGTAATTGCAGTTTTGTGTTTATATTAACTGTATGAGACAATCATAGAAGAAAATGCTCATTATTTCCAACCTGTACTGTCAGGTGATACTCATCCTTGTCAGATGGGAGGAGCCTCAGTATTCAGACTGCAATGCTTATACAGTGTACTAACACGTACATGTTACACAAGGAGAATCTTCCCAGATCAGCAATCATCCCTTCTCAGTAATCCAGCACCATATTTGTTTAACACAGGAGTGTTCTACCTTTACAGGCATTATTGTTTCTTTGCAGTATATTCTTACTCTTTTTCTGTCAGTGCAGCCTTCAGAACTTAGTGCTTTCATTTCAATTCATCTTTAATGTTACTTACCGCGTCTGTTATCCCTAGTTTTACATGCATATACATTCATCTCTTACTTTATCTGAAATGTCCTCTCAAACTACCTTTATGTTGTTTGCTCACTCCATTTCCTATTAATCACTTTGTTTTACAGTGACCAGGTACCCTACATGAAGCACTTCAACATATTAGTTCAGCAAGGTAGAATAAGCAACATTAAAAGTCTTTTTCTGTATTCTTTACAGCGAGAGATAAGTAAATGCATAGAAAAGTTCAGAGCATCTTCAATCAGTTATCTGATGGCGGTGGGGGGCAATTTCCCTCAGTACAAGCAACTCAGGCTGAACATCCAGATGGTAGCCTTAATCATTTTTATTCTTCATTTTCTGTTACCTCAATACTACTAAATAGCTTTTATTATGCTGCTTTGGTCTTCTTTTTGCATTTAATAGAAAAATGACTTACTTCTAATTTCTCCATTTTCTGATATACACAGTTCAAACAAGTCCTTAAGCAGATCACTGTTATTTAATAGTTTGTCATGATTTGCATTTGAAACTATGGAAGACTTCTAATTCCTGCTTTGGTAATTATTTTTGTCATGATCATCAGCTCTTACTGATGAGGTAAATACTTTAACCGCTCAGCTTACAAAAGGCACCTACACAACCATGCCCAGCCTGTCGCATATTTCTCCCCTTCCTGCAAAGCTTAATAGCTTATAGCTTTGCTAAGTAGTGATTGAGCATTAAGGAGTGAATTCTAGTCAGGTGCTGTAGGCGTCCTGTGGACTGCAAAGTCACAGGCATCAAGTGAGATTAGACAGCAAACTGTAATTTCAAAGAACCTCAGCTCCTTTTCACTCCCTTGCTGGATGACTCCCTTGTATTTTCTGATTTTTTTTCTCCATTTTGTGACGCAAAGAACAAATGAATTAATGAAACTGAAAGCTCTGAACATTTCTCAAACAATTAACTGGTTAAGATGGAAGATTATTAAGAACCATCAAATATATTTTTCTATTCAAAACCTCAGGACAGCATTGTGTTTTCTTGTTGTTGTAACACATCCGAACATATGCAGATGGGTAACATTTTCCTCATAAAGCTAAAGGTTAATTCATAACAACAGGCTATAGCTGATGAACACATGAAGAGTTTGCATGAAAATCCCTTCAACTTCGTAAAAGGTAACAAATTTGGGTTGGATACCTTTGCCTGTCCGAGCTGGAAGTTCTCTTTTACGTTTTACACAAAAGAAACCAACACGGATAATAGATTTTTAGTTTCTCCTACAGTTCACTGTAGAAAAATTGAACTGTTATAATTTCATATCATACCACTACTGGCCTCCATTTGTACTGTCCAGCTACATGAATCGAGTAAGCTAAAGATTTCTGCAAGCTCCTAGACAGAACTGGAAAACTGAAAACTGAATATTCTGCCTTAATACTAAAACAAATTTACCAATTATTGATAATTTCATGACCAGCTTGCATGAATTCAGTTAAGTCACATATTCATCTAATGCAGTTAATGTACTGCGAGTTTCCTTTCTTTGAAATTGTTAAGCATATATGCATGTGAAAACATGCACCATCATCACATTTAGGTTTCATAAGATTACCTAGCTTATAGAAAATCGCAAAATAGCAGATTTCTCATAGCAACTACCTAACATTTTACCATTCCTCAGTGATACTTCTCAGGCACATTCCCTAACACCTGACAGATGGAAATAGGACTAGAACATTATTTACAAAAGACAAACCCACATCCTTTTCCACTTGCATTTGTCTTGTTTTCAAAGTAAGTACAATCTGTGCTGATTTATCCATTGGTCTGCTGACTCAGGGGCTTTAACATCACTCGGGGTCGTGCAAATCATTTAAAAATACCTGAATCTGAAGAGACTTTATAAATAAGCAGTAAAGAGTACTGTAGCTAACCTGTTGTGTTAACTCATACCGTTTCTCAAATGACAGTGCATTTAAAGTAAAGCCTACCTTGTACCTTTCATCTCAACAAGATGGCTTTTATGCTCAGATTGCCATTAAAACTTTCACACTCGGCTGCTAACAGTGTTTATGCCACTGTCAGCAGTGCTTACATCAAAGAGCTGCTTTACATGACTATAGTGATTTCAAGATGACTGTAGTCTTTATCATCTGCTTTTAATCAACTGAAATTTCTTGGCTCCTCACTTTTAGCAAGTAAAAATAATGAACAGTACCTAACATTACAAACACACAATTCCAAAATATTCATATTTCTTTTTTCTTTCTTTAAACAAGTTGTACAAAAGACAGTGTGTTCTACCCTGCATATTTTAATCCAATGGGAAAAATTAATCAGGGAAGCTGAAATTTAAGAACAGAACCACAGAAAATACTTTCTGTTTGCACAATCATTCTCATCAGTCCTTCAATCAATCTAATCAATCAGAACAACTTTGCCTTCCTTCAGTTTCTTATTTTCTTCATTTTTCTGTGCAGATATGCAGTACTTTATACCCAACCACTGATTGATCACCTTAGAAATCTACAGCCTTTCCTTTCTGCATTTATTTAGAAACCAAGTGAACAGCAAAACAGTTCCTCCTGGAAGTCAGCCAAGGGATCTACTCAGAGACACAGCTCACTTCCCACCTGATGCTCTGAAGATCCTGTGACGTCTAGAGCTATAATCTCTAAATAGCAATAAATCATTAACTCCAGCCTTTTTTTTTCCAGCCTGTCAAAATGTCCGTCTTTTATTTGCCTCTGTCGCGCGTGGTTTTATGTTTGTGAGGCTTTTTTCATAAAACATTCAATTATTATCAATTATATAAGAATCTGTTTTTCTATTCAAATTAAAACAATAGGAGACTGAATAAAAAATAATTGTAGCAGTAAGGGTCATATGCACTGCTTCAGGTATTCAGACAGACAGTTATAAACACCATTCATTCTAGTGGAAAAAGGCAGAGATTTGTGGGTGTTATTTTCCTTTGCACCTACATAGTCGTATCTGTCAAAGCACAAGAAATAGGAGCTGTGGAGCCCAGCAGTTCAGCCACAGTTCAACTTTGTTCACCTTTAATTACAGAATTCACCTGAAAACACCTGAGGTAACATATGCCATCATACCAGAAGTTTTTCATTCACTAAACAAAATAACAAAACCTGAGATTTTGCGAGCAAATTGAAAGACACAGAAGGGACGCTTCAAAAAAATGGAATTCCCGTCTCTTCTCAAATACAGTTTCCTTCCTCTACTAAATTAAAAGGACAGCTTCAAAACTACCATCAAGCTGAATTGATAAAGCAAGTTAATTTGTCTGATTTTTATTCCTTACCAGACAACTTTTGGTGAAATACTAAAGACGAATGATTGCATAAATTGGTACACTAAAAACATTTTCTGTATTGCTGTTCCCTACTTTCTGCCAAATATAGTCAAGCTGGCAAAGAAAATAAGGTGTTTTGCTTTCTGTACTTAAGATGTTATCATTCCTTTGTCTAAATAGGGCACTCTGCCAGGGCTCAGAGGCAGTTCCAGAGTCTAACTTCAGACTAAGTTCCAGTGTTCTCTCCACCTTTATCACCTTCTCTGTAAGAAAACAAGTAAGCAACCACATCCCTGTAAAGCACTTTAAAGCACATTAGCAAGAGCTAAAACAGTGCTTCATAATATCAAAAAATATGTATCTTCAGCAAAAATAAAATAAAGAATGTAATTTCTCTCACTGAAATTAGAGCTGAAAGCAGTTTTGTTTAAAAGATGCACACTGGGCCCATACAACTCTGACTCTGCTCATGAGAATACATAAGGCAAAGCACAAAGTTAATGAGTTTTACCTTTAATTTTAGAGAATTGAGTTTTTCTTCTCTCAGGTGCTCTCGCAGCATCTCCCGGTGAAGCCTCTCCTGCTCCATCGCAAACTCTCCAAGCGTGTACTGGCGCACACTGTTGTGGCGCGTGGACATTCCCAGCGTGCTTCCCCCTTGGCTGGGAACGCTGGTGAAGCCTTGCCTTCTTGTGAAGTAATACACAGTGACACAGTTAAAATGGACATTTTTTGTTCTCTTCCGCTTCTCTCTCTTCAGGATGGAAGAAGCTGGAACAGATACAGTTTACATTAATGATTACATTAATGATAACTTGCAATCACAGCGAAGTTGTCACTTGAGTACTTCTATTTTCCTTAATATGTACACGCTACCATTCAGAGAAGTGCAGTCTAAATGAGGTGCTAAGAGTTGAGAAAATTACCAAACCCTGAAGTCATTACAAACTGCTACAATCATGAACACTATTCTCTACTTTAGAACAGAAATTCTTGTCCAGAATGGCTGTTTTCTAATAGAATTTTTAAAGTTTTATTCTTTTTACTAAGGAAGCAAAGCAAACACATCCCAGAAAAGTAAATTTCTTTTTACACTGCCGCCTCAAAGAGACTGATCTATCAACTGGCACTTCCTTAAACCCCAGCACACAAAACAGAGACTGCATATGACAGCAGTCAGGATAGCAGCAGGCCAACAGCTCTCACAGAGCTGTATGCACCACTGGAATGCAAAGCTCCAGCAGAGATTTGCTAGCCCATCTTTAAAGCACTGGATCACATCTGCAGAAAAGATTTCTATCTTTTATACTTTAACACATGTGAAATTCGTGTTAGATAAACTACAAAGGCAGTATTGTTTGTGTTTCAGACTCTCAGAAATTTCTATTATCATAAAACCAGGTCCTTTTTAGAATCATAGAAGCACAGAATGGAACTGGGTGATCTTTATGGTCCCTGCCAGTCCCCTTCCATGGGCAGGGTTGTCACCCACAATCAGGCTGTCCAGGGCCCCATCCAGGCCAGGCAAGCAGTCCCAGTGCTTATCACCCTCTGAATAAAGAATTTTCCCCTAACATCTAACCTGTATCTCCCTTCTTCAAGGTTAAAACTATCACTTTGGTCCTATCACATGTAGAATAATTTTCTGATTCCCCTCACGCTCCTGCTGAGTTTTTCTTATACAAACATGCAGTTTCATGTGAAAAGGATTTATTTAAAAATACATGCCCAATTTTAACAGCACTTTTATCTCCTTTCAGTGATATCAATCTATCATTTCTTACTGGTAACAGTGGTGAGTCTATATTGCAAAGTAAGAGATACAGAGCAGGAGACCCTCCTTGATTTTTAAGACTAACCAGCAGTCTGATTCATCTGATTTATTGCAAAATCACAACAGGTTGTCAAGAAAGTAGATAATAAGTTATTGCTTTGAAGTTCAGAGGCAACAACTGGGTAAGCACAATGAGCGACTGAGTTGCTGGAACTCAAGCAGTATTTAAAAGGTGCCCCATCATTCCTGAAAGACTTGGAACCATTCCATTAATGCTGTAAGAACAACACGATGTATGTTGTCTAAGACTGCACTGTCTCTGGAGGCTAGGAGCACTTGGTCTTCAGCCTTGGTTTTGTAATAGGTTCGGTTTATTGTCACAGTTAAAACACAATTCATTCATTCTTCAATTATTAAGTACCAAAACGTTAATCATCAGAAGTGTGAAAACCTCAAACTTCTATATTAAAAAATAAAATGGGATAGGCTAGCTATATGAGAAAAAAAGGTACATAGGAAAATATTTTCTTGTAACTAAATCACAGATGATATGCCCTACTAACACAGTCATAAAAAACATTTTGGGTTCTGTAAAACATTGAAATAAAATTATTTTTATAAATACTGACAAGCAGCTAAAGGCATGGTAAATACCACACACTTCAGGCGTGCTGCAGGTTTGCTAAATTGCAAGTGTAAAACAGATAAATAACCACATTCACTTATAGGTCCTCGGCAAAGGATACTGCAGAAAGATGTAGGATGTATACAGAAGAATAAGAAGAAATTCTGCTACATTAGACATGTTTAAATTTACATGTTTAAGGACATTCTTTATCAACAGAGCCTGTCAAAAATATATACAGGAGGTTTTACTAGGGATAGAAGGCTATTAAAATAGAACGGAATATTTGACAGGGTTATTCCAATTTTGCATAATATGAAGACATGCTGTAATGTACTGATTTTTTATATACGTCACAATTTCAAAACAAAATTTTTGCTATTAATAAGACCAAAATTTTAATAGAGCTTGGAAGATATTTTGGTATCATGACATTCACTTTCCATTTAGAGTGAAAGAAAATATTCCATGAATCAGAAAGTTCTTTGCCTATTGCTTTTACACACAGGAAAGAGCACACTAAAATATCCTGCTCCTAGCAAAGGAGGTGTCTTAATTGTCCTGGATGTGTCCAGCTTCTGATGGAGTACTATTGATCCTATTTGAATTTCAACCTCCCCCAAAGGGGTAGAAGCACTGACAGCTACTGAAGGACAAGCAGCACTTATACTACATAAAACAGCCAGCCACAAATGAGATGAGACATAAAACTATGGAAAATATCAAAGGAAAGAAAATACAGAAGGTTAACCGTATATATGTAGGTGTGTGTGTGTGCTTCATGAAGAACTACAAGGTAATTGTGTCCACGTCCCACAAGCTTTGAATCTCTACAAACTTCAGCATCTACTACATAACACTCAAATGTATAGCAATTTTTTTAGACTCACCTATGGAATTCTTGACATGGTTGCTTACTGGCAGAAGTACCAAATGCTGGAATAAAAGTGCTTCCATTCTTCTGTCAGTTTCTATGGAAGAGCTGAATTACACTACTTTAAAAATAATGAAATCAATCTGAATTTTTATTTGCCATCTACACACTAATCAATGGAGCTCAGCAGAAAGCTGTGCAATTTAATAAATTCCATCTGGAAAAGAAAAGAATATCATCTATGGTAACAGCTAGACTACATGAACAAGCTATCCCACCATGTAGATCTCTGGGGAGGGGCAGGGACACCCATGTGAGCACGTGTGTGTTGTCAACATTTACAAGAATTTCATACATCACCATATGTTTATGCCTAAATGTTTGGTCAGCTGTCTCAGTAAGACTGCTGTTGCCATGAGCTGTTGTAAAGAACCCATTAATGCATTTCCTCAACTTTTTATATAGTTTTTCTTGCTTCCAGCAATTAAATTATCAGTGCTACACCATCAAAAGTTTTGTTTTGTCACTGACAAAAATGGTGTTAAAGTGGAGATAAGCTGAACTCCAAGAAAATGCTAGAGTACTCTCAGTGCCATAAAAATGAGCACTGTAAGCCCAGCACTATACAGCTGTGCTGAAGACAGTGGATCTGTGAAATGCTTTTGTTGTAAATGTCAGCAAAATTCATGCTGTCATTTACTAACATTGTAGTTCCTAGTCAGACAAATCATACGCTAATCTTTGTAAGCAAGCATGTAAACACGGAGGGGTCTCAGATTACAAGCAATTATTTATTTCTGAAACTCATCTTATCTTTTGGGTTTGCTTCTGTCTTGTCTCACCCCAGAGCTTATTAAAGCGAGGGCTGAGGCACTACAGATAACTCCACTGCCGTCTATTCTGTCCTACTGTTAGAAAGAAATCAGAACGTATTCATATTTATGACAATGTTGTTTGAAAGAACAGAGCAGGCAGGACCTGCAAAAGAACACAGGATTGCTCTTAGTTACCCAGAAACAGAAATCAGAGATATTCTGGTGTCCCAGATTGTTGAGGATACAATCAGCCTGCCATCAGTGCGCCCGGGGAGCTGCAACCACCTCAATAAACAGAAGCTGAGGAAACGGCCACAAGTTGTACCAGAGGAGATTTAGGTTACACATAAGAAAAAGCTTTTTCTCTCAGACAGTGGTCAGACACTGGAATGGCTGCCCAGGGAGGTGGTGGAGTCGCCGTCCCCGGCAGTGTTCAAGAGGTGTCTGGATGAGGAGCTATGAGACATGGTTTAGTGCTTGTGATAGCGACAGTAATGGGAGAATGGTTGCACTAGATGATCTTGTAGGTTCTTTTCCCACCTTGCAATTCTATGATTCTCAGTACCAAAGGGCATGCCACAGTCAGCCCTGCAAAGGCACCATGCATGTGTTCTGCTGTATTTCTCCAAGTCTGTCTCTTACTGCCTTCATGCGATTTTTCAAAAGCAATTAGTATTAGAATTTGAATGGAAATCACAGAATCATAGAATCACAAGGTTGGAAACGACCTATAAGATCATCTAGTCCAATCGTCTCCTCATCACCATTGCCACCACAAGCACTAAACCATATCACGCAGCACGTCATCCAGACACCTCTTGAACACTGCCAGGGATGGCGACTCCATCACTTCCCTGGGCAGCCATTCCAGTGCCCGATCACTCTGAAATAGTTCTTTATGTCTAATCTAAACCTCCTCTGATACAACTTGTGGCCATTTCCCCGTGTCCTGCTCGTTGCCTGGAAGAAGAGGCCAAATCCCTCTTCACCACAACCTCCCTTCAGGAGGTTGTAGAATGTTGAACTCCATACTCCAGCACAAGCTCATTCAGTTCTTTTTGCTTCAAGTCAACAAAAACTCACATTCTTCAATCATCTTAGCAGGATTCAGAGCCATATGCTATTTTGCATGTGCTGCACCTTAAGCAGTAGGTTTGAATCAGTTGCAATTACTGCTAAGGACACTGCTTAACTCAAGACACAACAGAAGGATGTACAGAATATGGATTGTAAAGCATAAAATCTATTACTAGAAGGAAGAATGGTGCTGTTAACATAATTGCTGCTACAGAACTGTCCCTTAGAAAATATCACTATATCTGAACAAGGTCTTCAGAAAGAGACATCTTCAAAAAGCCCTGCCAGAGTTCAACCTCTGAAAGGAAGCAACAGCTCAAATGTTGATTTTTGGCATTTGAGTGGCTTAGTTTCTGGGTTTAGCAGAACAGAGCCTGAGTTAATAACCTGCCTGCAGCTCGCTGCCTCCCATGTCATCATGCCCAGTCCCACAGGGCTTCCCAGCTCCACACGTGCCACGCCAGAGCAGCTGCTGTGCTTTCCAGGCTGGCTCCAGGCAGTGCTGAGCCCCAGTCATACAGCACTCACTCAGCCTGCACTAGCAGCCACTGCTCAGGTCATCTGCAACATCCTGGAAACTGGGAACCTGTGGTAAACAGGCTTCCTAATGGTCAGGTCAAAAGACTTAAGGGAAAACTTTCAAAGAAAAACACGGATTGCTATCCCATCCTAGAAACACCATCTGCTCTTTGTTCACGCCCTTTTGTTATCCTTGTTTGTGATGTGTGTGGACACACTGTAGGATGCATCAATTCATATTTTCCTCCGTTATTACCCTCTCTTCCTTATAGTAGTTCTCTTTATCCATACCAGTTACCATTACTTAATGACTACACATGGCATTTCCACCAGTTCTCTTCGTGCACCATTCCAGGCTTACACACGTCGCTGGTGACTGAATGTTCAAAGGAAGTTCAAGAATTGCAAAACTGAGGAACAACTGTACTACAAGCGAGAATGCCTATTACCAGACATCAAGTTTTTTCATTATAGCACTTTGTTTTCTATTAGAAGAAAGACTATAGATAGTTCAGCACTAATTCAAGAAATTGAGATTTTTTCAGTGATTTGTTCAAAGCTGCGAAGCAACATGAAACAAGAGTTATGTGCTGCAGGACAATCTTTTCCTACACAACAAGCATACACATACCCCTACTTCTTCTAGTTACTACAGTAATGCTCCTCCAAAATGCAGTGTACTCTTGCGAGAAAAATCAAAGTCTCATTTACGTGTGACTAAATTATAACTGATTAAATAGGTAAGCAGTGGCAATGATGCACTGACAGATGACTCTCATATACAAGTAATGCTCTATACACCCATGCTTTTCATCTGCTTTATTTTGTTCTTTGGGCAGTAGGCCTACAGCAGCGTACAACCTGTGAAAGACAGAGCACTTAATTCCATATATCTCATGACTGAAATAGAAGCCAGAACCCCCACAACTGGGAACAAATCCTGATACAGCTGTATTTGGCTGTGAAATGCAAAACATACTTCCTAATTTTACAAAATCCTGATGTGAGTGACATTTTAAACCCATAAAGATTTTCAAACATTCTCTACTGAGCAAACTGGTAGTTCTTTGATTACTAAAAATGAATAATCTCAGTTCTGGCTGAACTCCAAAACATAAGCAATTTCTTCTGCTGTCTCAGCTATTCTCCTGATGTCAAAGACACATTAAAATAAATGTAAACCATATGGCTACTCGGCAGATTACTAGCACTCTTGCATCAATGAGGGCAAAGCAATTCATTGTCACCATCACAGAAATCTCTTAGGCATGTGAACATTCCTAAGGGCTGGGAAAAAGCTGCAGCCTTTTGAATTAAAACTGTCTTAGACAGGAGGAAACACTGCTTTACTTATACTCCACAATCCCATTTGTCTATTTTTTTACATACTTTTAGCACCACATAAAATGTTGTGGCAAGAAGAATTAACACCGATCTCCACCTGCTCATTGACTGCCATGCAGTGTTCAACCACGTTTAGTGACGCAGAAGGCAGAGCCTCACATCCCTGGAAACCCACAATCTTCTTTGAAAACAAACAAACAAACAAACAAAAACCTTGGGCAATTAGCATATTCCAGAAATTGCTTCTATGCTCCTTCACCACTTCTGAAGATATACTTTTAACAGACTCCATATATTAAAAATTTAAAGCCCTTAACAATTAAATGCCTTTCCAACAAAACCGGAAATCCTCCTTAGGAGGAAATGCTGTGACATACCGTATCTTGAGGGCAAGCATGGCATATTCAGAAAGGAGCAACATGAGGGCTGGAAATTGGGCAGGACAGGCACAATATTGCACAACAGTAATGCTGACCCTAACAGAGCTTCACTGCTCCATCCTTCTGGTACCTCCCTCTGCGGTAAATCCAAGGCTAAATTCATCCCACAGCAGTGGCTGGATGGGGATGCTCACATAATGCCAGATTTGCACTGCACTTCAGAAATGGTTTCTGAAAAAGACTAGTTCACAGGCAGCTCTGACTTTTGACAATTTTCACCTGAGCTTCAGTTAAGATTTGACCCCATTGTCAGAGTTTTGTTTAAAATTTTACAGAAATGTTACAATTCTTTGCATGCCGAAAGCTGGAAATGCACCGCGGAAATCTCAAAGAAAGCTGCATGTTTCCTTCCTCACCGTCCTCTATCTGCAGCAGGCTTTCCTTTGACACTCGCTACAATGGCACAGACTGTGCTCTGCAATATAATCAGCCTGCAGAGAGAACTGGAGACAGTTAACCGCTCCCTGCCTCCCCAGTTGCTCTAAATGCCAGCTGCCGTTTCCTGGATGATTATTTCTGACCTTGGCCCCAGCTCTGAGCACTGTGAGGATGCCACCATCCTTGCAGGAACGCCTATGCATAACAATTGCATTTGCCGAACTCTCCTAAGACTACAGTTGGTCCTTTGTCCAACATTATGGAGACTTGTGTGATCAGCCATTGGATACAAATACGACTCCAGTCAACTCTCCATTAATTTGCATTTTCAGGCATTTTGCATATGTGATGAACGTCTTTAACGAATGCATTGTTTAAAGGAAAAATTGCCCTGTGTGTATTGCATGACATGTACTAATTTATATGAAATTTTCAAAAATACAAAATAGAATTAAAAACACAAATCCTTCTAAAAATCAGCCAGCCTCCTAATGCCTCTCCTACATTCCTTCTCTTGCAGTCATTACTCCAGGTGAAAGACAGCAGGTGGGATCTCTTGCATACCTTGCCCTTTCACTCTGTATGAGCATTTGACCTCTGAGAAATTTACTCCACTGAATTTCTTTGCATTTCTTGGTATTTCTCGCCCAGACACATTCACTTCTTTGAAATCAAAATCGAGACTCTCTAAGCCTGGTTGTACTTCCTAATGCAAGTTAACAAATGATGAGGAGAATGTATTCCTGATTAGCAAGGAAATTCCAAGCCTTGTGGCAGCAACATGAGTATTTGCAAAATGCCCTGAAAAAAAAAACACCTGCATTTAGCTGTACTTCCTAAGTTTTCCCCTATAACAAGCTAGCATTTCCATGTCCAACTCCTTGAGATTTCTATCATTAACCATAAATTAAACAACAGCTTTAAGCTCAAGGCTTGGGTAATGTCTTCTGCTATGGACCCCACATCAAATTAAACTTCAGCCTTCACATAAAGGTAATTTAAGAGAATTCAAACCTTCCTAGCGAATGTCCAAAGATTTGATACCTTCTTCCAAACTCTTACATGGCCACACAAATGAAGCAATTTTAATTTTCCAGAGGCCTTACAATACTCCAAACTGTACTCCTAAGGAAAGAAGAACAGTGAGGATGTACCTGTATTTCAGAATCCTTCCAGTTGTCTTTAATAGTAAAATCAATACTGGTCAGCTTAATAACCTTACATAAGATGGACATTCTTCTCCTCTCTGATATGGAGAGGTGCTGTGAAATGGGACACATAAGCAGACTGGTGATTGATAACAGGGTTTGGCATTCATTAAGGTAAACCTATGGTGTGAGTAATTGCCTGCTGGGTGAAACTGAAATGACCTCAGTAGACTGAGAACAACAAATAAAAGAAGGTAAGGTGTGTGTCTGTCACTGTGAATGCAGGTGATCACCATTTGATATGAGAATTGAAAAAGTGAACATGTATATACATCTATATATACACATCTGACTGAGAAAAAGCAAAATTTACTGATTTTATGGTTATGGACGCAGTAACAGTTGCCTGCGCTTTACGGAGCACTCTGTATTTTATATAAATACATATACTAGACTCACCCTAAACCCACCTGGCAATGAAAACTCTGAAGCAGTAAGCAGCAACTACTTTATTTAGCAGAAGCAGACTGCAATTTCATTTCATGATTCAGAAGATGCCTACAACATGCACTGTTGCTGCCTTGATCTGTTTGAATGGATATCTTGTTAAAGAAACTCTGTACCTACCCCTTTGTAGAAGCCCCAACAGACATCACTCATAGACATCTTAGTTATGTGCTTTCTGCAATCACACTACAGGTATAGTTATTTGCATCAAAGCTATATTCTAGTGTTTCTGCCACATCTGAATGATCCACAGCAGCTATATTCCTTGTATAGCTGAGAGGCTGAACTGAGCTTAAGGCTAATGGAGCACGATAGCTGAAACATTCTTGTTTATCTGTGCTAACAGGTAATAAACAGGTAATGTTTAAGGATCTTATAAATACTGAGATGCATCGGTGATTGTAGACAGCTTTATAAACCAGCTGCCTGCTCACTCATGCATCAACAAAGCTATAGCTACAAGTGATTTAAAAATTATCTTTTTTTAGGCCAATTAAAAAGGAAAAATAAGATTTAGAGGGCCACATGAAGGCTTTTAAAAGCAAGTTACAGATATAACATGTAGATTTTGATGTTGACTACAGGTCACTGTGACACTCACAAAAACCACACTGCCAGTCACTAAAGGATGGATGATGGTACTTCAGATTTGCTTATATGAAGGAAGACACTGCCAGCTGATACATACATATGGACCTCTACTCGTAACACTCAGAAACGTTATATTTTCCCCCATTTTTATTCAGAAATCAAGCCATTTATTGTGTCAATTATAAACAAAGCTCACTGTTATATGCATATATTACAACGTCTCTCAACTTTCTCCTCTGAATTGCAAGCTTTCTTTGCGTATTCACAATAGAATTGCTGTCTTCTATGTGGGTGGCAATGACTGATGTACAAGGGCTGCTTTCAGTCTGCAATGAATAATCATTAAAGTCTCTTAATAGATGCAAAAGTTAAAAGATCAGCATGTAGAGAATATTACCATCAAACTATTTCCTGTTACTACTAGCAAGATTTACTGGGTCACTTACTCCTTTATAGCATTTCCACAATATAAAGTCTCCTACTAAAACCGAGTCTTAAATATAATACACTTCATCAAGAGTTTTTTACAAGTAAACCCATTAGAAAAGTTGCACCTGCGTAACCCTTTTTGGAGGAGCATTCCATAACAGAACAGAGGATTTGGACACTCACACCCAGCTCCTAGCTCAAACTGCACTGCAGCATTAGGCAGACAAACCAACTGTAAGAGCCTTCATACCACATGGTACAAACATGACTCCTGGACACAAGCTAAACCACCAGTTGGAAGCATCACACAGTACATGGGTGGTGACAAGGGCGCCTCATCTATTCCTTAGTCCACAGTTCTAAGAAACAGCTTTATGGCCACTATCTTCAGTACACAGATTTATATATAGCAGAGTCGAAGCACGAAAAACCCAGCTTTTAAAAACATACAGTTCACCATCAAAACAGCAAAGCCAACTGCAACATGCATTATAAACTACAAAACGTAAATTAATTTGTCATACATGTATAATATGTATATATATGCATATACCTGTTGCCCACATAGCCTACATAGCTTTGGTAACTTAAGAACAAATGTTTATCTGAGCATAAAAGAATTGCTGAGTACAGATGTTCTCCTCTTCATGAAGAACAGAAACTACTGCAATAACAGATGTCTCTGTGTCTCTGTGACTAATACACAAAGTTGCTCCATTCAAAACAAACAGACAAACAAAAAAGAAAACCTAACCCCAACCAACCAAAGAAAAAAAAAAAAGCGTTATCTACCTTGGAGGAGATCTCTTGCTAATACAATACTTTGCAGATAGCTGACAGTTGTCCAAGGAAAATAACTAAACTTACCTACAGCATCTTCTGTACAGCACACGCTTGAAATACCGTAAGCACAATTCCCAGTGTTTGCTATGAGCATACATGTAATTCAAACAGCAAACAGTTAGGGCCTTCCAAGTGACTTCACATTTTTACAACTACAGATAGCTGTACACAGGTAACGTGAAGGCAAAAGGATACAAGTCTGCTAAGTCATTCTGAGCAAGTCACAAGCTCTCTGAAAGTAAATTTTGTCATCTCTTCAATTTTAAATCATCATCTCTACTAAACTAAAATGGCAAATTTTATTTTGAGGAACAGAAAGAATTTTGTTTGATACAGAACATTGGTACTTACGGGTAAAATGGTTAGAAGTGGATGGATTGACACTATCACCACTGTCAGCGCTTTCACTGCTAGAAATGTCATCGTCTGATTCCCGTACAGAGGAACAAGGTGAGGAGCCATCAACTTCTTCAAACTTCCTCTTCAAAATTCCACTCATTGCTGCAATGCTGTCACATGCACCTGTAACAGGAACAGGGGTAATGAAGTATGGAAACATCCAACTGCAGAATATTCAGTCATATTCTCCTGAGTCATTTTTGTTTAGAAGTACCAGTAAGTTGCCACATCTCATCTTAAATAGCCATTTAGTATGTGATTAGATATAATTAGGAGACTGTGAAGCCACATGAAAAAAACAAACGTTCATACATCAGATTCTAACTTGCTACCTATGGGGATGGATTTTATTTAGATGTTTATTTAGAACAACATGCAGCAAATTGCTTTCAAGGGTTATTTCTGACATTTTCAAGTTACCTCTTTTTATGAAAAGCACAACCATTTAATTTTAAATACAGACTTTCTACAGGCCAGTGAGAATCATGACTGCAACTGCCCAATGTTGTGCATCATCTGTGGGGTGCTCAGCAGCCCTGACTTCCATAGACATGAGCTCCAGCAAAGGTTACGTTGGGACACTTCAAACAAAGAAGAATTTGGAGTTGCTCTTCAAACACCCTCACTTGGAAGAAAGGAACATTCACCATGAGAAATGAAATTACATAAGAACATTACAGCTCTCACTGCCAAATATATGTAATGTAGTTTGTGCTTACATCACACCTGCAAGGAATCAAAAGTATTCTCTGACAATTTCAATAATACAGATAGACATACGGCAATGAAGTCACAAAGACGGCATATAATTTTAGAAACCCTTGGAATTCAAAAGTTCCCCACTCCAGTCACACACTAATTGCTTCCTGATCTTCTCCATCCCACTTTAAGAAATGAGATACCTAATAAAGCTGCTGAGGTTGCAAAAAAAGTTTATAAGGCTAAGTATTCCAGCAAGAAATTTAGCACCAAGAGTAGAAATTTAAAATGAATCCAGATAATGAAGGAGGAAGTGTACCCCCAACCAGCCAAGAGCTGAAGGGCAGTTGAGCTCACTCAGATGCTGTGCACCTGCTCCATGGTTTCTGTAGCACTGCAGAGCTGAGAAGTGCTAACACTCAGCCAGCCAGGCAAAAAGTTTGTTAAGGACTGGTGATATCCCAGAGTCACTGAGTGGGGCAAAAACCCAGCGGACACCATCCGCAGCTCCCTTCCAACCAATTCCTCTATGACTGTTAAAAAAACAACAACAGACAAAAAAAGCAAGCTGCAGGAAGCTAACGTATGTCAGGCTAAATGACTGCTAGTGAGGCAAGGTCAAGGCACAGACTGCAGAACTGGCCACACTGCCTACCAGCGTGCTGCACAGCACTGGCCAGGCACTGAGCTCCCTTGGATGCTGCTGACTGCAGCAGAGCCAGAGAAGCCCACAGGCACCCTGAGTGAGGCCCCCAGCTCTGACGGAGGGCTGACAGCCTAGCCAATAACGTGCCCAAAAGCCATGTCCTGCTGCCTGCATCGGAAGCCAAAGAATGCTGTCCTCAGCCTCATACCTTTTTGTCTTTTTCTTTAGCAAAGTGGCAGGGACATGGATGCAGCTGCTACATTCTGACCCTATAAGCTGCAGCACTTTGGTAGATTCCTAGGTATCTCTGCTAAATCTCAAAGTCCACTGAGTGCCACGCAGTTCAAATGTCTCCTACATACCCCACCACTCTCTCAATTCCTAATACCACAGTTTCCTGATGTGAATAAGCAAAGACAGTATGTCAGAGGTTTGCGAGCAGCTTTTGGCCTGATGTGAAGCTAGAGCAGGACAAAGATGGCTGTAGGAAGCTGACAACTATGAAAGATATATTGATGGGCTCATCCAGTCACAGGAAGTCTGAAAGACTTAATCCAAAATAATAACTCAGCAAACACAGGTCTGTCTGCAGGAAATACTAGGAAGGACACTGCAAGCATAGCAAGGCTGCACCCCAGTGCAACAGAAAGTTCTAATTATTTGCTCTGCTTTGCTGACAAAGCATTTCCCATTGTCTGCCAGCTCCTAAGCACAGCAGGATAGAGTTCTAGGGAAGTTCAAACTTGCCTTTGTAAGCCCAAATTAGAAATTACAGATGCATTATACAAAATATTCATTATGCTGTTTAATTACAAGGCCTAGAACAAAAGTTTTATTACAAAGGAGATTGTTCACCTCTTATGAAGTAAAAGCTGTGAGAAGCACATACATGATTGCAGCAGGTTTAATATCCTGTCTCCAGCAGCAGTATTTAATGCTTCAGTGGAAAGCAATGGAATGAGAAATCCAGCCACAATTCACTGCAAGATACATGGCTCTGCTTCCCCATCCTTGCAGTCAATTTCCCCTAAGCATAAGGTTGAAATGTTGCTATATTAACAGTGCACAGCCTCTTATAAATTCATTTGACTTGTTCTCCTGAGGCAACAAGTTTCATATTGGTTTATTGGGAAAAAAGATCAACAAAACATCTCCCAAAACTACAGCCACAGTCCATTCAAAATCACAGCAATTTCAGCCTTTACAATATTTTGGACAGTAAAGAACAGCAGAAATACAGCCATGTCTAGAAATATGATGTAGAAGAGAGAGTACCACACATGCAGGTACTTCCCACATTGTGAAAATAACTGAAGAGGAGTCACTAAGGTCTTTTTGCATGTTTATAGCAATATTTATGAGTACGCTCTAATCCTCAACAGCAGCTATTACAATGGAAGTGCAGTGCCTTGGAGTTAGGACATATGCTTGGTGGGGGGCTGAGAGGAGGTGGAGACTGCAATAGAGACAGAGACACGAACAGAACTGCAACATCAAGCTCCTCAGCCCAAAGTTGGGCAACCATAGTTGCCTGAAATTGTGTTATCACCTACATTTGCAACCTCATAGCTGTGTAACTGCATTCTCAACCATTCTGTGTAAGCATTAGGAATCACTTCTTTACTGTGCTGGTACAGTGGCCTATAGAGATTGTGGAGTCCCTTGCGGGAGATCCTCACAAGCTGTCTGGTGCCCTGCTCTTGGTGTTCCATTGTGTGCAGAGCTGTAGACTTCTAGAGGTGCATGCCAACCTTAAGTATGCTTTGATTTTGCCCTTGGGAAACTCCTCAAAGCAGCACAGTCTACTTTCAATAGGTATCTAAAGTGCTCATCAGCCAGGCAGAGAAAGTGAGCAGAAAATTGTGCAGACCTGAAAGCAAAAGTAACATACAATTACTATTCAAACAGGTTCTTTACAGTTCTGAGTTACTGATTCCCAGAACAAGGAACAGGTTCCCAACAGTAACCATCCAGCTCCTGTGGTAACACACAGGGAGCCATGGGCCCTAATGCCTCCTTCTTGGTTCTGCTGTGCAAACTTGTGTCACATTCCCTAGGTCCAGCAAACAAGAGCAAGAGGGGTTGTTGTGGAACCTACATACACAGTATAGTCTCAACTAATCGCAGTTGCATGTGCTTGTTCCACTCCTTGTAATGGCACAGGGACACAGAAATAATTGATTACTGTTTGCAGTAACAGTGGCTTCCAGCTAAGAACCCCTGGAGTGTTAAGCCACTCCAATGACTTCTCTACTGTGCAGTCTTTAAATAAAATTTGCTCTCCTGAAAGACTCTGCTTATATGGCACACATCCCTTCAAAGGCATCTAAGCATTTTCAGTGTCTCAATTTTCTTCACTTCCAAGCTCCCCTAGAATAAAGGCTGCTTCTGCACACACCCAGAAGTTACAAGGGCTTGAGATGTCTGAGTAACTCACATCCAGGTCTCTCTAGGAGCTCAAATTTGGTGTTCTTTCGAGCAAGGTGTCTGAGAGCAAACAGAAAGTGGAATATGCTTTGTAACACACATCTAAAAGGAAAAAGGAATGGAAAGGTTAGGATGGGCTCAATCCCATGGGTGATGCTTACATACCTGAAGGCTGTTTGATAGAACCTAACACTTGGCAAGCTACTTGTGCACATACTGTGGCCTATGAATCTTGGCATTATTTTCTACAGTGTGCAACAGACTCATCCAGACAGGAGTTTCACCCATGATAAACAAGAGCCTGCATGCTGTGCTTGTCAAAACCTGTGCCACTGGAGGTGACCCACTGTCACCATTGCCACTGCTGAAACAAACCACCCACCACTTCACTGTGCTCACATCCACTGATTGCTCTCCACAAACGTTCAGCAAGTGCCTATGAATGTCAATAGGTACAATTTTTTCATATGTAGCGATTAAACAACACATCTTTGCTTCTCATGCACTCCCATGTCAGATTCCATTGTGTCAGACTGCTCCTCTGCTGCCATCTATTGCATGACAACATCATGGAATGGGATACCTTCTGCAAGGTTCAACCTCTACCATCACCATACCACCAACATTCACTTCTGGCATTGTGGGCCAACATATAAAACAGGAGGGCAGTACTTTCGAAGCATCCCTTATACTTGAGAAAGCATGAACATGCTGGTTCAGAGAGCGTCAGTATATTTTGTTGTAGCCTACACACTACAAGTATTTCCAGCCATTAGGATTTCACATGGGGAGGGAGTGAAGTGGCAACAACGAGACTACCAAAGGAGATGGTCAAAAGAAACAACTGCAACAACTTAATCGACCAAGTAAATACATGCTAAAAGTCAAGTCAAGGATAAAGATATAAATTCACACTGCCTCTGGCAGGAATCAATTAAGCTGGCTATTCTGACCTCCAGATATATTCTTCTGGAAACTAGCACAAAGGATTTTCTCTTTTTCTCTCATTTTCTGCCTATTTTCTTTCAACTCCTTTGCAAGTTTCATACATACCTTCATACACATTTATACTTGTGAAAAATATTTTAAAAGTGAAAACAGATAAAGAAAAGCATTGCACAATGATTCTCCGGCATCACAAACATGTCATGATATGTATGGTCATGGCTAC
Organism: Tympanuchus pallidicinctus; assembly: GCF_026119805.1. Classification (NCBI taxonomy): domain Eukaryota; kingdom Metazoa; phylum Chordata; class Aves; order Galliformes; family Phasianidae; genus Tympanuchus; species Tympanuchus pallidicinctus. The sequence continues at coordinate 17,414,847 of NW_026294669.1, read as the reverse complement.
TGAAGCCTACTTAAAATTTTAAGACTTACTTTTGGTTATTTATTACTTCTACGAAGAAACTTTAAAAAGTAAAACAAACAAAATCTTGCAGCTACTGTGGAAGGAAGTACCCTCATGCCTAGAACTTTGAGGAAAAGAACCGAAATTGCAGAAAGAAAAAAAAAGATGAGGAGTTGAATACTTAAATTAAAAATAATAATAATAACAATAATTCCCTACAGAAACTGGAAGCTGATTCAGAAATGTGGGGTTTCAAATTTTCTCTACTTTTTAATCAAAGCAAAGCCATGCGCTGTTATGATGACTGAAGGCCAGTTACAAAGGTGATGGTAAACAAAGCAGATAAAGAAATACGAGCAAGCCTTGAAGCTGGCCATTATCATGCTGCAACTATGCATCCTGCTATGTATTTGAACATGTAGCTACAGTTAGGCATCCTCTTAGCCCCCCTTTGAACAAGCCAGCATAAACAGCACTAGAGCTGTAACAGTGCACCCAGCTTCTCAGCAAAACTGATTTGCAAAGCAGAACGCTGCCCTAATACAGTCACTGTAGTACAGAATGTATTCTGAGCTTCAATATATGTCTCTGAAGTGTAAATACACACTGTTTTGGATATAAAAAATACACAGCAAAGGGTCATATGAGTGCAAAAATCATGCTATTTACCAGTTATTCACTGTGAGGCTCTGCAGATTCTTTTGCTGTTCTAACATAGGTTTCCCTTTGCCACAACCTCAAAAAATGTAATTACGCATACGCATTTAATGTGGATGTTCAATATGCCTTACCAAATATTGCGTGTAAGAATTCACAGCATGGGTATCATGAACAATAGTCTTAGTTTATTATGCACCAAATCCTGAGATATTAAAGAGCTGCCTGTGCACAGCCAGCAGCCATTTGCGTTTTAGTAGCGCTGCAGTTTGTTATACAATAGGCATGCTCAGCACGTTCCCTAATGGAGACTGTATCAACTCTCCTTTTCTTAACTCAGCATTCCAATTCCAGTTTGGCAGATCATTTTAACAGACCCCATGCTTTTGTCTTGTCACAGCCACAGCAAAACCTTTCCCAGTATCCATAAAAGCCCAGGTACAGACCTGGGACTCCAGCGGCCTTAGGTTTTCTCTGAGGGAAAACAGAGCTCTAACAGTTTACATCCTTCCAACTTCATTAACAAGCCATTTAAAACCCAGAGTGTCGTTGGTTGTTTTTTGTTGTTGTTGTTGAATATATCTGATAATTTAAAAGCAACCAAATCACCCTTAACATCTTGTTTTTATTTTTATACTAAACATTGAACTCTCTAATATCCTCACAGGACTGTGTCAAAGATTTGGGACAGCTATTAGCGGCAACATGGTGGACAGATTATTGTCTGTAGTAGCTCAAGTCACTTCTTGAAGAGATCATTCAGTCACCTATTTCTAACAATAGACTGGAAAAAAAAAAAAAGTTGGAAACTAAACAGTAGCTCAAAAATACCAGAAAAACTATTGTTTTCTCTAGCAGGAATATTTGAGGGACAATATATCAAATAGGCCCCTGTAAACAAAAATAATTTTGCTCATGGGGAGGTAACACTCAACTACTACCAAACAAATGAATATCATCTCCATGGCATGAGCACACAACAATGACTTTATTCAAAGCTTGGCCAAAATTAGTAAAAGGATGTTTAAGTGCATCTTTTTTTCTCCACAGAGTCGAGTCAATAAAACTATTTGTACTGGAAAATATACATTATTAATATCTCCTGGAAGGTTGTGACGTTTCAAAAGTATCTTCCAAAATAGCTCTATGGCTATAATAACTCAAGTTTTCATATCTAAATCAAGGCCAATGTACAACCAACGTACAATATTACTACTTGCAGGTTTAATGCACACTCGAGACGGTCATAAGGAGACATTCAGGCCTGCACAACTCACATCCAAACTAAAGGAAGTTAATATTTGCTTCTACTATTTGCCTCAATACATGGTGCATCTATGAAACCAAAATAAACAAACAAAAAAACCTGGTACATTTATTTAAAAAATCCTGCAGAATTTTAGCAATAATAGGATTTCAACAATAAACACTGAATTGAAAATTCACAAAAAAAAAAAAAAAAAAAAAAAAGATACACAATGAATTACTGAATGTAGGCTAAATATTTATATAATTTGTACAATACAACAGTTGCTAAGACTCCTCATGCCATTAAAACATATGTAGCAGAGACAATTCACCTTCTCTTCTGAAGGTAGCGCAAGGCAAAAATAACTTACTCAGTTATCAGCTAGAAAATACCACTAAATTTAATTCCAGACTTACAAAATAAAAGCATTCTGTGAAACAAAAGTAGCTTGATTGTTTATGGATGTGCACACTGTGGTCAGATCACCTGAGGCACAGTAGGAGGTTTGGTTCATAGATGTTCTCCTCAGAGATGGTTTATAAATAAACAGAAGTGCACTCATTTGTGTGGTTGCTTTTGCTTCAATAATCAGAGACTTAGTCACATATCAAATTTCTTTTAATTACTGTAAATTAAGTCTCTCTTCTGTACCCAATTCGCAGAATACTTGAAGACCATCTACTGCTCATTCAAAGTCAGCTGAAATGAGGTAATGAGTTAAAGAACTAATAAGGAAAATATGACAGATTAAAGGGACAATGTGACAGGCACAAAGGCAGCGTAACAGTCTAGACCTATTTTCTTAAGAAATCGGTCAAAATGATCAACTAAACAAAGATTTCAAATTCCTGGACTTAGTGACTGCAGCCTCACTGAATGAGATGGCTGATTTTTATAGAGTGGCACAACACACACAGTCAGTGAATTGAAACACTTCCCTGTAAGCCAGCAATTTCAGTGACTGAAAACCTCAAAAGGTAGGAGTTTTAAAGTGTGTAGTCAATTACAGTCAATCTTATCATTAGTAATTTTGTATCTTTGGCCATCAAAAAACATGTTGGTCCTTACTTGCATGAAACACTGCATTTCAACACAAGAGCACAGGAAGGAAATGTATAGTGCTACACAGAATAATATGTAAGGCTACAGACCACAATAAAGTTTATCTAAAATTAGATCCTAATTGTATTAAACTTGAATACCAACTTTCTTTGCTTTTCTGTAATACTGGCGAAAATCTGGAATCTATGGCTGAAGAGATTTGGAATCATAATAACAATGTCTAAAAATCCTATTCAGTTCAATCTATATCTCAAGTCTGAAACCTCTTCAGAAGGCTGACAGAAGACTTGCAGGTCTAGGAACATCTATGTGTCACCACATCAGCAATGAACAGAAACCGAGTTAGCCCACTGCCATGGCACTGCCTGACTTGTAAGCACGTTACGATCACTCAGCAGCACTGCTGAAACAGAACTAATTATCTGCCTCATGGTCTCCTGAAAAGCCCTGCTGTGAAGGTATGTGGCTTATACTCCATGTCCTATATACACACACATATGTAAACATATATACATATATAAATTTAAATTTATAAATTTTATGATATTTTGCTTTATAAAATCTCTGATTATTCTGTATTTTCCAAGGGATCTGACACAAAAGTTGTAATATTCTGTGATTTTTGCTTTCTCATTTCATTATTAAAGATGCTTACTTAGAAATGTGAGTGGGTGAGAGGGCCACAGTGGTGAGCAACTTAATGGAAAGCTACAAAGTCTTACCTCGAGCTGCTCTGAGCTGGGAAGGGTCGAACAAAGCCTCTGGACCTACAAGCAAAGCAAAGGGAACTCTGCAAGGTCTTGGGTTCCAACAAGAGTTGCACAGTTTCTGTCCCCACATTGTAACTGAATACACAAAGACAAAAATGTTAACTTGAGACTAGATCCACTCACTGAGTACTGCCACTGAACAGCAGCAGCAGCGTGGAGCTCGGCACAGAGCTGTGTATCTTGATTCACAGCATAATGAAGAAAATGATTTACTTGTATCTGTGCACAAAACTGATTTACCAGGACGAAGTAAAAGTGACACAACCCCAAACTCCTCTAACTTACCCTCAGGGGGCAGAATTCTGATGCAACTTACCAGTACCATGGTGGCTCATTCACTCTGCAGCCTTACCCTACATAAAAGCAGCACTTGATAGTATTTTCACATGGAAGCCCACGGACTACAGGGGATGGTGGAGCTGCAGCTGGTAAACATTTCAGTTCCTTTCCAAGTCCTTCAGAAGGTCTGCTGATTATCAGAAAACCCTAACGCATGTGATCTCATGCATTTCAGTGTTAAGTTTTCAGAAAAATCCATGTTTGTGGTTTTGAATTTAAACGTAAAAATCTGAAAACCTCAAGTAGCTCCTCTTCCTTTTTCCTGATTTCGCTTTTGGACAACTTACTCCACCTAACTCCACCTAACTTTTATGCTGACACATTTCTTTTCCTCTTCCCATTTTCCCTATTTCATTGTGAAAAGCAGAGATGAAATGATGGAGAACAGAGGTCTGAGAAATACAAACTTTCTGGGGGCTTGAGGGTAAGATCAGAAGAAAGATGGTTGTTGCAGAGAAGTACACATAAAAACAATACACTTAAAAAGTTTTCCAGACTTCTGTTGGCAATTATTCATACCTACCATTTATCACAGGTTTCATTAGAAAATTGTATCCATACTTATGGAGAAATTAAAGCGTTAATTAAACTGATCTGAGATAAAAAAGTAAGTAAATTTCTCTGGTTTGTGTGCATTTGCAGATGAGACCTATCTGCTGCTTTCACAGAATTACAGGGGAAGGGATGGGATCTCAAGAGATCATCAAGTCCAACTCTCCAGCTAAAGCAGTCACCCCTACATTACTTTGCTACATTCAATCCCCTTCTTGGTCAAAAAACCTACAAAATAGCAATGAAGCAACTTTGAAGATGGTGTTTGGTGATACTTGACTGAGAAAATGCCACATTCATAAAACCTAATTTTTTTTTTGGCATCCTTATTGGGTCAGAGCTAGGATGAAGATCCTAGCAGGCAGACTACGTGTACATTCATACTTTAAGGGCTTTATTCATCCTGCAAAGGATTACACTTGCCTTGCTTCAACAAGACTTCCATCTGCTTGCTTGGGGGAAAAAAACCCTTAAAAAAAAAAACACAACCAAACCTTAAAAACCCTAAACACGAGGTTCAGTTAGCAGAAGTATCTTTTAAGAGCAAGTTTGAGTTTTAAAGAGCAGAACCTCTTATCACTGTTTTGGAAAAAATACTTAAGTTTCAGAATGAATTACCAAATATTCTCCATTATGTGTCCTACACCATGACTTAAACATCTCCAATTAATGCTAAACCTTATTATTACATCTCTAATTACATCTACTGAAATCAACATGTTTTTCAGCAAAAGTTCCTCTTTTCTATAAACAAGTTAGATCAAATATCTAAGACACTAAACAAGGTAAGTACTACACATGCTCTAAACTGAAACATTAAACACCAGATGTGGACTTCCCAGCTTTTGAATAAATAGGGAGCAGCAGAATCAGTGTTGAATTTTAGCAATTCACGAGGGCAGAACCACGTTTCTATCTCTATAACACTGCATGCAAGAGGAAGACTTAATTCTATTTATGATGTTTAAAGGAGATCAACATCCGGCATTCAGACTGTTTTTATAGACCATAGTTCTAATGGGATTCAAATCACAAAGCGTTTCAGAATTACCATAACTTGGCATCAGACCAGGACACCTGCTTGCTTCGGGAGGTTTTGGGATTTTTTCTTTAATGTTCTTTAAATAACTCAATACATGGAGTGCTTTAGAGCATGAATGTCTGAACCAAGAAGATTCTGTCCACAGGAAAACTGTCTTTTTGATCCTTTGTGCACGGATGGAAAAGGCAGGCCTGTGTCAGATCAGTGGTTCCTTCAGAGCAGTGAGGAGGCAGCTCCGATGGTCCTGCTGGTATTCAGCACTAGCTGTTAAGAGTTTCACTTACGTACGTACTGACTGTAAGAACCTAACTGCCTCGTACATCTCAAAGCCCACTGTAAAAAACAAACACAGCAATTATATAATTGCACGAGTATACATTACGTTCTCCATTTAGTTCAGAGGAACAAGTTGAGTGTGTGTCACAGGGCTGGATACGCACACCACACACAGCACTGTGCGAGCGGCTCACTAAGCACACTGCAGGCTGATGGAAGGGCTACAAGGCAGCCACTGTATCACACCCTTTGTGATCTATTGTCTGCAGTATACAGCCTGTTTGCTGACAGATGCCGAGCTGTACAGTTTTTGATTCTGTATTAATTTGAACATGAGAAACACAGTAACACAGCGATCGGCTGTGTTACTGTGTTTCTCCTAGCAGTACTTAAAAGCAGAGAACTTCGCATTTAAGAACACCAATCTTTTTTAAAGGAAAAGCGCAGAAACTGTACGTCCCCTGCCAAGGAGTCACAGGTCCAGGCTCCCTCGGAGCAGCGCCCATCCCTCCGACAGGCGTCCGCAGCGCCGTTCGGGGCCGCCCGGCCGCGCACAGGTAAGCTCCCGTCGCCCGCAGCCGCACCGCTCGGCACGGCCCCGCCCCCCGCTGCGGGGCACACCGGGCTCAGCCCGCCGGGACGGCTGCAGCGCCCCCACCGGCGGCGGGTCCGGGCCCCCGCGGCAATGCCCGCACGCCCCGCCCCGCGGGAGCCCGCCTGCCGCCGCGGTTTCCAGGGAGATACGCACGCCCCTGACCTCCCGCCTCTGCGACAGCAGAGCGGGCCTCCCGCTTCTTCTTCGCCTTTTTTAATTCAGTAGGGCCGCGACGTGGGGACGGAAACGACGGCAGCGATTCCTGCACAGGCGCGGGAACGCGGTGCGGCTGCGGCGGGCAAACGGCTACGGATGAAGGCGCCGCTCGGTCGAAAGCCCGACCCGGCACGGCGGCGGCGCCCGGCCTGGAAAGGATGCCCCGTGCCGCGTTCTGTTCCTCCGTTACTCCCTCTCCTCGCCGAGCGGCTCCCCCCAGGCCGGGTCCGGCTCTCCCGGGCGGCGCCGCAGCCTCACTCACCCGAGTGCTGCAGGTGCGCGGCCGTGGAGACAGACGTGCAGAAGGGTTGCGCAGGACTTGTGCCCGGCAGGATAAGATGGAGATGTGGCACATCGGTGCTTCGCCTCACCGGATTTCAAAACGTATAAAACCGATGTACAGATACCTGAGTTACTGAGAGAGATTGATGCCTGCTTGAAAACGATAAGATGTATTCTGTCTTAAACAAGAGTGGAATAAACGCAGAAGGAGGCAGCGGATCGTCCCTGTGCACACACAGCTGTGTTAAAAATCATACGAAACACCACATCCAGACTTGTCTCAGAAAAAAAATGAAAGAAAAATCCCAAAGCAGTCCGATATGCTCCACCAACCATATGACCTCAGAGCAAACGTAAACACTACACATTTCCTATCGAGACAGAATTAGTCTTGAATGCCTAGCAAAATAATAGGCTGTTGTTATTAAATATTTTATGATATTGGTAAATGATCCATCCAGCATACATTTAATTTCACTTGCAACCCAGTTTTCATGCATAATTAAAGTTTGACTTGCATAGGAATAACACTAACAGCGCTATTAGGGTGCATCTGGTCACCGAGCGCACACAATGTCTTGGAATCACACTGTGTGCAGCCTTCCCAGACCACCTCACCCGATGTAAGAAAATACCTGGCTTCACTAAAAATAAGGAAATAGCAAAACCGCCACTTAGATTTTAAACACTGAAGGGTGAGAATAATCTGTAAAAAAAAAACAAACAAACAAACAAAAAAAAAAAAACAAAAAAAAAACTGACCTTTTCAAATTGCTGTTTTTCCAATCCATGCACTGTTTTTATTAATTAGGAACCAACCCAGACCGACCGTCACTTTATAACGTCTGACATATTCCCTGTCCTCCCGGTGCAGCAGATCCTCCCGCGGCTCGCAGCCCCGCCGTGCCGGTACCATATGCTTTATTGTTCAGCGAGCAGCGCAGCGCCGCGCACAAAGCCCCATTACCTACTGCTGCCGGCGCCGCTCGCTCACTGAGGCTGCCTGTGCGATCACATGGGAGCGCTGCCGGAGGAAGCCAGGCATGCCACTCATCTCACTGACTATGGATTATTTTTTTTCCACACCCCTTCCCCCCATCAGCTGAAGTCTGCTATGAGGAAGGAATAACAAGTCCTAAAGCTTCTTTAGCTCGTGCAGGCAGCAGACGCCATGGAAAACCCCCTCAACTTTTTATTATTATTATTTGTAATTATTATTCCTTTTGTAACAAAAATTCAGGTAGACATTCGAAGGAGTTTTTAAGTCGTTTTTCCTTGCGAGCAGCAGCGAAAACCTTGCAGCGTCTGCAGTACTGCACACACACTGCCATTAATATTCTAAAGAAGTAATATTTTGCCAACACGTTTAATCTGCCGGTGTTTATCCTTTATGTGGAGGATGAGCGTCTGAATGAAAAATTGTTCCTAAAAAGCAGCCCCTTGATTTCAATTTGTCTCATCCAAGGGCATTATCCTGCTATCTCTGATCATAAAATTAGTTTTGCTGGTTTCAGTGCAACCGTTCAGGTGAATAAGAATTGGCCATTTGAGCAAGGATTATTCCCAGAGCAAGATGACAAATTATACAGCGCAATGAAGTCTGATCCCTTCTGATATTGTGTGTGATGATGCTCAGGTTTGGGTTGGCTGGTTTTGTCTTTTTTGTTGTCTTTTATTTTAGACAAATTTTAAATTGAAATAATATATTGCCTCAAAGCTTAGAATTTACCCGAGGGTTTTATACAGAACCAAGCGAGTAAGTACATGCAAAATTACAGAAGCATTTATATATAAAGAAAGTAATAAAGATTATTTTTTCCATCGATAACATCACGGCTCCACAATCCACCACAGATTTTTTCAAGATAGCCTGATTCCCACCTCAGAATTATCAGAATATTCTAGTTTTAAATCCTAACAGAGAGCGAGGGACGACAAATGAACATCTCCATCCTGAAAAGCTGTGCTAAGCAAGTAATTAACCATAACAACACTGCAAAGATGCAGCTCCCCTATGAAATTGTGAATTATCTCTGGAACAATTCATAGCATTTTCAAAACATAAGCTGGCAAAAAGAAACTGTTTTCTCATTAACATTCCACAAATGGAATCCCAACTCCTCTTGAAAACCCCCCTCATTAGAATAAATGACAGCTTGTTGCACTTTGTTGGCTTTATTCTGGTACTATGGAAGTTTTGCTACTGATTTGCATGGAAGAAGGAACAAGCATGACAAACATTCACGTGCTTTACTGTCGTCATGCAAATAAATGACAAAACTCTCCAACTCTTTATTCTTCTCCTCATCATGTATTATTAAGGTGTTCTATCAGCTGATATGCAGTCTCTGTGATTGCACTGAATTATAAAAGACAGGAAGGACACAGAACTGCCTACTGCTCAATCCAGCGATGAAACCCTGCTAGAATCTCACATTCATTTTGTTAAATAAATATAAAAAAATTCTATTATCAAGAATGTATGTATTTTAAAATGCCACCATTTTTCTCTGCCCAGAGACAACAACTGAGCAGATGGCTGGTGGCTGAGAACTCTCCACATCTCTTAAGCAGGAAACACTACACATAGACATTAATGAGAAGAAATGAAAGCAGGCTAGACGCGCTGCTAACGAACAGCTGGGTTAGCTGCAGCTATGCATATTTTTCCCCTGGCAGTATCATTGATGATGTCACAAGGCTAGTGGAGGAAGACATAAACAAAAGGCAGGCATTTTGCTGCAGCAGCACTAAAGGGGGGGGGGGGGGGGGGGGGGGGGGAGAAAAAGCAAATGCTTGGCAGATGGAAAGAACAAAAAGAATCGGTAAGGTTAAGAGTATTATTCCACATTTTCTGGGTGTTATTACATATACTAGGGAGCACTTTTCAAATCTTGAAAGGTAGAGGAAAACATATTCAAGAAGATACTGTTAAACCACTTTGCAGGAATTAGCTGCTTCTGCAGGCAGACAATGGCAGCAAGCAGCTTTCATGCTGTATGAAAAACAGCCTCCGTTATTCAGCTCTTCAAGTTTGGGAGAGAAAAAAAAATGCTTCAATCCTCCACAGTAAAATTTGGAATTTCCAAATTCTGACTTGACTTTTTTAGGAACCTACATATATTCCACCCCATACTCTATTCTTATAGGTATATTAAATAGAAGCAGGTCCCTATCAGAACCTTCTTCTGCAATTTCATTGTACTATTATAGAAATGCCTTTAACCCCTGAGGAGTTAGAAATCACCCAAGAGTTTCAAAGCAGCAAGAACCCAGATCTCGCCTGCCACTTCACAAAAGGAAGATCTCCAAACACTTCCTGGTATCTCTCATACAGGACTTGTTGAATTTTCCCTATGAAGTCCTGTTCATCGTAGGACTTTCACTGGGAAAATCCAACATCAACTCTCTTTGAAACAACAGTGGAAGTAAATGTGCAAATGCTCAGCAAAAGCCTCCCATGGGAGACAAGGGAGAAGCAAGGCTCCTAGTAAATCCACATAAAAAACAGAATCAAGAATCTGCTGACAAATTGTAAATACAGGTAAATTGTCTGCCAGATCCCACACAGCTCTGAAGGAAGACCAATTCAGAGGGAAATTCTTATGCTTTCCTCTTCCACTGAGGCTACAGCTAAAGGCAACTGTTGAAGTTTGGATGCTGAATCATCTCCACCATTATAAAAGAATGCATGAGTAAAGCCTAGTTTATTCTAGCTGGTATGCATTTAAACTTGAGTACTTTTACACAGATTATATGCACTAAAACATAGATCTTGCACAGATTTTTTTTAAAAAAGCACCATTTATCAGAAAACAGACTAAAATTTGATCTTCAGGTCATTCTCACCTTATACAACTACACTGTTTTGTACTGAGCCTAATTTGCTGTTCAGAATCTTATATCACAGTTTCATGATTCCAATATGAATTAAAACTATTATTGAGGCAGCACTGCTTAATCGCATGAGACAAAAAGGAGCCATTTGCACCCTATGCCTTATGTTTCCAAAAGAGTACCTTAAAATAAAATGCAAGAGCACTGATTTCTCCAAGACGACCAGAGTGCTAGTTTCCACACTAGCTGAAAAAGAGGGTTTTACTCATACTCTTTTTTGCAATTTAATGATAAATCTGAAGCCCAGAGTTTATGAGAAGTGTCCCACAGACCACCCATGCTTTACTCCAGCTCTCAAAACTAGTATAGTTTGGAGGTCATGCCTTGTATTTTATCAGCACCAACAGTTTCAAATGCCTCACAGTTGACTTCTAGGTTTTGAAGTCAGAGGTTTGTGATCATTTCATCAGTAACATCTACAGATCTTGCGAATGCAACCTCCTCTAATTTGAGCTCACGATGAGGTATTGCTGCAAATTTCCCATGGAACAATGCCATTCCAGTAGTTCTACAGAACTACTTTCTTTGACAGAAAATAGTGAAATATTAAAGCTCTTCCTCTGAAGTTATTGTCAATACCACTGGGGTAGGATAATCTTAAATATTAATTCCACGTACTTCTTTCCAGACGAAATATAACTTAATCAAATACCCTTTCTCTCCCAGGAATCCCTGTTTTTCTTTCTCTGGATGCATCACAGCTAAAGCTGAACTATCTTCAAGCAGTTCCATATTAACCACTCAGTTCAAAATTCTGGGGCTTGTATGATTTCAATAGCATGTCTGAAGAACATATTTTGGATTCTTGAAGTACATAAATATGAAAAACTTAAATTACATTTTCTACAGAGAAGTATAACAATATTTTAAAATAGAGTCTAAAATTTGGGAAAATTGACAAATCTATTTGAAAACCTTTTACCTTTCAAAATCAATTGGAAAGGTAAGGCAGCATTAAAAAAGATTATTGCACCTGAAGGGCAGGCATTAGAAGCTGTTACGATTTCAGCCACCTTAGCTCAGAGTTACTCCAAAGAGTGACTCTACAGCATGTCAGTGTAAGACTGTCAGTGCCACCCTTCATTCTTACATCTGGCACATTTCTCATGTCAGTTTGAAGGGCAGTACATACAATTTCCTTATTTTCTGACTTCTAAAGTTTCCTCACACCAGGAGCAACTTCTTAAATTACATGGTGCAAAGCAGCCACAGAGTAGCAATGAATGCTCTTCATGTATTTCATGAGATATACAATATCCAACTTCTACCAATTATCTTCAAAGCAACCTCATTTTTACTGATACATTATTGGTATATCTTACAATATCTGAATCTTTTTAAGATTTAAAAAAAAAAAAAAAAAAAAAAAAAAAAAAGTCTTAACCTCCATACTAGGCTGGTATCTCAGGGGAAAGCACACTTTCTTCCAGAAAGCAGCTGGATGGACTTGAGCAGCACTACGACTTAAGAGCCGCTGAGTTCAAACCAAAATAACTCCTGTAGTAAATAATTAGGGTTTCCTTCTCCTTTTGCAAACTTTCTGAAAACTGCTGGTTAACTATCAAAACAAAAGAATGCATTAACTCTGTGGCAGGTGAATTGTTATACTGAGATGTACAGCAAGCAGCAAAATAATCTCTTCATTGCTGTTACATTAGATTATGTGAATAATCAAAGCAATTAAGTGTTGCAGTAATGCTTGATACAGTCAGCATTAGCCTTATGCAAAGTACAAAACACCAGCAGAAAACACACTTTCTCAAAAAAAAAAAAAAGAAAAAAAAAGAAAAAAAAAAAAAAACAACCAGAAAGCAAGCTTTATGCTGAAGAGCAAACTGCTTGTTTTCTAGTTAAAAAATAAAAATAAAAAAGTCTCAAAAAACCTAAATACTTTAAGAAGAGAGACTGCCTGTGCTGTCTTGTATGCATTTCATAAGCCAGCTTTGCTCCAGCTAGTTTCCATGACAGCTCAGACACAGCAACATGATCAGTGCCAGGGAGTAATTCAGAACTACACAGCTATGCTCGGTGCCATAAGATATTGCGAGACAAATGCAAGAATCAAAGGTGGTTTTTTAGTTTTTAATTAACTGACATACTCTCTACTGCCTTTGCTTTTCTCCTGCCTGGTTGCTAAGCACACCTTTTCTCACAGTATCAGTTTCCAGTTCAGAAATTTCACTTGGCTGTTGAACAGCAGAAAGATTAAAAATAAAAATTTAAAATAAAATCTGAAAAAGGAAATACCTGAAGCAAGCATGGTAGCTATTTTTTTCTCTTTTTCTTTTCCTCTAAATAGAAGGTCACCGAGACAGAGGAGCTCAAAGCAAAAAAAAAAATCCAGTCAGGAGGAAGACCACCATCTTTCCTTACTGACTCACCATCAGTATCACCTCACAGAGCACTGCTGTAACCAGTAACATTGTCTCATCCCTCACTTCCACCATTTACATAGTGGAGCATACAAACTGTTCAGATTTTACGAACAATTCATGATTCCTTCCACTAGAAGATGAATCTTTTATTGTTGTTTCTTCCCGACTACCATAGATACATGAATTTCAATTTGAGCAAAGACGGCGATAAAATATAATAGATCTGAACCACAACACAAACAAGCATTTTTTAACAGGTCGGCAGTAACTCACAAGGCATCACAACTTACAACACATTTTCACTTACAATAAAACACATAGTGAACTTTTATATCTATAGACCAGAACATAACTAAATTCTAAAATAAGGTGTCTCCACTGAATTTCTAAACATTAGTTTAGGATCTCATTCCAGAGGAAGCGAATTTGCTGCAAGACATGTTCCTGCCTTTATACATCCCACATACCACCCTACATCTCATTTACAGTTTAAAATAACACTGAATTTTAGATTTAGAAACTCTTTGCTGTTTCAAGTAACCTTTAAAGTCTAGAAACCAATTCTCATGTAATAATTCTGTCCATAATGATTTCTCTTTGGCCAGCATTGATTTCTTTCCCTCATGTGTTTCCAGAGGAGCTTGAAAATATATTTTCTTTACTTCTTTGTTTGTGCACCACATCACTGATAGTATCAGCATTGCACTGGGAATTTTATTGCTCCTGTTGAGTTTTCTAAACCAAAAAGAGCACAACACATTTTTCCCCCATAAGTTCCATGACAGCAGACTACACAGAAAAAAAAACTAAGTGTATTTTGCAGAAGTATCCTCTCCTTATCCCTTGAAGACATGGTAATGCTCTGACCTTCTCCAAAATCAATGTTAAAGAAAATCAGCGAAAAATCCTAACGTATATTTAACATCCAAAATAAATTTCATAGCATATATACCAGATCTTAATCAAGTCAAAACCTGAACCGCTATGTTATTGCAGCAGACACTTTGCTATTTCTTTATAATATCTTGGGGATTACACTTTTGTGTGGAACTGTTCAACGTTGAAATAAAACTTAGTCATGTCCCTCCATTTCAGAACTAAGCTTTCCAAGAAAGAATGATTGCCATTTCCAACAATAAAAACACAGTATTTGACAATAAATATATTCAATAAAGAAAGACTTCCTGCAAGGTTTATATTCAAACAGTTTGAATAAGCTCATGAATTTATGACATGGACAAAAACTTGGGCTGTGTGGACCACTGACATTACCTGACAGGAAATTGCATCATTTAGCAATTTTCAGTGTTGCAGAAAAGCACTGATTACTACCTCCAGTGTTATTTTTGGCATCCCTGTAGTGACCACGGTTTCTCCATCAACTTATCCTTCGGCCAGGCATTTTTAAGCATTAAGGATATTATCTCTGTCACAATATTTTCCTTTCTAGCAGCATATGGACACTGTTTGTTCCTGCTATAATAGATGGAAATAATACTCTTGTTGTCAAATATTTAGAAAGAGTCCAGTCAGCTTGTCTGTTTTGACCTAGGTTACAGCAAAGGTGCAAGCTGACAGCACCAGCTGTCATTTGATGTTAATAGACTTGTACCAGATCAACAGCTCTGAGCCTGTTGAGAAACTCACCAGTTTTGTGACTGAAAAGTACAAAGTTGAGGTCCTTGGCTGTCTTGTTCTATAGCTTCAGGTAGGCAAATTTCACTGACTCTACTATAGTTCTGGCTGTGTCCGAGAGACCATTTTCATTCTACTCTAAGTCTACTGTTGCTAACGGTTACATGTGTCACCAGGATACAGGATTCTTAATACAGACTTCCACCATTTCAGATTTCAAGAAGCATAAGCATTTGCCAGGGCCACTGCTCTATTCTTCCACAGCAAAAGACAACTTCACTGCCCTAGATGTCTTGGAATGAGATACAGCAGTGGCACCATTTACACGCAGGAAATTTTTTTCATATAATTTACAGTGGCAATGAGTTCACAACTGTGCATCCTGCAGTTTTCTTATTATCTCCAGTGCCTAGACAATTTCTGAGTGGTCATATTTAGCTTGTAGAAGACTTAAAAGGGCAGGTGGTACTTACTCTTTGCTGATCCTACTATTCTTTCATCGTGCTTGCAGACAACCTGAAAAACTACATTCATACTGGACCAGACCCAGATCAATAATTACTCGCCTTTTGATGACAGCCAGGCTGACAAGCCATGAAATAGGCAAATTTTGAAGAGAAAAGCAGTATCTCCAAGTAGACAACTGAGATGACTAAGAAAACTGGACCCTCTGAGAACACGAGAGAGAGATCATACACTGTCTTTTTTCCCTAACTGCAGAATTTCGTCTCACTAAAGTAGTATTACTTTCTCCACAAACCTTACCCTGATAGCTATCTCTACATTATCATACTGCAATAACAATAGCACTAACAGATTCCAAAGAGGTCTCTGCCTTAAAAGATATATATTTTTAATGTCAAACAAGAGACAAAGGTACATTCAGAGAGCTAGGAGTGCAGAGAAAGCAGATATGTCACTTGTTATCCCATAAAAGTTGTTACCACATAACAGACTGAGAAGAGCTTGCTTCTGTATCAAGAAACAGAAGCAAACAGTATACCTTTAGAACAGTAAAAAGAAAAAGCATGCTTCTAAAGGGGATACAAAGAGGTGCATCAAACAGGTCAGGGAGATACTGCCTTTAAAGCAGCACTGATATACACAAGAACACATTAAGATATGTTAAGGCTAGGATTTTGTGGTATTTGAGATTGGAAAAACTAAAAAGTTTGTTTCACATTTCTTAGAGTAGCATCTTAGAGGATATGCATAAGAAAAACTGCTCAATGGAAAAATGATTTTACAGTAAAAATCTGAGAGGGATACACCTATACATTCACTGCACACTTTTATGAGATTAAATGATAAAGGTTGCCAAAGATATAAATGTACAGAAAGGTAGGGGATGGGGAAAGAAAAAATGAATTCCCAATGGAAAAATAAATTCAATAACAATTAGGAGAACCATGTCTGGGAAAACGCACAGACAAATCAACGTTTCGGAGGATGAAATACAGTAAACTCCTGAAGGTGGTTTGTGAAAGATGAGGCCAGAATGTTTATTCTGATAATGTAGCAAATGCATTTGTATCTAGAATATATGTAAATAAGGCACATAGGTTCTAAGGTAATTGAATGACAAAGTAAATGATTGAACACCAAAAACACGATGTTGTGACACCAACAGTCAAAATTTGCTAGGAGTATATTTCTAGCCTTTATAAAAATAACAACAATAAAAGACCAATTAATTTGCATCCCAAATCTTCAGCAAATAGAGACAAAATTCACAAAGTGAAATGTGCACTGAGCAAGAACTAGAAGACAGGAAAGGTAACTACATAAAATCAGAAAATTTGTGAAGAAAGGACCAATGACCCCAGACTATTGTGAAGGGGGAAGCAGTGGGGGGAGGTGAGGAGGGGAGGAGGGAGAAGGAGCTTAAAAATAAATAAATAAAAAATAAAAAATACCCACAACAACAAACCAACAAGATACTAGTCTACAGATACAGGCTGACAGCTGAATCACATCTAGCCTGAACAGGGACTGGAATGAAAATTCCTGCCTCTCCACACATCTGGTGTTTTGTTCATTCCCAGCATACAAACAAGGTACCCAGGTGGCTCTGCCGTGGGTAGCACTAGAACACTCTATCCAGGACCCAGTCAACCAAGCCAAAGCCAAAGTTTCAGACAACAAATACAGACATTCACAGGCTCAAGTATACTTTAAAAGTCAAATATGATAATTTTTTACTAAGCAGTGAGTAACCAGTGGGAACTCTGAAGCCAAAGCTCGATAACATATAATTCTGCAGTATGTATAAAAAATGCAACAAATAGCACACATTCTTAAAACAAGAGCAATTGCAAATAAATGACCAAGCACTTAGGAATTGTCAGGTAACTGTTATTTTTTTCCTTATAAATGTGTCACTAGTGTTTTAATGCCAAATTTGAACTTTTCTTTGGATTGTAAGAATTGACATCGTGGGACTGGCTGCAAACAACTGAAATTAGTTTCCAAAACCAGTTCAAACTCCGAAAGCTTCTTCTGGTGAGTAACTTTATGAGACCTTGAGCAATTTAATTATCCCATGCCTTGCTTCTCCATTAAAGAAAAAAAGCAATCAAATACCTTATTGTTACTTATCCCACAGTTGCGCTCTCAGTGATAAAAAGAACAAAGTATGTGCGACACCGCCAGCTGGAGAGGACCTGCCTAATAATTTGGAAAACTATTTTCCAAAACTGTTAGTAACAAAAAAAAGTTATAATGGCAAATGGAAATTAAGAAAATTTAAGTCTCATATGAACTTCACAGTTCTGTTTATGTCTAAGTAACAGCAGTAGGTGGATGGGAAAGTACTATTTCTTCTGATATCCTATCACTTGAACTTATAAAAAAGTCCCTCAGATAGGAAAAGTTTAAACAAGCTAGCATTATTTTCGTATACACAAAGCAGTTAAAAGCCATTTATTCCTCCTCTCAGAGATAATCCCTGCTAATTGCTCTAGTCATGGAAATGAATTCTGTGGGAAAGGATAATGAAGAATACTTGTCAAATTGGTAATGTCATTATTTCACTGCACAATCCAAACAGTATAACCTGACCCATTCCCAGCATGCTGAGTATCAGCCTACAGAAAAAGACCCATGCGTAAGCCATTCTGACCTTTCCTGCTAGTTTCTGCTGACCTTTCTGACCTCATTAGACTGCTGTGTAGAAAAGCCTAAATAAAGAAATAAGGGAGCTGTTGGATACTCTTGATGGATTAGAAATAACAAGAATGCATCTAGGTCTTTAGTTACAAACCAGACCACCGAATTTCAATGTTTTTCAAGGAATCAAAATAACAATACGGATGATGATGAAGAAATAGGGAGAAACAGTGTTAATATTTAAAAATGAATAATAATTTTTAAATTGTTCATCAGCATCCTTAACCATTTATTCTGACGCAATGTTATAGGGTCGGGTTTTTAAGTTTCTGACTCAGTGAGAACAGATATTAAAAAAAACAATGGTCCCAGCACAGTTATTCTCATTAAGTAAGAATGTAACTTCAGCATCATGCTGAAAGAAGGCCTTAGTCTCTTCTGGACAGATCTGTTTAATTAATCTCTCAAATTCCCAAAGCAGGGAAACTCTAGAGCCTAGGATACAGGACTCTGAAATCCTTGCATCACATTTCAGCCACTACATCACATAACCAACACTATGTGTATCTTAACAGACAAAAGGATACAGATGCTATGAAAGTGCTAATTCATTAAATAATGCAGTTTCTTCAGTGGAACTACTCACAATTCTCACACTGGTTCCAAGACCTGAAGTAGAAAACTCAAATGTTTTTATAACTTGCTTAATAGGAAGTATCAAATACATAAATTATTTTTGCTCACTAAATATGGAGTTTTGCCTTTTTTTTTCTTCTTTTTTTTTGCTAGCATTAATACCTGCACAAAACTCTCAGAAAGGAAACCACAGCTCCACAGCAGAAAACCCTCATACTATGAGAGAAATCCTGCAGTAGTTACTCTCTATGTTGGAAGATGGGGCACAAGCCTTTTTGTCTCTTACTTCTAAATTCTAGGGAGAAAAGTAATATAAGGGAATTTACAGTCAGACACACATTTCAAGTTCCCCTTTAACGTAACTTCTGATTAAAACCTATCTTGTACTGAACCACTGGAAGATTTTTAGTATAAGATTTTTTTCTTTATATGCTTAGCTGCTCCTAAAGTCATGCTACCCATTAAAATGCAGCCAATGTAATATAAAATTAAATTACGTCCATTTTAAAGAAAAAACTAGCTCATTAGTTCCTGAAGTATCAGCTGTGAGACAGCTGCTCAATTGTCCTGAAGTTTTATAGATCCTGGCATGGGGAAACTGTTATATTTGTGATAGCAGAGATCATTTCCTTCAGCAGCTTACAGCATTCGGTAAAGCTTTGTGTGTGATACATTTCTCCTAGGCTAATCAAACTTACCCCACTAGCACCAAGCCTGCACTATCAGAAAAGAACATTTGCAGTAACTCTCATGCCATTTTCTAGTGCAGAAAACAGCCACTGGCTCTAGATACATAACACAGCATAAGCTGTTAAAGGACACAAACATTAAAAACAACTGAGTCAGGTTTCTTCTACACATTGTACAGTTGCTCCATCCAGGCAGCTGTTCCAGCACAATTAGATCAGTCTTTCTGAACTCCACAACCCCTAGTTAAGACAACAGTGCACATACATACACCTTCCATCTTCATCCGTATGCAGCCCTTGCTCAATTATTTCAGAAGTCATAGATGGTTTGGGGTCTTTTTACTCCTCTGTTATTAGCCAGGGATTGTCACACAGAGACAGTGGATAGGAACCTAGTATTTGGACATGAAAAGTCAAAAGCAGAACTGTTACTACATTATAACTCTTTCTTACATACAACAGAAATAAAGCCTGTTTGGTAAAAAATTGGCATCTTGTTAGTATGCAGAAATTTCTATCAATTGTCTGTATGTAACTGAAAGAAATTCAGATCTGGTAACATATAGAGTGAAGAAACCACTCCAGAAAGAGGCAAAGGGCTCCACTTGATGCATCAGGGTGTATACTTTTAATTTACTTGCACTTTTCAGGCTTTTGACCAATTGATGACCAATTCACGTTTCTGAGGAGGGCTGACCCGCAGGGAGAAATTAAATGGAGGCTTCTGACATTGACTGGGAAGAGCGTAGATGGGGTGCCAACAAAGCGTGAGAAAGACAGGCTACTGCCTGGGGGAGGTGGCACAGAAGCAACAAGATGCCTGAGGTAGCAGGTGTAATGTGTTGTGAAACAAGTGCAAGATAAGCACTTCTAAAGCTGTGCTGAATTAACTGGCTAACACAAAAGCCTGGACATAACTTCTCATCAATAATTCTGTGCAGATCCATCTCTATCAAAGGTTACATTGTGAATCTTCCCAGCTTTTCTATGCCTTATAATTGGTTTATACCTGTGAGTTAGACACAAAAAGTCAAGCTACCATTTAAAAAAACACATAGAATAAACTTCCCCTGCACAAAAGGAAGGGCAAAGAGAAAACATTCCAAAAGGACTGTTAAGATGAATAGGATAACTACTCTGTTATCATATTATTTATTTACGCTATAATCTCATGTATTAAGTTATTTACGTTATTTATTAAACAAAGCTTGGAAAACTTGGGAACTACAGGCTAGCCAGTCTCATCTCTGTGCGTGGCAAGACTGCGGAGCAGATCCTTCTAAAAGACCTACACTAAGACACACGGAAAATAAAGACGAGGTGACTAGTGGTAACCAACATGGCTTCACCAAGGGCAAGTCATGCCTGCCAAATTTGGTGGCCATTCATGATGTCAGCGGATACAGGAAGAGCAATTGACGTCATCTACTGGACTTGTGCAGTTTGGCACTGTCTCACATGACATCCTGGTCACCAAATTGGAGAAAAATATATATGACGGACAGACCATTCACTGCATAAGGAATTGGCTGTATGGTTACACTCAGAGAGTTGCGGTCAATGGCTCAATGTCCAAGCTGAGACCAGCAATGAGTGGTGTTTCTAAGGGATCAGTGCTGGGACTGGTGTTGTTTAACATCTTTGTAGGTGACATGGACAGTGGGATTGAGCGTATCCTCAGCACATTTGCAACACCAAGCAAAGGGGTGCAGTTGACACACTAGAGGGAAGTGATGCTAACCAGAGGGACCTGGACAGGCTTCAGAGGTGGGCCCATGCCAACCTCCTGAAATTCGACAAGGCCAGGTGCAAGGTTCTGCCCCTGCACTGTGGCAGTCCCTAGCACAGATACAGGTTGGGTGGAGAATGGCTTGAGAGCAGCCCTGAGGAGAAGTATTTGGGAGTGTCAGTTGTTGAAAGATTTAACATGAGCCAGCAATGTCCTCAGCACAGAAGTTGCATCAAGAGAAGTATGACCAGCAAGTCAAGGGAGGTGACTCTGCCCCTCTATTCTGCTCTCATCAGACCCCACAGTATGCAGGAGTACTGCACACAGCTCTGGAGCCCCAAAAAGAAAAAGGGCATGGAGTTGTTTGAACAGATCCAGACAAGGGCTACAGAGATGATCAGAGGGCTGAAGCACTCTCCTACAAAAACAGGCTGAAAGAGCTGGGGCTCTTCAGCCTGGAGAAGAGAAGGACTTTGAGCAAACTGGTCTAAAAGGAGGTATATCCCCCTATAGCAGGGGGGTTGAAAATAGGTCTTAAAAGTCCTTTCCAACCCAGACCATTCTATGTTTCTAAAAGGAACCCCACCCTTTCAGGGGCTTAGAACTAACTGCAAACATATTCTAAATCCCATAAGAATGAAGACTTTTGTTTAAATACATTATTTGGTCTGCAAATTATTTACTGTTTAATGTGGAAATAAATACACTAAATGAACTGCTAAGGTATTTTATCCCCAAAGCAACACAAAAGGAAAGAATTTATGTATTTGCCTAAGAGAAAATCCCTATTCGCAAGGAAGAGCAGATGAAGCCGTTTGACTGAGAAGGCAGCAAAGGGAAGGAATGCCCCTTTGGATGCACAGATCTGCTCTACCTGAACAACAGTGACTTTAACTGCTCCTGGTACCCAGGTAAATGTGCACTTTGAGAAGGTTTAAGAGAAAAACAAGAGGGGGAAAGCTGTACTCTTATCTCAATACTTTTTCATCACAATGAACGAAAATACCAACTCCTATAGTAAAACACAGCTACCAACAATCAGGCATGAGACTGCAGACAGCTGCAAGAATTGGGTGCTTCTCTGGGGAGGCAACTTAAAGTCCTTTATCTATAGATTTGATAGTGAGTGAAAGGCTGTACAACAGCAGATAAAAATCCTTCTTCTCTGTAAATGTTTAGCAGATGACACCTGAAGTTTAACTGCAGGACCTTATTTTCTATGTAAAATGGTAGCACTGGGCCTACCTATCATCTACAACTGCATTTCATCAACAATTCCACTGTCTGTGTTTGGCCCAGATTGCTTTGCAGAATGCTTTTTATCCCATAATCAACAAAAACTAAAATACAATAAGCAAATTTAGGTCAGAAACTGAAATCACCCACAGGTTAGGGCAGGTACTTCAAGTAAGTACTTACTAAGGTAAGACTAGTTCCTCAACAATAACTTTAAAACATCTTTGAGCTCAAAAATAATACACTTACTAAGAAGATACTAAACAATAAGACACAATGCAGTTCTACAGAAATACTGAACAACAAGCCTTCATGCTATTAAAAAGCATTAAGGCTAGAACTTCTACATCATGTACTTAAGAAACCCCAATTTTTTTTTCTTTTGAAATCAACATTTAATATCAATTTTATTCACATTACATAGAATTATGTTCTAATTCTTGACAGAAGGTCAGTTTATCCATTACAAATATGGAAAAATATGCAGAAGACAGCCCTCTTTTTCACTGAAACTGTATTAGACTACTGGTATTCAAATAAATATTCAGGTATCCATTATGGTTACCTAAAGCATTTTAATGCAGCATGAGAGATAGAAAACAAGAATGAACATCATAGCATTCAGAGCACTCTGATGTTACGCTCTGAATGAATGATTCAGAAGATTCTACGTGTTCGCACACCTATTAATTGTCAAGATTCCTTAAAGGTTTTTTCTTGCTAATAAGCCCTATCTAAGCCTCCTCTGATCTCTAAAACCCATTAAGAGTTAATGAAGTCATGAAAAAATTCACCAGAACCCTGAGAAACAGCCTCAAAAGTTTTTTCTTCAAAAATGACCACGCAATTAAGCCTTACGCTGCAAGGTTTGTACACTGTAATTCAAATAAATCTGAAGTTGTTCTTATACTGCAACACAAACATACCACTCTTTTGCCCCAAATTTTTATGTATGTATCCCATCTGTCTAGAGAAGGGCACATATTAACAGTGCCCTTACCCAGTTTGATGTGTAAAATATTTGGTACTTGAAAACTACTCACAAATGCCCTCTCTTATGCAGCCAAAGGAATACTGGTCTATTTCCTTTCCAAATCCCATTTTTAGTTGCACCCACCAGTGGAACAGTGGTAGCAGTAAGGCTGATTTGGTAAGTTTTCCTGCAGAGTTTACCAACTTACTGACTTAATGGAGCACTCCTAAAGTCATCAGGGCCTTTTTCTGTTGTGTTTGCTTAATTTTTTTAATTATAGTTCCAACTTCTGGCACACTAAGCATTCAAATGAGAGGAGTTCTCCTCTTTACACAATATCACTAGAGCAAAAGAAAATAACTCAACAGATAATTAGAAATCAGACTACATAATCTAAGGCACCAACTACTGAAAAAAAGTTAAGTCTCAGCTGTCTTTGGTAATGTGCAGTAAGGATAATCTAGGAAAGGTAAAAAGAAATAATATAAGTTCATTTGACTCTGAGCATGAAAACAACCAACAAGAAAAAGGAATAAGTGTGGTCATGGAACACTGCCTGTGTGCACAGCTCCACATGATACAGAGCCGTACATAAGCAGAATACTACTTTATTTAGATCTACGGTTGTTCACAAGAGGACAGTTTTAGTGTCTGCTTTATTTTCTGGTTTCAGACATTTAAGAGTTAACTACACTCATGCTTTCCAGTTTTTCCTTCATTAATATGTGCAGCATTTAAAAATAACAGTCTAACAACAAACACGTGAAAGAAAAACTGTACACGTTTTCAAGGATCACAGCAAAACTTACAGCAAATTATGAACATGATATCTAAGAGATAGCTTTTATTTTCCTTTATTTATCAAGCATTTTAATTACTGTGTGGTGAAGCTCTTATTATAGCACACAAATTACACACAAGCTCTTTGAACACGTTTACTACTTTAGCTGGATAGCTCTTTGCATTTGAATAAATCATATACGTTACTTCCAGTCTTAGGAAAAAAACAATTGAATTACGTTGTTATAAATTAAAATACAAGCTTTGAAGGCACCTCTTCAGACAACTTAGTGTTTTCCAGAATATTAAGCAGCTTGTATTTTTACAAGCAAGTAAAAAAAAGATGCAACAGTTAATTCATTTACATAGGCAAGAAGTTATGAACATTTCTCCTGTGAAATCTAATTACATTGGAAGCTGTTGATGTATAATAATCTAAAAGCTTTTAGCATGAATTTTAAGCCATTTTAAGCAGCAAAGCTGCAGCTGGAAATTAGAATGTTTTCCCCAATGCTCTTCTAAAATTGCGGATAAAAATCTCTGCAGAGATGTAAAATATAACACCATGTTCTGTACCATCAAATGGTACCAAATTGAAATTGGGTCTGCATAACTGCATAGACAGATGCATGAGAATAACTGCTACCATACTACTGACCTTGTGATCTCAAAGAAGGGCAGATTCTCTCAGGAGATTTTTAGACCTCTGAAATCATGTTTTCAGTCTGTAGACATTTCCTTAATCTGTCCTTAAAAAAATGAAATTCATGTCTCATTACTGTTAAAATGATATCAACAAACATAAAATTTCTATCAAATTATTAGTGATGCCTTACACAAACTCACAGAATAAACAGCAAATTCAGTTTGTTTGTAAAAAAGAAAAAAAAAAAGCAATAAACATGAGGAAATAGATTTCAGAAGAGCATGTGATTTGTGTGTATAAACCATATAAAAAAAAAAAAAGTCACTTCACAAAAATATCTAAGATTGACCTGAATTACTGACTGTCTTCTATACTGTATTTCAGAAGGAAGAGGTGTGACTCATTAATTTAAATGAACAGGCAATCTTTGAGCACACAGCCAGTATGCATGTTGTGGTTCTGATACACACTGGCCACTTCTGCTAGCAAAGTGACACAACAGGAAGCCTGCACACCAAGAAGTCTGTCACTGAACAAAACAAGATTCAGGAACAGCAAGGACAATTAAACATTAGTGTTGCTTACCAAGGCAGGTGACAGACTTGCCATCTGTTGAAGCACTTAAAGCAAGGTTTCTTATATTTCTAAAATACATTTTTGAATATAAGTTTTGGAAAAAAATCTCCACCTGATCTATAGTGTACACTTGCGCATATGGCTATGGTAAAGGGAGAAAAAGGAAACGAGCACAAGCTGGTGACAATTCCGGCTCTGCAATTACAGGTACCAATATGCATCATTTTTTAGTTTGTCAATAAAACTTGTGATTCTGCTTGAAACAAAACAAAACAAAACTTCATAATCATATTTTGGTTCATTTTAACTTGCAAAAGATTAGACTGGAATAGTCATTTCAACATTTCCAAATGCAGAACCTGCTTATGTGGTTTGAATGATCACTTCTCACCTTCTTCTGCGGCACGGAAAAAATGAGCACAGAAAAGACAGGCTCATGGTCACAAGTAACACAGAGGCACTTCAAATATGCCTGGAAGGTATTTTGTGTTCATAGGTGTTTCATAGCAGCGTGATCATAAAAAAAGATATGTACAGATTCTAGACAAACCTCTGGCAATTTCCATCTCTTTCTACAGCACTGGGAATGTTCTTCTAGCTGTGACTCCCTGGGCATTCAGTTCCTAATGTTTTATTTACTATGACCTCAAGCTTTAGTAGTGTAACAACTGATACTTCTCTATTTACAGCATGCTTAAGATTTTTTTAGGATCAAACTAATCTGGAAAATAAGTTTTTTTCATCACGATAGAAGAATTTCAGGTGATAATTAAAGTCTGCTTCATTCAGGCAAACTAAATCAACCCTCAAAAGCACTAAGAAGTGCTTTACACTTCTTAGCGCCTTACTTTTACACAAACTAATTGATATTTCATGCCAATACTGTTAGTGTCTTGATCGCAATGTAAGGAAATAGATACAATGCACACAACTCAAGCTTTTTAGAGCAATAAAGTTTTGGTTTGCAAAACCAGCAAAGTTTTTTTTGGTTGGTTTTTTTTGAGGTACACAAACAAATGAGCCAGTAGCTAATCCACTAATCCATCATTGAAGTGATGGAGAGCAGCAAGCTTCACAGAACAGATGACACTGAGCAGACTGTGTGAACTTCAGAGCAATAAAATGAGTAACCAAAGATGCACAGGCAGAGAGAGAAAGGGATAGGTAGGGAGGAAATCAAAAGGCAGTTCCAATATCAGCTGCCAAATGAATATGACATTGTGCGTGTGAACAGCTCAACACTGCGCGCTGCCAGTGGGACAGCAGAGACTGCAAATACATGTAGGTAGGGATCTGTATAGTCCTACCTCACCCTCTACTAAGTCAGCGTTTTAGCTTTTCCATCATGTCATTAGACATGACAAAGGTGACAATTTCTACTAATTTTAAATAGTGCTGTAAAAATGAAATGATGACTCCGCTCCAAGGTTTTCATCAACTTTGATAGTATTATATGAGCAAAGTAATGTGCAAAAAATGAAAACAAGTAAGAGTTGATAGGCGTGCTTCATTTAAAAAAAGAAAATTATCACATAACTTTTTCACTTTTTTGGTAAAATGTAGGTCACCTACAGTTTCCATAGTAACCACTGCTGCACTGTAGCTCTACAGTTGACCACTGCCTATGGCTGCTTCCTTTGCTAGCAGGTGAATGTACAAATACAGCTACACCTCTGTTAAAAGGAGGAAAAGCTAACCTAAGCGCTTGGAATTGCCCTTAATTTACTTGCAAACACAACTCCTGCTTCAACATTTTCAAAAGTTTTTCCTAAAGTCCTTCAATAGATAAGCTACTTTGCAAGCCAGCTGGAAACACACACAAATATTTTTTGTAAACTTGTAAAATTAATTGTCTGCATTTTTGGGAATTCAAGCTTGGTGCATACAGTGAGTAGCCTTTTAATATTGTCAATTAATTTATCTCCTTAACACTGAACATCAGAAATACAGAAAGCTCAAAGTGGACACACACTAGCTGAAGCTGTCTTTGTTAAGAGCGCAGCGAGTTCCGTGATGCTGTACATAACAAGTGGGACTTAATGGGTTGGAATATGATAATCTTGCACCCAATCACACAGCAAAACCCAGTAATACAACAGTAATAGAAACATGGATAAGAAAGGTTGAGGCCTCATTTGGGGAAACATAGTACAATTTTCAGTCAATCTGATGGTGAAAATCCTTTTCTCGCCACTATTACCAGAACTGGTGATGAATTCTTTAAAATACAAAGACTCCATGCTACATAAAGACACTAACTGGCTATTATAGTGAACGGGGAAATAGCAGGATAAACCAACATCCTCAGCCAACCACAAGCTGTTTTCCTCTTTAAAACAGAGCCATTTTGTTATTATGAGGGTTCAAATGGAATTTGCTACATAACACCATCATAATTGTCAAAGGTATTATGAAAAGTCTGAAACAAGCTTTGAAGTCAGGATACTACCCACACACAAATGTAGTAGGGTAGTATTGGTAGTCTTATATGCAGTTAGAAAACCAAAACCGTTACATACTCAGTAAACAGATGAATGACAAAATCAATAGTGTTGAATAGCATAGAGGAGACAGTGATATTTTGCCAGTTTCAGAAGTTACTCAAATACTACACTTAATAGAATTACATGCACTTCAAAGATGAACAGAATAGCATCTTAACACAAGCCAACTTCAGCAGTTTAGCAAAAAAAAAAAAAACAACCAGTCTCTTTAGTGGCCACTGCTAGAAAAGCAAATCACTGGCTTGCAGAACGTACCCTTGAAAGACAGTGCAGCTAATGAAGAACCATGTTCTGAACTGTTTCTTGCAGTTCTGATAAGCCATAATTGAGAATAAGTCTTTCATTATTATTATTATTATTATTATTGTTATTTTTAATATCTCTATTCAAAGAAAATATATGTTAAAAAAAATGAAGAAATCTTCTAGAAGTTTGTATGACACCATTTTTACAGATCTGCCTTGTAGTTTGTTCCTCTCATCGTGTATAAAGTACTGGTATACTTTCCTTCTTGACATACTGGACTCCCCTACACCTGCTTTTGACCAGTCACAAAACTCTCCTCTAGCAAAACAGTCCAACTGAAAACAATGAATTAACTCCCAAGTCTCTGGAGGTACTCAGCATCCTCACAATTTATTCATATTTCCCAGGCTAATGCACAAACTATGTAATTTGTTTAAAGCACTCATTCTGACCATCTTTAAAGGCTGGTATTAAAAGCTCTAAACCAGTACAGAATGCAGAACTTATACTAAATGTATGAAATATGACAGTAGATTAAAAAAAGAAAAAAAAAGGGGGGGGAGGAGGGGGAAGATATTATAGGAGTCTTTCTGAAGCTTTATTTGCTTTGCAAGAACACAAAGAAAATCCAAGAGAAGCTTCCAAAGGACCACTGGGACTCTTGGTAGGAATAAAAGCTGGCACTATGACAGAGCTGTCTTGAAAAAGAAAGCATAAAGAAAATTTTTCAGACAAAAATGAAACTATAAGTTATAAACCAGTAACAGAAAAATCCTTTTCCCTTCTTTTATGATTTGATTCATCAGTAATTTCTCTGCAGAATCTAACATAATAGTATCAGACCACCCAAGCTTTCACTAGAATCCAAATGTCAGAAAGTTTCCTCATGTCTGAGAAGCAGAACAGCTACAGTTAGCACTCAATCTAAGTTACTTACCTCTAGGAAACACATTGTAAAACTCTGTATTATTTGTCAAAGACCATGGAAAAAGTCTGCACTAAAATAAAGCCCATTCACATGTTAACCTCATGGCTTCTCCAGGAAAGAATGCTGAGTAAGACTAGCTCAAATCCAAGCTTAAAATTAACTGAAAGGAAGAACCAACTTTAAAGACTGGGGGTTTAAGAATGTTCATCCTTATCAAGAAAGTCACAGTCATCATGATTTAATATTTTTTAAATTGAATGTACATGATAGAGCAAAACAAACTTCATATTCTTTATGGATGGTTTTCATGCATTCGTAAAATTATTAAGTTATTTTGCACACTAGAATAGCATCTGAAGAAGACAACCACTACTACAGGAAGTTTAAACTAGTGGCTTGGATCTGATGCATTACTTTAATCACATATATATTGTATATATTTTATATATAAATACATATATAATGCACACATACATGTATATTATTTTGCATCAGAAATCAAAGACAAGCTATGAAGCTTGATTTTAGCAAATCTCAGACAAGGGCAGATCAGCAAATCTCATTTCATACGTCATGTTTCCATCAGTACATACTCCTGAGTGCAGACCAGGATTTACACAACTGCAAGGTGCTTTCCTCTAGCAAATACAAAGCAGAACTGCAAGCACTATGGAATCCCAATCAACATTTTCCAGTAATTTTCTAATGTGTTTCTCGAATATGCTCTGTGTGTCACTGAAATGAAAGATGATGAGTCAACTTACTAAGAATTTACAAACTGTCAGAGCACTGAATTCTTTTGATCTCGATAAAACTGGCTCAGTCTCATTTTGTTCATTAGCCCTAACTCTTTACCAGTTGCGAGCCAGCCAATCTGTGTCCTTTTCTGCAAGATGATTTATTTGCCAAGGAAAATCTGTTAGTGCTTTCTTGCTCTTACTCTAAAACTTTGCTTGTTGCTTGTCAAAATCCTCCTGCTTCAGGGAACCTCATTTCATTCATATATGATCCAATTAACAAGCTGTCTTTCCTCCCCCAATAGCTCTCTATTAGCTCCTCCCTGCATTTCCACTAATTGTTCACCTGTGGATTCTAAGGACTTTCTGTTCTCTTGTAATCCAGAAAAAGTCATTATTTTGCTCTTTTCTCCTTCCTTTTTTTTTTTTTTTTTACTTTCTGGACAACTACTTGATGAAATTCTATCATTATTCATCAAGTTCCACTTTGCTGAGGACTTACAAAAAATGATAAAAAATCTCAGAAAACAACCTGCTGCACTGCTTTGAGCCATGTCTTGTTCATTCCTTTACGTATTAACACGGTAACATAAATATCCACGCGATTTGAAAAGCAAGGATGTCTTAAGCTATACGTTATCAATAATTTTCAGGAAAGTTATTTGGCAAGGGTAGCAGGGTTTTCTTCTCAGCTATTTCAACTGAAAAATTATTGAATGTGGAGTCTGCAACAAGCAGGTATCCCTACTTACGCAGCAATTCAATTACAACACTGTTCAGTGAAGAACATCTTGATGTGTTCACTACGCTCTGTTGATGGAAAAATACTGTACAGTCCAAAAACTGTTTCAGCACTTCATTCTTACTCTTCACCAATCAAAAATCACAGTTGTCATAGAAACTGTAAAAACTGAAGTCAGTCATGACAAAACAATGGGATAATGGAAAATGTCTGCTGGCTCAAGTTTTCATGTCAGAAATGCCTCAGTGAATTTAAATGGAGACTCAAGTAGTTCCTCACATCTTGTAGCAACAGGTGTGATTGTTTTTAATAATCTGGTCAGAGTCTGGAAAGCAGTAGTATTGCTCTTTCTTTACACACTGGTTATACTAAATGCTGGAAAACCCTTCCCAAGCAATTCAGCATGAGTCTCTGGGTTAAGAAGACTGAATTTCTTTGATTCAGAGTCCAAGATATTCTGGAGTGACTTTTGGCTTCTGTTCTCAACATTTCTACAATCTCATTTTTGGCCTTTTAAACCAAAGCAAATCAAACATCACTTTACAAACACACTGCCATTACTTTCTGCCTCTCACATATTCTATCCAGAAAAAGAATTAAGCTGCAGACCTCTGCCCCAACCCAAAAAGGTCCAGCTCCATGCAAAACATTTTTTTAGGTTCTTTGCATGCAACACATGTCAGCAAAACAAAGCTCTACTCTTGACTAACAAAGGGTACAAGAGCCACCTCTACCACCCTGTGCCTGATCACAGACCAAAAACCCACACAAGTGTTCTTCCATAGCGTTTCACTGTGACCACCTGACATCTGATAATTACCAACTGACAGGTGTGACTTACTGCAGCCAGTTACCCTTCAAGCAGATACCACCCTTTTGAAAAGAAAATAATCATAATACACAAAGAAAATAGCTAGGCTGGTTCCATTGCAAGTGAACAAACTGTCTTCTAACACTTCATTGACCCTCTTTGCCTATGGATTATAATTAGCAGAAAGGGTACAGTTTGCAACACGCTTCATCAATTTGTAGAAGGTTAACGGACATTAATTAGATAAACTTTTCCAGCTGCACTTGAGCTTAAGTTTGGGAAAGCACAAATCCCTGTCAAATTCCCTAACCAAGAGTTTAGAAGATTTAAAACAAAGTGAAATATTGCTTCCAATAAAATGAATAGCAAACAATGAGTGAAAAAGTAAACTTTCCTTCAAGGGTTTAACAAACACTATTCACCCTTCCTTTACAAGAATGGCATGAATTAATTTGCTTACACAGCACAGTCACCTTATCAGAAAAGAAAAGAACTGTTTGATTCACACAAGGAATACTTAAATGTTTGGGTGGGATGGAAGGGAGGAAAAGAGTTACCACAGCTGGAACAGCAGCCAATAACACTTATGAAATGCTGTAACTTCTCACTCCTTGGTTCAGCGGTAAGTTCCACATCTAAAGCACCACTTAACATTTCTATACACTATTGGTGCATTTACTATACTTGTACATATATATATATGTATTCACACACACAAATATACATACACTTTTTCAAATTACATATACATTTATGCTCTTACACACCAATGCTTTTTGGATACTATAAATATATACAAATGTGTACTCTAACATACATCATACAGTGAAACTGGCACATTCATTTCCATGCATGCTACTGGAAACATGAAAACTAATAAAACACTACTGTAATCTTTTAAATGTTTTGGATATGCCCAACATTTACTTTTGATTAAAATACATGACCACAGGAAAATAAATAAAAGAATTAATGTTAAATGCTGAGTATTAGTTATTAACAGCAGTCTTAATTGATGTTTAGCTTATGAAATACTGTTATATTATTACATTCCAGTATCACAAAGAATTGCTGTGTATTGAGCTCATGGCCTAATAGAGGATTTTTTATATTGCAGTTGTGTGTCTCAGAAGTCCCTTGGAGAAGCAATGAATCTGCACACGTACTGATAAAGAAGAGCGAGAAGAATTCATATGAACCTTCTGAGATTTTTCTGAACAGCACATTGGCTTTGGGCACATTGTAGGAGCACAGACTTCAGGGAACATGTGCATAGCATAAAACACACCACTGCATAAAGTGGGCTGAGAAGGAAAGAATCCAACTGATCTCATATGAGGTTAGAACAAATACACTTCACATATTTTAAAAACCTGCTGTTATACATACAGCATGTGGTACTGAGAATGTAGTTGCATACGGCAGCAAGCCACGTTTTCATGTTTTGCCACGTATTTAAGTATTATACAACCTAATCCCACAAGTTTATCACGCCATTGTTATTTGTGAATATTCTTATTCCAACTTGTGCAGTGGGAGATCTCAAACTGCTAATAAATTTTAAACATCTGGGTTTTACAGAAGCTTATGACTGGTAGAAAGCAACAGCAAGAGAAGACAGGAATGTGAAAATGACTATTACCACCATTTGGTTGGAAAGGAATATTCTGAAACAAGATATAAAATTCCAAATCCTATTGTACAAAAAGCCTTATGCAAGCAGTAAACTGTGATAGTTGCACACTTTTAAAAACAATGGTTTTAGAAAAAGAAAACTGTTTTTAGATCATACCACTAATTTCTCTTTGAGGAAACAAACCAGAAATTACCACAAGTACCTCAGCTAATTTATATCAACTACTGCATTTTCTTGGACTACGGTTCTGATGCTTGGATAAAAATACCACTGTAAAAAGAATATGTGGCTTCTATTTTGACTCCACTATATTGTCCAAGATTCAGCTATGAAGAGCCGCGTTCCTTAAATTCAAATTTAATTACTTATTTCTACTTCACACACACAAAAAAACAACTACTTCAATCAGCTTATTTTGTGATTTATAAAGTCTGTTATTGTAGCAGTCATAGATTCTTGTCTATTTTATGTACTTGTTTCTTCCTCTCTCAAAAACCTTAAAAAATAGTTACCCCAAACTGAGTTGCTTTAAAGTACTGCCATTACCGATAGAAACAACAAGCAAATACGTTGTGGCTTTGTTAAGAACGAAACAATGAAAACAAAAACCATATAAAAATGGAAAATCGTCCAAAGCTAAGCAAAATAAACGTGTCTGCACCATGCCCTGAAGCCTATTTGCTAGACTAAAGCACTGGCAGACCGCCAAGCGGAAGAAATTCCAGACTGAAAACCATATTGCAAAGCTCAGAGAGTTCAAGTTCAAGAGCCAACAGCAAGAGCCTAAACACAATCAAAGGAGAGTAATGAGTTGGGGGTGGAGGAGGGGAGTTGACTTCTCATATCTACCTGTGTCTCAGATCATCTCAGTCTTTGTCCTTCTCACTACCATTCTAATTTCAGTGAGAAGCCTAGAGAAAAGTCTGGTTTTTCAAAACCTACTCTACTATCTGCTGTCTTTATTCTGTTCTTCAAGTGTCTCATATAGACATCAAGTATGAATATAACACCATCTCATAAAATATCCTTCTGCTCCTATCAAGGGTAAAAGGAAAAGACTGAGGCTCAGGTGACAGGATGAGTGATTACAAGGATCATCTGCCCGATTTGCAACAGATAGTGCAGACTACTCAGCACTGAACAGACAGAATAAAGCAAAAACACCGGCCTCATATATTAGTTACTGCTGCTTTTTCCTCTTCCTCAAAATTATCACCCAAAACAGAAGATGTTCTCCCATTTTCCTAAAACATTTCACATTCCCTGGTAGTAACTGATATGGTACAAAAGTTATGCAATCTGACAACCACTAACTTTTACCAAAAAAGTCTTCTAGAGGAAAAAGATGTTTTTAAATAGGAAGGATCTCCTCACACTGTTAACACTGAAATGCAGTAAAACAGAAAAAAGAACTTCAAAATAAATGCAGGCAACCTACACTGTGTCTCTTCAAAGTAAGTAGAACTTTTCTGGATGCTTTAATACAACACTTCAGTACTTACGGGTAAAACGATTAGAAGCTGATGGGTGGCCACTGCTTCCGCTATCAGCACTTTCACTGCTAGAAATATCATCATCCGAATCCCACACACAGGCGCAAGGCGAGGTGCCACTAACTTCTTCAAACTTCCTCTTTAAAATTCCACTCATTGCTGCAGTGCTGTCACATGCACCTGTAACAGGAACAGAGGTAATGAAGCATTGAAACACCTGCCTGCTGTTCAAGTCTTCTAATTCATTTCACCTGGAGGAGTTTATATATCATTCTGATACCTCTACCTTTAGTTAAGTGGCTCCTTATCATGGGTTTTTAAACAACTTTTACAGGAGAAGCTGTACAGAATGTCCGAAAGACATTCTAACTCTATTACAGACTGTCTTTTCTTCTTAAGATAGAAAGTGCTATCTGTATTCTACCAGAACAGTCAACATTCCACAACTAATTTTCAGGCACAAAACTAAATAATAAGTATTTCACTTTATGCTTTGGTGAAATGCACGTAATCTCATACAACTCAGTAGAAATGCATATTCATTCACACAACACTTCAAACCTTTCTTGGCACCTAGAACTATTACGTGACAAAAATCAGTATTTGTCACCAAGTACAGTTCAGAATGAAATGCTCAGCACTAGCAAATGCCCATATTTTCAATTAGATTTTAGAGCATGAGATACTTAGCATATTGTCAGGCCAGGCCCTGCAAATACTGTTCTGAGGTCATATAGCAATTTTAATTTACACAGAAGTTTCTTGTGCAGCATTTAGAAAGTTCAGATACTCAGAGCAGTGGCACATACGCAGACTATGTCCATTTATACAAGTATCATGGGATTGAATCTATCCTCATGAACTTTGCTTTCTAACCATACTGTCCAATACCATTGTTTCCCCTTCATTTAAGATACCTGACCGTTTTATCCCTACTTATGGAATGCTAAGTGAAAACAAAATAAAAATTCCTAGATCACGTTAATGCATCTAACAGGCTAAACCAGTTTTTTTTTTTTCTTTATCTTTAATTTAAAAAAAATATATATAAGTTTACTGTCAGCATAATTACTGATTGCATCCTTGTGATATAATTAATTGCAAGATCTTAATTTAAAAGTTACTGATCATATCTGCTCTCTGACTACACTAATCAGTAGAAAGTTGCTGTAAATAGCTGGAGAAAAAAAGACAAATTTAAAAAGCTGCTGCTTGACACTTCCAAGCATACAGTAGCAAAAAATTCTCATTCTTCTGAACATCACTTGCCTTCAGCTTCTATAAGCTGCCAGTTCAATTTAGTTTATAATGAAGTATTTTCCTCCACTAAATTTCATTTTACCCTTATGGATGTGTCTAACTGAGAGAAAAGATTTCAATATAGATGTGGAATGCTACCATAATGCAACATAATGATAAGAACAGATGCTGTATTATCAGCAGATCTTCAACACTGAATTTATTTGTCTGCAGAGCTTACTAAAAATTAAAGAACAAATATATTAGGTTCTAATACTGTCAGACACACAAACACATTTAAATGCATATCCCTTTCATGTTCTTCTCAACTTTTACTATTTACAAAAAAAATTGTTTTCCTGAAAGAGATTTGATCAGGCTAAAGACATGACAAACAGCACATGCTCATATCTCAACTTTGCCCTTTTCTCCAAAAGTAAGTAACTATACGCTGCAAAGAAAGTATTACATTTCTATCCTGAGGACAAGGAAAGGATCATTCTATATCTCCTTACAGTTTACAATAACATCAGCAAAAAAACCAAACCAAAACAAAAAAACCAACACAACTAAAAAAAACCCCACAAAACACAACCTTAGTTTAAATACCGTAAGTTATTAAGATACAACAACTAACACAACCCCACTTAATAAAGAAAACCCACACAGTGACACATTGAAAACCTAGAAAAATGGAAAAAATGAAGAGGGGGAAGAAAACCCCAAAAGTTTTTGAGTCAGAAAAAAACTCTTCCAAACTGCCCTCCCTGTCCTCACTGTATCTCTTGCTGACCACCTTTTCCTCTGCTTCCTGCAGAGCTTACAGCACTGAATTTGCAAAATCACAATTATTTCCATGGCAACAGCCTGCAATATCAAAACCAAAGGATTATAGCTTGACTGCAGAACAGGGTAAAGAAGCAGCTGGAGTGTGAGAAAGAAAATGCTTACACTGAAACATCTCAGTGAAAAGGCAGAAAGAGTAAGAAAAGGGCTGACAGATTTTACTGTGCAATCAAAACCTAGGTCAAATCCATGTCTAAGTACATTGAAATTGTGGCTACAGGAGTCTTAAAGCTCCAAGTCCAAATAAGCTCTGTCATAACTGCACTGCAAGGCAAACCTAATAGCTGTAATCATTACTAGTGTGCAGACTGTCACAAAGAGCTGATTTCATAGCCTGAAATGATTTCTAGACTAAAGCCTTTTTGCCAGACATTGTCTTTTGCAAGTACACCACATAGCACCAAGATGACTAACATGCAACTTGCCCCTCAGTAAAGCTGTCACAGATGGTAAGAGTCTCAGTAACTGTAACTGTTTACAGTTAGTAGCAGAAACAGCTATTTTTAACGACAAAGAGTCTTAAATTTCCTTGCATTTAGCACAGCCCACATTTACATCAAGCGCCATGAGCTGACAGCAGTAAAGCCATCTTATTAAGATTTCTGCAATGAACCGTACCATACGATTTCCAGGATCCCTGGAACTAACGTATACACTAGTTCTAGACCCAGCTAGCTAATATAGTCAAGCCAGGGTACAAGGGAACAGTGGAGAAGTTGAGTATCACTATGAATTTAGGTGCTGTCACTTGTGTAGAAAAAAAAAATCTTTTGATTTGTGTGCCTCTGGTATCAAGTCTCTGCAGAAAAAACATTGGATAGGGGAAAGATACTTCCATTATTCAAAAACGTGGATATTATGCAGATGATATCTGTTTGTACACACTATGTACCAGCAGGAGATTCCTTCAGAATCACATCTGTACAAACAGCTGCCATTCCATAAGCCAATATTCTTCAGAAAGATGCACATCTGCACAGGACTGAGGCATGTTCAGTCTGATGCATTTAAGCCATACCTCATTTACACAGACATCATGCTACCTGTATCACATCCACATCTCCAGGAGCAATAAGCATGGCGGTATACAGCACATCGTGCTTATCCAAGAGTTATTTTGTACTCTGTTGATCACAAAACACATCCCAGTGGAAAACAGAGTAAAACAGCAGTCCAACTTCTGACAGAAATGAAACCACAAAGCTTTTAATATCTGTAAGGGTTTCTGAAGTCCAGAATCAAGAAACGAGGACAGGGAACTGTAATTGAATTGTTACAACTAAATCTGTAGTTTCAGTTTGATTTTTGGGAATCAAACTGAAGCTACCACAGTCACAAAGAAATCCAAACCCATCCTGATCTTAAGACTATACAGGATCTGGGGACAGAACAAGACACCAAAGACTTACTTAAGTTGAACTTTCAGTACATGAGTGGAAAGTAGAAGTCTGAAGCACTACAGTAGCGTGTATATTCTGAAGGTGCATACTTCTGCATAGAATCCAGTACACAAAAAGTACAAGACTCTACAGAAAACGAACATTATATGACTAAGAAAAGCAGATGTGTAGAATACATTAAAATCTGAATTAGAAAAGTAGTAAGTCACTGTTTTCAGCCTCTCAGAAGGATAACAAGAGCTCCATCCTTCAGAGGTGAACACTGAGACAACAATCCAATACAATCAGAGATCCACCACAGCAAACTGCCTGTTCAGATGAAAATTGAAGAGTCCAATTAAAACCAGATGTTTGTGGATAATTATTAAACAGCTGTCTAACAGCCAGAAGCTTTCCTGCCTGTTGATGTACGCTTCACAACAATGTCCTCCACAGTGATGCAATGCAACAACCTCTGCCAGACTCCTTACTGTGCTAACGGGGCACTAAAATGCACTAAGGCTAAGCAAAGCTGAGACAGATGGAGCAGTATCAGAACAAGGAAAATTGGCCACGTGCGCACTGTTGTAGGTCAAATGCCAACGCCTGACACAGACAAGGATTCTTTGAGGAAAGGACAACTTGCCACAGCAGAAGCATGACGTGTG
The DNA here is from genome assembly GCF_026119805.1 of Tympanuchus pallidicinctus. Lineage (NCBI taxonomy): Eukaryota > Metazoa > Chordata > Aves > Galliformes > Phasianidae > Tympanuchus > Tympanuchus pallidicinctus. Next base: position 17,376,298 of record NW_026294669.1, on the reverse strand, counting down.
CCTGCTGGGAGAAGGACCTCTTTCTTAAAGCACCCCATCCATCTTTCCTCCTTTTCCTCACACTGGAGAGTAGTGCTACAAAGAGAACATTGTCAGACCTGGGCCAGCAGGCTGGCAAGGTGATGCCTCATGGCACCATGGCAACAGGTAGGCCTGAGTAAGGAGCTTGCAGGCAGAGGTACTGCTGGGAGAGAAAGTCCCACCTGAGTGCAGGCATATTTAAATCAGTCACAGTACCTGTAACCTACAGAGTAAAATAATGCAAAAGCCTGGGTAGATTGACTCTTTCTTGTGCCTGAAAGGGCTGAAGATTTTAGAAAACCATGGTAACAATCGCAACACAGGAGTCCTTTAGAAAGCAGGTATCTCCAGATAGCAGTGAAAAGCCCCAGAAGAGCTGCGTTAGAATTGCTGGTGAGTGGAAGGGAAGGGTGGCAATGCATTGCTTCCTGTAGTCCCAAGAGAAGCTTTTTCCTCCCCTGCTGCCCCCTGAAAGACACGTTGCCAAGCCAGCTCCATACATTGTTAGCTATCACCCGCAGTCCTTCACTGCAATCCACAAACAACAAAAAAGCAAAACAAAAATACAATCCACAGAACAAAAAGTACCAGCACCAGGTTGGGTACACAGAGGAAAAGGCTCTTCTCCTAACTTGCACTTCTGCTATTGCTTTGACATGTGCCAGAAGATGCTAAGAAAACAGACAACAAGCTGCAGTACGGACATAAGGAATTCAGAAAATCTTTCCTTCCTGACAAAGAGACACTTCTCCTAGTCACAATTTATGAAAAAAAATGACTGTGCTGCAAAATTCAGCATTAAATATATATACAGTTTATATGTTTCACCATATGGGTAAGTGAAAAAGCACGGAACATACCTGCAAAGACATGGACACAAGCATGTATCAATGTATCACAGGTAACAGCCAAAACACAAAATCAAAGAGATATGAAATGATGAAATAGGTCCCTGTCTCAGATCATGCATCTTCACGTTCACGATGCATTCAGGAAGCAGATACTGCCTAAAGCTCCAGTAAGAAAAAAAAAACAAAAATCCCAAACAAACGAGAAAGTCCAAAGGCATTTCGGTTAAAAAAAAAAATCCAATTAATTTTTTCTTTCATTCACTTATGAAACCTTATTTTGGACAGATTCCTTCTTGAGAGCTGATAGCATCAGTAATAAAACCTGGATAAAAATTCGTATCTGGAAATAAAAATAAATGGCAGGCAAACAAAGACTTAATACATGAGTAACACAGCATCTTGCCTTGTCTCAAATGTATCAGCTGGAAGCAAGGAAAAAATTAGACAAAAAATTAGACTGGAGTATCAGTACAGATTTCCTTCTGAACAAAAACCTATCCTACGTAGATGACTGCAAACAGAACAGGAGGATGCAGAAAACAGATGTTACACATAAAACATTACTGCTCAGTACTCATAAACAACTCCCACCCACTGGCCAGTCAGCATGTGCTATAAGATGCTTGGAACACTTGGCAAATCATTTCAGAGTTAAATCATGAATATTGACGCCCACAAGCAGAGATGTTTGGACTATTTGTCATGATTAATATTCTTTTTGCATTTAGGTTTATTTATTAGCTCACACTATATTTTCAAGATATTTCTCTTCCTTGGAAAACATCAGTAAGAGTTGGTCATGAACTAACCAAGGCATTTGCTTGGTTACAAATCACATTCTGCTCTTCGTACAGCTGACAGTTTTTCAAGGGGGGAAAAAAAAAAAAAAAAAAAAAAAAAGTCAAAACTGAAAGCATCTATAGTGAGAACATCACTCACACAAAGAATACCATTTGCTTGTGAAAATGACTATTCATGTAAAGGACTGCATTAATGCAGACACGAATCCATTTGCATGAATGCTTGCAAACAGTGAACAGCAGAGGTACAAGAACATGAATCAAACAGCTGTTCAGAATTCAAATTTATGTTTGCAATACATGTTTCTGTGTATTTGGCAGCTCTAATAACAAGCACCAGTTATCAGAGGTAGGCTCTGATAATTTCACAAGTACAATCTGTAAAAATTAAAAACACACAGCGGGATAATTCCACTTAGAGACCACTGTGTAGGCACAGGAAATACCATTAGTATAATCTTATTCATGAGTTGGTGCTTACAGCAGGGGTCAGTTACACAGGACATAAACTAGGAAAAGGCTTTGCTTGCTTCAGACTAGTTAAACCTACAGCACTAAGTAAATCCTATAGGAATATGGCTGTGCAATTCAACCTGGGGAATCTGTTCCAAAACTGCAAGCTAAATCCTGCCAAGCCTGCTCTTTGCAGGGTTTCTGTACCGTCGCTTCAGAGAACTCCTGATTTCACACTTGAGCACTAATCCACGAATCTTCCAGACTGCCTACACATTGTTGCATGCTCCACTGTACACTCAAACTAGCTCCACCGGCAATGAACTTAGAATGCCAAAGGGATGCTGGCATATGCTCACTCTCCTGTCTACGTTGTACGGATGTAACAATGTGTGGCAGTTCTGTACCCCTTTGTTCTGTACAGCATCTCACAAACACCTGCACATACCAAGCATGCAAATATCCTCCATTCATCACCCCAATACAAAATGTTCATATACAGCAGCATTAAAGCAACCTTCTGATGTCTGAGTTCAACAGCTACACGAAATACACGCAGTTCTGCAAACAAGAAAATTCTAGGCTAGCTCTCCCTGGGCCTCTTCTCAGCATGCTCCCTGAAGAGCGAAAAGAGATGAGTAAAAAGCAGTGCTAATTCAACCAGACATCCAGGAACTCTGCATTCAGCTGCAGGGTACGACCTGGCAGAAGAGGATTCAGAGGCACTCAACAAGAGAGAAAGCTTTCCCATGTAGATGAGATTTGCCCATAGAAGCTGTACACTCTGACACTGTTTCACTCGTAACTGTTTTCTAAGTGAGTTGTTGCATCAAAAGCCATTTCCAACAGAGCAAGAGACACATAAAGGGTACTGAGCCCTACAGGCAAACAGATTCAAGAGAAAGTCAAGCTGCAGCTGGGCCACAAATTCAGGCTCATGACACCTAACCTTCAGATCTATGTCACCTAAGAGAATGTTAGCTGGGTCTATCATGGGATCCCCACCGAAGTTTTCAGGTAGTACCACCAAAGATCTGAAGAAACTTTCAAACTCCTATCTGGGCTCCCAGAAAAGGCTTATTACTTTTTAGACTGCTCTACTGAAGGAGAGGGTGTGGCATTGCTCGGGCTATGAGGCATCAGTCATCCATAAAATTGCAATGTGAAAGAAAGAACCAGATACTGCCGTAGGTCCTACTGACTTCTACACCCTCACCACCAGCTATTTTTCCAACTTGCTGCCTGATTACAAGTTCTTCAGCAATCCTCCCCCACGCATGTACTTCCTTCTCAGGTCTGTGACCACAGCTAATGAGGTTCTCTCATTTCCATGCCACTGGTGAGTTCCAGCAGCAGCTGACTGGGAATACTGGATAGAACATGCATATCTTTAGTTCAAGTAGTACGTGAATCATGAGGGAACTTCAGAACTAGTGACTACACACAGCAGTTTTACCCAATATCTTTCATATTGTCATTATTAAGTAGGTATTTTTAGCCAGCAAAATCCAAATCCATCTGCAGCAGTAGCGTTTCCAAGGAGACAGAATCATTTAAATATATGTGGAACTAGATCTTTGTTTTTATCAACTCCTCGCTGTTACCAGAACTGGTTTGAGTTAAACTTCTCATTTTGGGAAAAGAAAAAGCGGAGAGAGTGTGACTGGAAAAAATAAACTTAGAACTTAGTAATAAACTTAAACTTAGTAATTCAACATTTTCCTTGTCGATTCAGATATATACCCACTGCTTACAAATAAAAAACAATCGGATGCAGTTCATCTGTTTTTCAGTCATTCTTATTTATCCGTGTTCACACTGCAATAATACATATAGAAACAGCTTCTCAGTTATTTAGAATCATTTTGTAGATCACTACAGCATATTGATTTTTTGGATTGTTTATTTAGCAAACTTACATCAGGCTCCATTCTAGAAATGGCTAGAAGATGCTGGCAGCTGGCAAGGTATGTAAATAACTGGGTAAAGGACAGAGCTTCTTCCACTCCTCTTTAGTGCACAGCAAGAATTTTGTTGGCTTTTTCCAGCTTTTCTTTAATAAAATCACTTGAAGACTTTTAGGTCTTTTCTAAGTGAATTCACTCTGAATGAACAGAACAAAACTGAATACATGTATTTACTGATTTTAACCTCTGAAATCTAGTAAAGCTCAACTGCAGTATTCCAGCGAAATCTAGCTTTACAAACATATAACCACATAGACTCAAACCAAGCAGAAAGCTTCTAGTCCTTTCTCTTATTTCAGTTGTATATACACGGCCTATGACAACAACATATCCCCCTTACTGTATTTCTAGTGGGGTGGAAAGATGAACAATTAAGTCATTAAAAACTAGTTAATGAAATAACCCTCCCAGTTCTTCCGTCAAATGATTAATCTATAATACTGTATTTTAAGATACAGACAAGTGTCACACAAATTAACAACTGCCTAAGGAGCAATCACTCCATACAATTTAAAAATGAACCCCTTCAATAAAAGAGTAAATATAGAAAGTTGCTTAAAAAAATAGGTGTTTCTCAGTACATTATCATTAACTTCAAGAAATGTCAGGAAAAAAAAGTCATGTTGGAAATATATTGTGGTTACTGGAATACTTGCAGTAGCTTCTTTAAGATAATTATGAGATTACATACAGCAAAAGCACAGTTATCTAAAATAAATGAATTCCATGAATTCCCACTGTAGTGGTAAGTCCATCACTAATGTGAAATAATGTAAATAATTGTTTGCTTTAAAAACAAAAAAGATACACATTGGCAACAATTTATAAACACAATTCATTTATGTCAATAAAGATTTCTGCTTCAAACAATCATAATGAGGTCCTGTAGTATTACAGCTATTTGCTACACGTAACACATGCAAAACTGAGTCAGGAGGGAGCTGACACATTTAAATCCTCCCCTCGTACAGAAAACTCTGTTGTTTCCAAATTCTTCAGTGGGACCAAGACCTCCTTCTGTAATTGTAAACCCTCACATAACATACCTCAATGGATAAGCCTGTTTTCTGCACTAGGTTATTTACTGTACTAATAATTATTATTTTACTATTTACTCTTCACCATCCCAAATTTCTGTTATCTAAATGCTGCTGCTAACATATGAAGTCTGTAGAATGATTTTCATACAGTTAATTAAATTTGGTGTGCAGCTGCAATAGATAAATCTTGTAATACTGATCTTGTATGTGTAATTTAATTATATGTATTTTTATGAAATAATTTTTTGATTGAATTATAAACCACAAATTTTAAACACAAAAATAAAGCAAAAATAAATGAAAGAAACATCACTCTTTTCAGATGTACCGACACTGTTTTGCTGCTGGTAGCATACGCTGTATTTTCAACAGTAGCTCCACCACACAAAAGATCTCTCATCCTATAGCCTAATGAACAACTTGCATCACTGACTACACCATCACACGAGCAAGTTCTCAAATAGCATCAGGGATGCCTAGGATTCCCCTATGGATTACAATTAATTTGAAATGTCCTAGAAAGCAGAAGTAATAAAGACACTGCTTCAAATTCACTAACGAGAAACAAACGGTAAGATTGTTGCACATGCATGTTTGTTAGCCATGAAATATTGTGGCAAGGATCAAGAACAGCTGCTCAATACAGTATTTTTTCTCCCTTACCTGTACACTGGTTTTCTGTGTTTCAGCTGAGTACAGACTGAAAGGTTTACTCCTCCTTTTTTCTATCCATCAAATAGCAGTCATCCAATAACTGAAGTCATCCTGGCATCCTCTGGAACATGCTCTCTCCTCTCTCCCCTGTTTCCCGCTCCCCACCCCCATCTGCATCCCAGCAAAATGGGAAAACAGCAAGAAAAACACACACAAAAAAGCGTATCTGAAAAATAGGTCTAATAAGCTACTTAGTAATCAGTGAGGACACACTGTACTGAAAGGTAATGATGAAATTTAAAGACAAGGGAAAAAAAATAGACATCTCTATTAATAACCTTCAGTTCCTCTAGTGAATAGCAATTCTCCCCTCCAGCTCCTTTCTCTAAGGAAAAACAAGCAACCAGCTGTAGGAATACTTAGTGCCTATATACATTCTTTGATACTGACTCAGCTCTCCAGATTGTCAGTGAAGAGTGCTGCTGTGCTTTTGAGAAATTCTGTGATTATCCAAGTAACAATGCTGCTTTTACACAAAGCAAGATTCTGAAATCTCAATGCAAATTACAATTCAGAGATTGATGACGGTAATTTCCTACTACTCTCCAACTCTGTAAAGCAATACCAACTGCACAGACTAAAAATAACACTATGGTTTTGAGATATGCAGCATCAGAAGTTCTGAGGCCAAAATAATAGAGGGCGGGGAGATTTTCTGTGGCTTTAATTTCTACCAAATTGTAGCTGTACTTCCGCCATTTTAGTGTCCCTGAGCATCAGCTAAATACATTTTCTTTCTGCTTGGGACCGTATTTATAAAATATCTAAAAAGAGAACAATTGCTACTAACATCTTCCTTGAAGCTTTATCTATATAAAACTCTACCTATATAAGCTGTGCTTATGCATCTTTATTACTTATTTCATAAGTAATCACAAGATACCCTGAGTTGGAAGAGACCTAGAAGGCTCATTGACGCCAACTCCAATAACACAAATCTAATGCCAAAAGCCAGTCTCTAGGTGATTTTTGTCCACGCAAAATTTTCTAAATAAATAGGAATTCATATGCAAAAAATGAGTTGAACAATTTTCAATTTTTTGTGCCTCCCTTCCATTACCAAGTCTACTTGCAGCCTCCTAAATTCATGATGAAAAAGCATTTTTCAAGAAAAATTGCAAAGAGAATTTTGATTTTCTACATATTCAAATAAATCAGGTATCAGTTGAAGACATGAGCATTAAGTTCATTTCATTTGAGTTTAAAATCAAAATCACGAATGAAACTTTACTGCCACATCAAAGTACCTGCGTTCTAGGATTTCCCTTTGAAATCAAAATACTAAGAAGCAGAAGCTGGAAAATACCTTTCTGTTTACAACCTTCTATTTGCTGCCACAGATTTTCATTTAAATTAACTGTGAATTCCTTTAAATAAGAGCATCCATCTTCACTGAATTATTGATCTTTAACTGTAGTGAGACCATATGAATTAGCATAGACCCACTATACAGTGATAGCAGTAAAAAAAAAAAAAAAAAAAAAAACTGGAAAAACTAGCTGTTTGCCACATCATAACAAACTGCCAGTGGATTCTGTGCATAGCACTCAGATTCTTTATGACACCTACAAGCAAATTAGCTCAATTTAACAAAAAACTTTACCTCAATGCCTAGAAATAAATCTTGGGAACACTGAGGAAAGTGTGAAGAGACATTTTGTCTGAAAAGCAACTAGCTGGAAGATACCTCGAACTTTACTTTCTTTGTTATCTGCACAGATAAGCTTAGGGTGAAGCTTTGGTGCTCAACTCTTCTAGTGGCTTAGCTGCTGAGAGAGATGCAGGGAGATAGACAATTGCAGACTCATAACTGGTTTTAATATAAGACTTTCCAATGTGGATGCAAGGTGCTTTGTTGTTCCAACCCTGAAGTACTACTATTACTAAGACAGAAATGGACAGTACACACAAACAAGTCCGGATTTCTTGCAAGTGCCTGCCAAGCAATATGGGAGTTATTAACAAATCCAACCAAACAAAACTCAGCCTTTAAAACAGTCCCAGACTGAAGCAACTACTTAAGACAGAATTAGAAAAGAAACTGCAAGTGGCCTTGCTCTAAAAAAAAAAAAAAGAAAAAAAAAAGAAAAAAAAAAGGTTATAATTACATAGGCTGTTGTTTCCCCCACACTTTACAAGACAGGTACATGCGAACCTCCTCAGCAGAGCGGCGTTCGTGCAATCTATCTATCCTGCATTTGGTAGTTTCTTCTATTTCCTACTTAACATTCAGATAGACCTTGTGAGATTTGCCCTGTTTTGCACATCAAAAATAAAGCCATTTGCTTGATAAATGTGTTTTAGACATATGAAATGCAATTCTATTTGTATGTCTTGCTCTGAGCAAGCTCTCTGGTTGTGGGGGGTTTGGATACGCACAAGGAGAAGTTACAGGCAGTACAGTTGGTGGCCTGTAGCACAAAAGAAAAAGAGCACAAAGTGGTCTACCATGGGCCTGAGCATCCTTTGCCAGGAAGCTGCCTTTAAATGAAGCCTCTTGCCCTCGGCTATGCCCAAGCTATGCTACAACCATCCAACAGCCATGCAGTACCCAATCACGTGTCCTCACCAGGCTGCCAGCCCCACACTGTGCTGAGGCTCTGGGTGCCCGGCCTACCGCCCTCTGAGCGCTGCCTTCCAGTCCCTTTGGAGCTGCCTGCCACCCCGGCCATGATGGCTGAATCAGGCTGACCGCATCCACTGCCAGAATCTTCAAAGCCTTCACTAACTTTTGCAGCTCTGAATAACTATCACCACACTAATTAGTTGCATATATGCAGAGACGGAATAAAGGAAAGTGAGTCCTTTTTGAACCAAGATCTGTACCCAGTTCGTGCTATGACTCGAGTAATTAACGAGGGGGTTTATAACCATTCAGCCATTTCAGCTTTTTTGAACTTTTTCCACCTCTCCAGAACTACTACACTGCACAAAAAAAAAGCTTCATTAGGAAACAGACTCCCACAAAGGTTTTACTTCTCTTTTTCCTCACCAACTCTGTTGCTACTAAAATATTTGCTTCCACACTTTTTGGCTTTACGAAAACTCAAGCTTCTTTTAGCAATCCCTTTATGGAGGGGTGACATCTTGAAGGATAACCTCCTTTATGACGCGGAAAGAAAAAAGTTTCAGAGAAAAAAATTAGGAAGCGTATATAAATTACATCGCTGCTTTACTATATAATGGTGTTAACAAAGTAAATTAAAAGAGATGGTGGAAAACAAAAAAACCCTACACAAATAAAAGCCTCATTTATCGTAATGCTTTAGACATCTCTGATTATAAATGTGAACTGACACAGCTTAGTAATTAGAATCACAAACAAATCTCCTGTATTTCATAACAACCTGATTCTTTCTGGAATATTCTTTCTCAGACTCTGTCTTTAGCAGAGCTAATTGTTCCACTCTCTTCCCTCTGTAGGCTCTATCAGTAACCCCATTTTCCTTCTCTTTAGGCCTTTATGCTTTTCTTTATTAAAAAAGATTTTCAGCTGTTCTGTTTCATCTAGTAAAACATTTTTTTTCCTCTTTCTGCTTTATTCTATCCCATATCTAGTCCATGCCTCCTTAGTGCACATGCCAATTTCCTTCCTAGAGCCATGAAGGATTTACTTATCTAAAGACAGAGCAGTTAAAATTCTTTAAAGATAAATCAATAGTGAAAACCACAACAATGTTTGACATCAAAGAAGATGGTTTGCTAAGCTCTGCAGCCAGTTTTTCATTAGTGGTCCTTACTTCATACATACATCCAAAGCAAGCCAAGACAGTTTTCTTTCTGCGATCTGGCATAGGATGTGCTGCATTTCTCTGTTCTCATATTTAAAATGCTGGGCAGCACATTGCACACCAGTTTGGTTTCTTCTGAAATGCAAACCTTTTGCAGGTAGAAGAGAAAGAGAAGAGGTGGCCAGAGAAAAAAGGTACATTGGAGAAATGATTAAGGGTATCACCTCTTTTTATTTCCACTTGATGATCCACACAGGCAGTAATAAAGCAGGTGACTCCCAGCAGCCACCTCAGGTTATGTAACTTTTTGATAGTTAATCACGCAGTCTTTCTTTAGAAACTAATTACTGTATATCTCTTCTGTAAAGTATGAGAGCAGCTCAGATACACTGTTTAATGAAGACACAAATGGAGCCTGATATTTGGAGAAAGCCAGATATTTGAGTCTCTGCAATCTGTTCATCAGGATTAGGCATTTGCTTAAGAAAAATGGTGGCCGCTACCTGAGTCAGGAGCGGTAGAGTCATCAGCTCACCTAGACATGCAGAAGCAGTCATGTCTCCAACAGCATAATAGCTGTCCTAAAAGACTGTTATGATGACATCAGACAACACACAAGTGGTCTAGAAATAAAAATCTTACTCATCATTCTACTAGCAAGATTCCTGGAAGATACTCCACGTGCTACATACTAGATTTATTAAATGTCCTGAGAGGAGAGAGACTTTGTAACACTTTGATTCTCAGTGCCCTACATCCCACCAGTCTGTCATGACTGGAATGTGTGGTTTGAAATACAGGCCAAGAGCTCTGCCCACACTCCAGATATCCATGGGTTCCCAGGCACTTGCATGCAGGCTCTATCCTTCCTTAGGAATTTTGTTTTTTGCAGTCAGATCATTAAAAATGAACATACATACATAATACCATCCCTTCTTTCCCCCTCCCTTCCTCCCCCCCCCCCCCCCCCCCCAAAAAAAAAAATAATAAAAAAATCCAAACCAAATCAAAACACACCACTCCAGGAAAAATGCATCTGCTGCTATGAACTGATAGTAGCAGGGTTAGGAGAGGCTCCTGAAAACTGTGTGTGTGTGCTGCCACTCTGGGAGATGCAGTCAAGTAATTTGAACAGCAGTGCAGAAAGATCTGTCAACAGAACAGCAAAGGGCATCACGCCTAGAGGAAGCTAAGAAAGCCCAGCACAGAGCATTCCTTTGGTGTCGCAGATGATGCAGTCAAGGACAGACAACTACTGTCAGTGCCTGGATGAAAAATATGCTGTGTAACTGAAGTCCAAAATGACCAAGAACCTGCCTACAGTAAAAAATGGCTCACATGGCTGTGAACCAGGAGTTGCACCAATGGCCTACATGGTTTAGAACAGAAAAAGGTCCAATCTCTCAAAAGATAGAGGACAAAAAAATAAAAACAAACAACAACCTTGTAAAAAGGTCTGCTCTCTTTTTCAACTCCCTCGTGCAATAAACACTAGATTTGAGAAGGGGGAAAAGAGAGACAGTCATTACCATCCAGTTGATGTACATCTGAGAAGCTGCGGGGGTGGAAAGGAAGGTGGATCTGGTATTTCCTCTTTCTTATAGACTGGGATCAGCTGTTGCTGAATCCCATTATTACTACAGAAAGCCATATTCAGCTTATCCAGGATGCTTCACAAACCAACCAATTTCCTTCCTACCAGGCAAAACATTTTCTGCTGACACCTCTGAATTAGAATTTCTGGATTCCAAGTTCTGACTTCTTTAAATCCAGAACAGATTGCCAACTCCCCTTTCTTTTTGCAAAATAATCATTCTAGAAAAGTAGCTATTACAATGAGCAAAGAGCGCCTCTGTAGCTCCCAGGAACATCTGAAATCTAAGCAGACACTTGCAGGCAAATCCTTGAAAAAAGATGGGCTAAGCACTGCAAGGCAGTAACACAACTATCAGAATTTCACAGCCACTGTTGATTCCCTGCAGCAACTCAGAACCCACCAACAATAAGGAATGTCCCAGTATGGTCCCAGGAAGAGTGAACACCAACATAAGAAAAACAAGAAAGTGAAGTGTGCACTACATCTGACTCATCAGTGTGCACTCAGTGCTTGCTGCCTGGAAAAATTCTGCTTGGTCAAAAGAACCGGAACCCAATTATGTTCTGCTATAGAATGCAGGCCACATTGCTCACATTTCCCTAAATTGAAACTGCATCCACTGCAAGGAAATTGCTCGTGATTTATGACTGACAGCAAATGGAGAATTGAGGTTTCTTTCTCAAAATTGGTGGACAGATGCCATCATCTACTAGCTTTAGAAATCACCAAGGCATGTAGGATTTCAGCAATCCAAGTTTTAAATAGTGAGAGGCTACCACGTAGAACATGTGCGAATCTCTGAACAAACTAGAACTCTGAAATCAGAAATATCACCACATGAAAACGCAGCAGACATACAAGTTATATTGGCTTAAATGCCCTACTGTCTGCACTTACAAAAGCCTGAAGGGATGACTGCTCAGGCTGGAGAAGCAACCAGATAATTACTGGCGATGCACACCAAAAACACATTGCCCTGTAGTTCAAGAATCTGCACAGCTTCAAGAAATAACAGGATTATTTTACATTCAGGCAATTTTTCTTTTTAATAGAACCTAGAAGACCATGCCATCCCCAGAGCAGCTCTGCCTAACAGCATTAGTTCCAGTTTAAAAGAGTAAGAAACCAAGCCTGTTTTAGATGAGGATGCTAAAGAGTGGCCACACGGGTCAGTGGATCTGACACTTGACAACATATTACTTAAGGTGGAATTTTAAAAGGGCTGTAAAAACTATTCTAAGATGGTGAGAACAAAAAAAAAAAAAAAGAAGGAATACACCGCTTGCTGGTCAGTGCAGCTGAAACGTGATATAGTCCTTTCCTCCATTTTAAGAGAAACAGTACCGCAGACTCTGTTACAAAATGCAAGGTTTTCTTTAACCCTCATTAAGTAAACTCAAAACAAATTCTCCTTTGCTCTTAAAAAATAAAGCCTGTGTAAGAAGTCCAGAAAGCTCCATGAAAATAGTGCCAAGCAAGAACAAATCTCATGGCAAAATTGACAAATACATCTAAGGCAGACTAGGTTTCACCTTACAGAAACACAAGCTGCATTAACTTCAACTTCTCAGACTCCCACCCACTTACCAATATCTATCCTTCCATCAACCTAGCAGTGCAGTCATCTGCCTTCAGAGAAATCCAAAGCGGTACAGACAAACAACATAACAGAGAAAAAAGGTAAGTAAAGAACTTTTGCACAAGAGCATGCATGTATTCCCACTAATTCATCTGCAACTATCTTATAAAGCAGCTTTCTAGCACAGAAATTATTTCCAGTCCCAACCATTCATATACCAACAACTAAGACAGGTAAATTCTCCCCAGATTCAGAAATCTACTCCTCAGAACAAGTAACAGCAAACAAGCCAATCCTGAAACATTAACTTTTAAAAGCAAGTTTATTTTAAACCGTAATCTAGACTTCATGGCTGAAAGATAAAATTAAGCACTCCTCAACAAGTTTATCATTTTGTTTGTTTTAAACTAATCTACATTTTACTCTGAAAAAAAAAAAAAAAGAAAAACTAACACTTTTCAGATATAGCAGCTCTGCTGATAAGCATGCCACTACCAGAGCATGGAAGACAAAAGCTGAGGTACTATCCTTTTTGGAAGGAGTACAGACAGACTGATATTAAGAAGGTCACTGACAGCTAGGTCAGAGAGGGATACCACTGTTTTATCTTTTATTTTTTTGGCTGTGACAGATGCACTGTGACATCTGACTTAGTCACCACTACTGAGTATCTGAAAGATTACCTTATTTTATGGTTTACTCTGATTTCTTCTTTATTTATATATCTCTACTAGTGCACCAACTTGACGAAACCTTTAAGCTCATTCCGAGTCAAGCCAGTTGTGACCTTGCTGGCAATTACGCAAATACATGCTCAAAAAAAAAAAAAAAAAAGATGGAAATGCTCGCATGTGCCTCCAGCTGCCAGGAAATGTTCCATCTTTTATTAATAATTACTTCAATACATTCCAAAGACCACCTGTACTTGTAAAATATAAGATCCTTCACGTCATCTTAGGACCACAGATCAGGTATTTTATAGACAAAAGTACAGTATCAGTGTAATATCTCTATTTCTGTCACAGGATCAAATACCCTATCCACACCAAAGTTTATCCAGCAAGGAAAATTGCACCTCCACGTATAGATTTGCAAAAGAGTTCTAGAAGAGGATGAAAGAGGATTCTAGTCTGTTTCCAAAATGTTATATCAGCCCTGCAAACAACAAAGCCTGCTCAGCTATCCCTTTGTGCAGCTGAATGACTCAATAACTAGGTTTGAGTGCTATGCCCCTTTTTGTCTGGTTTCACCTAGGAGAAACTGCCTTCTCCAAATTATTTCATATTATGGCACACTTCTGGAAAATGCAGGTATAGACCTGAGCATTTTCAGACTGAGGAAAGAACAGTAACCAAGTCTCGCTTCCTTAGGAAGAGTTCTCCATTACAATACATGCACCTTCTTTGTAAAAGAGAAAACCCTATCACACTAAAAGTCTACCCACAGAAAGATGGATCAGAGCTGTGGATTCTCATTGTACCTGCTGCCCATACACAAGAAATTCAGTCATATTACTCTGCTAGTACTCCCATTTTAGCCATGTAGAAGACACAACGTAATACAGGATGAGTGAGCTTTAAATATTACTTTAAAGGTTAGAGCAGTACAGAACCATCAAACTGGTTTCCTGAGCTGCAAATGCCTTATCAGCCACCTCCAGGGCAGCACCTGCCCTTCCAGAAAGGCTTTCCTCAACCACAAACTTCACAGGAAACATACCAAGAAAACATCACAGCTGGCAATGAAAAGCAGGACAGCAGAAAGCAAGCATCGGTTATTCTAACCAAATTACTCAAGATGCATCAAACAAGGGACAATAAAACATCACTAAGCACACACATCTATTTTCAGACTGATAAACTTCTGAAAAAGCCCAGAAGAATACCAAAGCTGTCATCAGAAACTAAAAAATCAGTAATCCTCATGCACAAATTCTTAAGCCTTAGCTAGGAATAATTATTAAGACAGCGGCAGAATCTGCTCTATTCTGCATCCTTGTGAATTGGCAATAATTCTGGTGAAGTTAATGAGCAATTGATGGTGGAGAATGGGCTTTTGTTCAGTGTTTGGAGACACAAAGTAGAAGAATCATATGCAGCGACAAGTCACTCGGAGTCTCCCATACTTAGAGCTCAGATGCATTTATATTCAGTATGTCTGTATAAGGGAGAAGCATATGTTAGACAAACGTCTATTTTAATCTCCACAAACTTACCAGTGTGCCTGTTATGGGCCTCCTTGCACAAGCCAAAACAGAGTTTGTCTCAAAAATCGGGCTAGGAAGACAGCTGGCCCAGCAGAAAGGGATGTAGCACACAACTCTCATTATACAAGATAACCAGAGGGCAGCTGCCGTGGGAAAAATATGCCTTTGTGTCCCATGATCAGATAGAAAGTATCTGAGAGTTAAGTGCCATGCTGTCACTGAGTCAACATAGATGACACCAACGATACTTCTCATTTACAGCTACAACAAGAGGGAAATGCTGAAGGTCAGCCCAGGAACGCTCACATCGCGCTCCTGTTACACACTGATACAGCAGTAACAGAGTGTTAAGCACTAATGAAAAATGTGTTTATAAGCAAACAAACTGCAATTTGTCAGTAACTTCCCCAGGTGCCAGAGAGCAGTGCTAAAGAAGGCCTCCCCTCTAAACAGATTACAAAGAAGAGGGCAATGGATTAAAATTTAATAGAATTTGAGTATGAACCAGAAGATACTGCAAAGTCATTTCAAACTTCTGCCAAAGCTGAATGCTTTCACGTACAAGATGAAAACAACGTTTCACAGCAAGGTAAAGTTTTAGATGAACACTTGTTACTCGTGCAGCTTAAAAAATAAAAATAGAAAATCTCTAATCGTGCGTCACTACAACAAGGCTAAGAACAAGGTTAAATATTCTGAACTGTAATCTGTTTAAAAATCAATCTAATATCGAGGTGCAAGTAATGCAATCATTAAAAGATACTTTAATAAACACAGTATTTCACTCTAATCATAGAGTATGGCAAGAGAGTAAGTTCATTTTCTTACATAAAAACAAGCAATTTTAGCTATGTTTGTGGCGTTTTTCTTCCACTTTCATCAGCATTTGCAGACTTGATCTTCTACAGCCCTTTAGGGAAAGAGAGTTTTGAAAATAAGTGAATGTGTTCAAGCTGCAGATCACACATGCATCCTTGTGAAAATGGTGATTTTCCCATACCTTCTCAGGGACTTTAGTCAGAAGCAGATGCTGAAATAGTACTGAGTTGAGTGTTTCATCAGTAATATTCCAGATACTGGCAAGAAAGCTAGATGGATCAGTCAACACATACACTACTGAAAGCCTTTAAATTACCTTTATTTAGCACAAAGTATGATTTTGTTTTAAACAAGCATTTTTATCGGACTGCTTCTAAAAGAGGATTGAATTAATTCCTCTTGACTTGTAGCTGTTGCTATAATGTAAGCCACGCTACATTCTAAGGGCACAAGTAGTAATTCCCTTCAGAAGCACTCTTCACAAGGGAAGTGCCAACAGCAAGCTTCTCAGAGAAGCCATCAGCTCGGTGCGATCATGCAGTGACACCTAGCGAGTACTTGCAGTTAGGGAAAGCTGCTCCTCCTTGTCTAATTGCCGGAGCAGGACAAATGTCACCAATTTATTTATGCCAACAAGATGCTTCACGTACTATGTTTTCCTTCTAATTAGAGACCTTAAGATGTGTGGTATTTATTGTACAAGAGCATGAAAACGCTCATAGAAAAATGTTTCCATCCCCATAAAGCGGTCACTACCTCATTGCTTCCCGCCCACCAGGACAGCCTGGTGAGGAGCACACAGCACAGTAACAAAGCCAAGGCACACGCTCTCACTGATGGCACACGTCTGGGAATCTCCTTCACTGCTCAGGACTCCGCAGTGACTCCCCACAGCAAATGGTTTTGTTTCCATTACGCAGCAGATGGTGACAGAGATGATCTGAAAAGCCCGTAAATGTGAACAGCAGAGATGGCAGCTGGAGGATTTATAGCCAAGAACGACCCAGGGTGTCACTGCCCTGCCTCCAGTGTGCCCCAGGAGATGCAGCTGCTGGCTGCATGGCCTCCGCACCCAGGGCTCCACAGTCACCGGCCACACAGCCTCAACACGTACAATGGAAAAGATCTGAGACCACAACTCACAGCTCCTCTTATTTGTTAACTGCATTTAAGGGATGCCCTCTCCCAAACTTCAAGCATTTCTCAAGCCTAATGCCCAAGCAATCACCTTCTCTTGCAAAAGTCCACAAATTGTGAAGGACTCCAATGCCTGGTATGACGAGCAAAACCAGGCAGACAGATCTCACAATAAGCTTTCACATTCACACAAATGAGCTGAGGTGGGGAGCAGTGGCAGAGATGGTATGCAATGCACTGCCAGATGCTACTTGTCACCACACACAGCTGCACACTCATTGCCATAATTTGTACATTTCAGATCTGTCTGAAACCCCAGATGAAGATGCCCATACACCAAGCAAAGCATCTGAACGATACACTTTTGCAGGCTAGGAACTGTTGTTCAACATCAGTGCTCTGCTGATTTAAAAGTTTTTCTTTGTGAGAAGGATAGCACAGAGAGCCAAGCTACATGCCTCTACCTCATTTAATCTACCTCCTAGAAAGGAAAAAGAAGAAAAACTCAGCACTTTTGGGGCAGCTCAAGCTTCACTTGTAAAACCCGGGATCATCTCACGCTTCAATGCACCCGTGTAGCACCAGCAAGAGCTTTTCTACAGATGGATGTTTGGGTGAAGTTATTGCCCAAACACTGGGTTGCTGTTCTCCTTACAACAAAACAAAAACCACACACAGCTGGACAAGCAGCTTTGGCTGCAAAGTTCAAAGCAGCACAGCTCCATTGCCATGGTTCCATAAAAACCCTGCATGCCTGGTGATGGAGGCAAGGAGAGACTGTGGACTCCCAGCACAGACCATGTAAAAAACAGCTGGTCTCTGGGAACAGGCTTTGCTGCTAATGCATTCTGAGATTGCCTTTCAGACTCACAAAGACCTCACAAAGACCTGTAGTATTCAGAGGATTTTACAACACAATTACCTAGTTTGCACACGCACTAGTTTGCACCCTCTGCTTCCTTCAATAACCACATCATTCCTATTTTCTTCTTCATCATTTACCAAAAGGGGAGGGGAAAGGATCACAAGAGATGTGTGGGGAGCCCAATGAGTTAGAAATGGATCCTTTTTTGGAACAAGTTCTCAAAAAAAAGAAATGGGAAACAACCCCAATTGTGAGGGAAGATGTAACTGTGAGCAAGTCACCAAAGAATTTATCAGACTCCTTGACAGACTCTATCACTGTGAAACCCTGGGAGTGTGGAGTGTAAGACAGAGAGCAAATGGTATCTGTTTGTGTCTAGGGGTAAAAAGGAGGTTCTGTTTGTAGGCACTGTTAATCTTATCACACTTAAGAAACCTTTCATCCTTTACCACTGTTGTTTGGGAGAAGCTAGGCCCAATTAACCAATTAGAGGGACAGGAAATCTTAGTAAGTGAACAGTATATAAGATATATGTTGAACACAATAAATTAGAACTATTCTGAGAACTATTCTGAGGCTACAAGAAACTGTGAGAGCTCTCTAACTCGACTGAGTGTCAACACCCGACATCCCATGTAACCAGCAGAGGAGCAGCTGCGGACGCTCCAACTTCCATCACCGCACCGGCACTGCTGGGAGGGCAGCTTCGCATGAGATAGGATCAGTGGGTCCAATGCTCTGACCGCAACCCCAGGTCCCACCCCACCTTCATCAGTTCTTCCAGGCAAAATCATTAACACTTTCATTTGAACAGGCCAGTAGTCAGCACGCACATGAAAAAACACATTACTGCAACTGTTACAAATTTCTCTGCATGGGTTAGAATGTTGATATTCTTGTGTTAAAATGTGTAAGCCCATTTTAACATGTGTTGGAAATTACGTCCAGCAAGTCAAAGCAAAATGTGCAGCAGCCAATGCAAATCCTGAGCAACTCTACTCACAGTGTTTTACATGTATACATGTAAATGTTTACCTTGTTTACAGCTGAGGCCCTTTCTGCCCACCTGGAAGCAGCAGGTTTCTCACATAATTACAGTGAGCCTTAACCAATTTTCTACCATACTACGTCAAAAATTAAAGCTAGCCCAGCCAAAGAAAAATGTGCTTTTCCATGTCATCTTACAAACAAGATGCAGATTATTAAAAGGGGGACGAGGCAAGGACACGAGGGAGCTTTCCCAGCTCCTTTCACGCATCAAAATAGCATCTGCAATAAAGGGAATGTACAGCTCCTCAAACCGTATACAGCGTTCTGTTTTGCAGATCAAAAATCCCTGTTGCCATGGGAACTGCAGAACGAGTCCATCACGGCACAGCCAGGCAGGAAAAGGAACCTCTGCCAGGCTACCACCGCCCCTGGGCTTCTCTGCACAAGCGCTCACATGTGCTCAGCCTGAAAGCAAAAGGCTCCCTCAAATCTTATTCACAAACCTCCTCCCACAGATACCTGGCAAATCTTCAGGATAAATAAGTGACATATATCTGTCATTTATACGGAGTAAGGCAAGCAAAGAAGAATTTAAAACAGAGCTATTACAAGCAATACAGGAATATCAACTTGTGTATGCCTCCCAGATACACTTGGTACAAAACATGCACCAACAGCTTATACTATGCCCATAGATGCATGTGCCAATAAACAGATCTTAAATAAAAGACTAAAGTGCTTGAGACATATAGCAAAAAAGAGCACTGCATAAGACAGATTATGTAAAACAAGACTTAAAACGCAACTGTTTAAAGCAGCATTTCAGGATTAGTTATACACACAGCCTGCCCTCTGTGCCTCTGTTCTCACCCAGTAACAAAAGAGGAGCCACCCCACACGATCCCCAGCTGAGCACAAGCTGCTCCCACAGGTGTGAGTAACAAGCAGCAAAACAAATGCCAATCAAAAGATCCCCGCAACAGCACAGAATCACCACACAACCAAACACACCTGTTGCAGCACTCCACTGCCTTCAGAGTCCACTCCACTAGTCCTTCAGAGATGGTAGACTTATTTTTCTGTTAAATACGTACAATGGCATCAAATGTCTGAAGAATGCAGAAATCAGTTCGTTAATCTTCCCAAACACCGCTTGCTTATCAGACAGCGCGCGCCCCTGCCCGAAGCGGTGACTGCGGCTCGCTCTCCGCACCACCCACCCCACGTGCGGCTCAGGGCAGCTGCCGCAGCTCGACTGCGCCGCTCCTCCGGGCCAAGGCCGCCCCGCTGCCGGGAGCCGCTCCGGCAAAGCGCCCGACAACAGCTGGGCAGGTCGGAGTAAAAGAAACAGTGACGGCCAGTTTGCAAAAACTACAAATACATTTAAGCTGTGCTGGAGGTCAAGCGATTTACAACAATGGAGTGATGGAGTTTTGTGTGCAACGCTTCGAAGGGTGACATTTTATAAACGTAATGGTGTGTTCATTTGATCATTTTTCAGAATTAGCAAAAATAGAAGCGTCTCTGCCCCAGGTGTGACAGTGAGGAATAGGGCTGCTCAGTAAGAGAGCACCTCATGTAATGCCACAAATCATACCACAAACTGTAAAAACAGAACCAAACCAAAGCAGGAAAATATTTACTCTTTCAGATCGTCATACCTGCATCTATCAGTCCTTCACATGAAGCTCATTTCTCAGATTCACACAAGCACCAGCAGACACCAGGGCCACCAGCTGTCCTTCTCTCAGGCCCGTTATCCCAAATTTAGTCACTACTGACCACCTGTAAAGACTCCCCTACTTACATTTCACTATTAAAAAAGGAGGAAAGAGGCCAGGGCAAAGCATAGCCCCGCTCTGTCCCTCTCCACCCAGAGCACACACACACACGGTGACCACAGGAACACATGTCCTTGCAGGATGGAGGCTGCTGCTGTGCCATCAGTGCCACCCGTACCAACTCATGCTGCCTCTACAAGGCATCTTGGTTTTCAATTGCAGCAATTAACAGTAGCGGATGTGTTACAACAACACATCTACGATCTCTCACAGTTGTCGCTTATTTCTGAAATTGCTATGCAACGAGAAAGGCAAGAAATAATTTAGCAGAGCCCCGGGCAGATCGCGCTCACGTGCCTCACACCCGGGAGGTGCGCCGTGGCTGGGAGCCCCAACCCCACTGCACACAGACCGCCCCCTCCAGTCAGGGAAGCTCCGCTCTTAGCAGAAAGCCGTGTTCTTTTCAGGTCAAAAGAGTACACATGTTCAACCAGCTGAATTTGAGACACCCATAAATAAGGGTTTGAATAGTTACAAAGATAAACAGAAGCCACCTCTGCAGGCTCTGATTTTCTTGCTTCGCAGTGCACTCCCTGTTCTAAACAAGTAGGGGTCAACGTGTTTGGTGACTTATCCTCAACTAGCAAAGCGTGCTGCCGGGCCGACCCGAACCACGATTGGTACCAAACGAAGACACGGCCACAAACAAAGGAGCAGCGGAGCAGCCGCGCGGCCATCGGTCAGCACAGCAGGGCCGCCCAGCGCCATGGAGCTGCGGCTCATGGGGTGCGCTGGACGCGAACACCTTCATTCCCGTGCATTTATTTCTTCCCCGGAGTAGCAGCAATAACACCCATCAGCTTTACAGCTAGTTCTCCTCGTACGCCCTGATTTAAAATCCCACTCTCCCGTCGGCACACCGAGAAAAAAAAGAGGCTCGCCGCTCTCACCTGGCGGCCATTTGCGGCGGCCGGCTGCAGACGCCTCTGCCCGATGCCCCGCACTGCCGAAGGGACGCGCACGCAGAGTCCCCGCACCGCGGCTGGCGCAGATCCGCGCCGTGAGGCAGCGAACGCGGCGCCCGACGCCCCGTGGCCACCCGCGCGCCCTCCCCGAGCAGCCGAGGCCTCCAAAAGCGCTCCGGTGAAGAGCTACGCGCGGCTCCGCACAGCCGCCCCCGAGCGCTCCGAGCACCGAACGGCGGCCACCCCCAGAGCCGCCCGGGAGCTCCTGGCGGAGCGCGACTCGCCCCGCTTTCACACCAGGAAGCGGTCGGCGCATCTCTGGCCGTCGCCTCCTGCGTGAACGCGCGACACATCCGCAGGTCCTCACCGAATCCACCAGCCTCGCGCCGCTGTTACGTCCCACGCAGCCACGCCGAGCGGCTCCCGCAGGCCGCCGCCTGCGCCGGGCGGCCGTTGGGCTCGAGCCGCCGCTCTGAGGCCGCCCGCGGGCGCGTGGGTCGCCCGCCTCCTCCGCCAGAGCTCGCGGCCGCCTTCCGCTGCGCGCCGCTCACCTGGCCCTACGGCCGCCGGCTTCTGCTACCTGCCCGCCGCGTGCCGCTCTGAGCGCCGCGCTCCGTGCGCGATGGGGCGGCGCGACTGCAGCGCGGGGAGCGGCCGCGGGACGGCGCCGTGGTGCGGGGTGGGTGGCGACGGAGCGCTGCCGCGACCCCGGGGGGAGCGCGCGAGGTGCCTCGGTGGGATGGCGGTGTGGCTGCAGCGAGGGTGCGGGTGTACAGGCAAGGCGGGGGTCCTCGAGCGAAAGCGAGCCTACTTGTATTTTTATTGGTCCTAGGCTTCTAGTAAAGAGCCAGGTTGTTTCTAAATGCGGTAACTCATATGGCACGTGCCTTTTTTTGTCATACCTCTCCTGCCACAAAACCAACCAGCCAGAACTTTAAGGTGTTGCCCATATTTACCAGCTTTTAACATGCTTAAGGCAGCACTTCACAGTTACAGCAAAGCAAATTTCTTTTCAGGAACAGCACTCGAGTGCAATCACTACCTCAAAATTTGGCTCTTCGGCTTTTGCTATTGCAAAAAAAAAACTTTTTCAGAACCACAGAGGACTTTGCAAGGATGTACACTAACACTCATTTTAATGCACTCAGAGAATGGTCATACCTTGCAGTCAGAATAAAGCCTCACGACAGTATCTGGTTCCTCCACTGTACAGAAAACAGCTCTGTTTCTGTACAGGCTCCATGGATAGTCTGCTTATAAAGACCTTGATCCAAGGCACATATTCTTAAAACAAGAGCAATTGCAAATAAATGACCAAGCACTTAGGAATTGTCAGGTAACTGTTATTTTTTTCCTTATAAATGTGTCACTAGTGTTTTAATGCCAAATTTGAACTTTTCTTTGGATTGTAAGAATTGACATCGTGGGACTGGCTGCAAACAACTGAAATTAGTTTCCAAAACCAGTTCAAACTCCGAAAGCTTCTTCTGGTGAGTAACTTTATGAGACCTTGAGCAATTTAATTATCCCATGCCTTGCTTCTCCATTAAAGAAAAAAAGCAATCAAATACCTTATTGTTACTTATCCCACAGTTGCGCTCTTAGTGATAAAAAGAACAAAGTATGTGCGACACCGCCAGCTGGAGAGGACCTGCCTAATAATTTGGAAAACTATTTTCCAAAACTGTTAGTAACAAAAAAAAGTTATAATGGCAAATGGAAATTAAGAAAATTTAAGTCTCATATGAACTTCACAGTTCTGTTTATGTCTAAGTAACAGCAGTAGGTGGATGGGAAAGTACTATTTCTTCTGATATCCTATCACTTGAACTTATAAAAAAGTCCCTCAGAGAGGAAAAGTTTAAACAAGCTAGCATTATTTTCGTATACACAAAGCAGTTAAAAGCCATTTATGCCTCTTCTCATCTTGATGGATCCAATCTCTTGATGGATTCCATAAAGCTGAGACACAATGAGGAAATCTGCATGACAAGACTGATGCTATCAATGCACTTTTTTTCCTCAATTCCATTGCCACCCCATCTGTTTAATGCCTGCCTCCTACATCCCCATACCAGTGCTCCTACAAGCACATGCTCAACACCCGGTATGTACGCCAGCTCCTTGGCAGCACCGTGTATAAATTCACCATAGAAACATAACATTATAGTATTTTTATTCATTCTAATTCCATTCAGCACCCTAAGATTTAAAAAAAGGTTATGAATTTTGTCCTTCACCAGAAGTTCAAGCGAAGCTTCTGCTGGCTTCCACCCTAACCTGCCTTGAAGTGAAAGAACAAACTATAACTATTTACAAAACAAGATCTTCCTTATAATGCAAAGATAATTACTGACTTCAAATGTAAAATATCACTGAAATACATGGAATATCACTGAAATGATACATACTGTTCTGTAGTGTCAGTCGCTGGTTCCTTTAACATTTGTTTTCCTAGTTCTCTTAGAACACCTGACATAAAAAAGGGTTTAACATATCAGGCACATAATGTCATCCTATCCTAGAACAGATTTGAAAGGATTAATAAGCCAGTGAGTCAAAGTACAAATCATATTAGAGATCTTTCTGAAAGCATACAGCTTCAACCTTTTACTTTCCACAGCGTTGTTATTAATATAGTTTTAATCAGTATTTCTTACTTCTAACTTTTACATATTCATATCTTATTGTCACAGTACCTCTTGATAGCCATAGTTGGTAGTGATGAAAACAAAGACAGAACAATTGAGTACAATAAAAAATGAAATCTTTATTCTTTTGGCTCAACTGTAATGTGGTTTACTGGTCTTTATGGTATAGCATTTTCCTGCATGCAGTTCACTGACACACAAGTCAATAATTTTTTGTAAAAGGAGGAGTCAACATCGAATTTTTGCTTGTGTAAGAAACACAAAACGTCCTGATGTGATCAGTTATACAAGTTTGCTATTCAATTCCTGTGGAAAAAAGAAACATATTGTGGATCCCATATTATATTTAGAACAGTTCTAGTGCAGCATGAATCAACAAGAATAAGAATAGTCTATGTAAACAAACACTGGTAAAGATTTCATGAATAAAAAGACTACCTTGAAACTTCTGATGCAGGCAGTGCTAGAATTTTAAACAAACCTTCCCCACCACATTTCAATTACAAGTTATACCTATTTGGAAGCAAGTGCATTTTGGACTCAGTTTGAAACTTCACATTAAAATATGTGCAAAAATACAGTACTAATAAAAAAGCAGAAACCTAAAGCTACCCCACCATCCTCTCCTTTGTTTCTTATTTTGTGAAGTTCTTCAATTAAAAAGTGCTATGGATAGAAAGTAACAAAAGTGACGGTGACATCAACCTGAAGATAATTATAATTTCTTATTATATATACAAAACACTGAAAAAAAAATAAAATGATATTTTTACAATATTTATATTTTCTTAGAAAATTCTATCCATGTATTTCATCAGATTCAGCAGTTTGCAACAAATCCTGTACAGTCTGACTATACACCGTACAGTACTCACTTAACATTTTAGAATGCAAAGCAAGAAGCTCTTGAGTAGCTGCAAACTATTGCTTGATGTCATGAAGGAATGATGTCTGACTGAACAATTTGTTTCACTTAACCACTGAGATATGGCTTCCCATATTCAACTTTTAACAGTGGAAGGAATAAAATTACAGCAGCAAAGGCAAGATAAACATGCATCAGTGATAGCTTCCAAACTATCTATTATGGTACAGAATATTTCATCTTAGTTCTTGAAAGCTTGCAAACTACACTTATTGTGGTACATATTTGATGCAATAAATATTGTGCATGGGTCATTATTTGTTTGCTCAAACATGCACCACAGGATAAAATAACTATTTACATAGACGGTACTTTTTTAATCAATACATACAATGTCAACCTTGCTGAGAGCAGAAGATGGCTAAATGATACTGCAGGGTGAGGCAGAACAACTTCATAATCCTTAAGTTTTGTGGGGTTTGGTAAATCCAATTTCCCAAGTTCAGGTAAAATGTTTTTTTACAGAAGAATACTTAAAAATGGACTCCAAGTCTCTCACTAAATTTTGTATGCAGAGTTCATTCAACTACACTTAAGTGACTTATGAAAAAATAAAACATCTGTTCTATTCTTGTAGACTATGGGAATTTACAGGCACATTAAGATCTATCTGGATGAGATACTGGATGTATACTGTTTTTAAGCACCTCAAAATATAGAGCCATCCTGAAACATGGAAGTAGTCAGACTCTGCTGCTTTGTGCGACGTCATGTTTTTCCATGCATGAACTACAAGTGCAGCATGCCTTCATGCAGATCACTTCTGTCTGTACATATAGAGAATCCGAGAGTAGAACACCTGGTTCTCGTACCCCCTTCCCCAACATAAAACCCATTTACAAAAATAGTCACATATAATAGTAAACAACCTGTGAATTAAAAAATGATAAGTTCACCAACACTGATTTTTGTAAAAATATGGCAGATGTGGCTGTTGAAATGCAAACAGTGGATACAATTTTTGTACTGAGTGTTTTACGTTAAACACAGAGATTCCTAGGTCCGCACCTTTTTAAAAACCAGTCCCTACAGTCTGATTGGCCATTTTATCTTCTCTTCAGCAGTGTCAGCTGGTAATAAAAACAACAACCTCCTGTCAAGATGTTACCCTGTTTTACAGAGTTGCAGTTTGATGACGAGGGGTCACTGTCTTGTTATAGGCACTGACCTTCTTTATATATATATATATATGCAATTATATATATATTTATATATGTAAAAACTGTCAGTTTGGCATGTACCTCCTACAGGAGTCCTGTGGACACAAATACATATTTTCTTAGGCTGTAAACAGTTTATCGCAAACAGAATTATGTGTTACTTTTTACTTTCCCTGCTGTCTTTACCTTTATCTTCTTTTTCTGATTTGTCTTTTTCATATTTATCCTTGTCTGGCTTTGTTACACTATCATAGGATGGTGGGGAGGTTGTGGATGGGGTCATATCTGTTTTCTCTGGAGTGGAGTTCTCATTTAATTTATCCATAATCATATCTTCTTTCATGGGCAGATCATCCTCATCTTTACCTTTATCCTGATTAAATATACATGAAACTTTTTTGACTTTCTGCCTTAAAAGGTGACGCCTGAAAGCACGTTGAATAACAACAGCAGATACCTCCTCCTGTTTCCGTTTTAATGTGGTTGTGATTGGTTCATAGGAGACTTTGGAAGGATTGGCTGCCATAAATCGGTCTTCCATCTGTATTCTGAGGGCATCCATCTCCCCACTTTCCCCTAACACACGCTTTGTGAAAGCAAACAAGATGTCAAGGCAGTGAATTCTGTCACCGCTTACCATGGGCAGATCCATTGCAATCAGCTGGACCTTGTTTGGTTTTGCTATGAGAAGAGGAGGATCTAATGAAGCTGCAAAATCTGATAGTTTACTGAACTCTATGAATTGTGTTGCATCTGGATCAAACTTCTCCCAGACTTCATAGAACATCTCAAAGTCATCCTCGCTCAAGGGCTCAGCACTTTCTTCAGTTGCAACACTGAAGTTCTCCAGAATGACAGCAATGTACATGTTCACCACCACCAGAAAGGATATGATGATGTAGCTGACAAAGAAGAAAATCCCAACCGAAGGGTTGCCACAGTCGCCTTTAACAGAGCTCCCTGGGTGATCTTTATGAGGGTCACAGTCCGGCTCCCCGCTGTTAAGAATTGGGGCTAACAAGCCATCCCAGCCAGCAGATGTGGTAATTTGAAATAGGCAGATCATGCTGTTGCCAAATGTTTCAAAGTTGAACATGTCATCAATTCCAACTTCCCTCTTAACGTAGGCAAAGTTGGACATGCCAAATATGGCATAGATAAACATGACCAAGAAGAGCAGCAGGCCAATGTTGAACAAAGCAGGAAGAGACATCATCAGAGCAAAAAGCAGAGTGCGGATTCCCTTTGCGCCTTTAATGAGACGCAGGATGCGACCTATTCTGGCAAGTCGGATGACTCGGAACAAAGTAGGAGACACAAAATATTTCTCAATCATCTCAGCTAAAAACATTCCTGTTGAAAAACAAGTCATATTAGTCAATGATACTATTATATTTCAGTTTCCCCAGAATTAGCCATTTCATGAAAATGAGTTGTTCTTACCTACTATGGAAAGAATGACAACTACAAAATCAAAAATATTCCAGCCGATGGTGAAGTAGTAATGGCGAAGTGAAATCAATTTCAAGACAAATTCTCCAGTGAAAAGTACAATAAACACAAGGTTAATCCAATATAAAATGTTTTCCATGTCTTCACTCTGGTCATCTGTTTCTACCATCATTGTGACCATGTTAAGGCAGATAAGTATCATGATACTGATATCAAATGCTTGTTTTGTTACAAAGTCAAAGACCATGCCTTGGAATTTGTTCTGGGAAGGAAAAAAAAAAAAAAATAAAGTTGCGTTACATTATGCATGGGGTAAAATTTCTTTCTTTTTTTCCAAATTGCTACAAATTAATTAAATCTAGCATGTAAGGGGATTTCATGTCTTCCATAAAGTCTTCCATTTGTATGAATTTTCCAGTTTGCACATGTAAACACAAACCAATCAGAAATGCAAATACTATGTCTATAAGCATTAACAGTTAGATTTCAAAATACTCATGGCAGTTTTTAAAGTTGCAAAGGTCAATTATCTATCTCAAACAAGTTCACTGTAAGATTTTGTGTCATAATATTAAATGAAGTCTTAACCTGGCAAAAGTTGGGGAAAAAAAAAAAAGAAGTGTAAAGAGGCTGAGAGTTAACAGCACTTCATTTGTCCTAAATCTTAAGGAAACACAGAAAAATTTCAAGCCCAAGTTCAGTGTTCTTCATGTTACCAAAATAACCTTTACAACACCTTGCATTTTCAGCTATAGAGAATTTACTGATGGCTGAGTGGGCATCTCAGCTGGTTCCACAGTCCAAAGTAGAACTGCAGAGCTGGAGTCACTGCACCATCTAAACTTTGCTCTGAAGTGCCACGGGAGTGCTGGAGGAAAAAAAATTGTATGGATCGTGCAGCAGGAATGATTGTGAGAGGTAAAAGGATGGTTTTTTTTCAGGCAATAATATTGTAACTTGCTTCCAGTCTTCCTTGATGACTGAAAAGGCCTATGCCCTGAAACTTTCACATATTTTGACAAATATATTGTCAGAGTTCATTGTTTTAGTCTTTTTCTTTGTTTCGAAAAAATGTCACATATAATGTCACTGCCATCTGTAAAGAGAAAATGAAGGGGAAAAAAGGAAAGGTTAAGAGTGCTTCATGTTGAGGCTACAAAAGATAAATATTCTGTATTTCAGATGAATAAAACTTTTTTATATCTTTCTGTTTGTTTGTTTCAGGTTACAACTTAATTCAGTCTAAGACATACCCAAAACAGTTTTTAAATAAATGTAAAAAGAGAAGGTCTTTGTTCTTACTGCTGGTCGTGGTATAGGCTTCTGTGGTTTCTTTGAACCCAACTTTTTCATTGCATTGTAGTATTTCTTCTGTTCTTCTGTCATAAAAATATCTTGACCTCCAAAGTAAAGCGAAGAGACAAAAACTGGTTAAAATCACATATTTCTATTGATTACTTATAAACAGGCATACATATTAATAATAATCACTCTCATTCTAATCTGTGGGAAAATTAGAATAGAACATCTATGTTCCTGTTTATCTTGATTATTAGTATATGAGTAACAAAAAAATTGCTTTATAAATGTCACTTTCAAAGTTTAGGATATTTTTTGAAAGATTCTTGAACTTTAAATGATAGATTTCTTGTTTTCATTTGGGTGATACAGGTAATAAGAACCTTCAGGAAGGAGAAGTGCTTTTTCTTTGTTCTGCTGAAGTTATTATGGAGACATGAATGAACAAAACATTCCAATCCTGTGCTCTTATTTTTCCTTTTGAGTAAATTTTGGCAAAATATTAGAATTGACTACTATGATACCAAAGGAAGATGAGAAGTTAGTCATGCAATTAAATCTTACAACTTTTATTTTCTAACCACAAATGCAGGACTTGGAGCAGAAGATCCTGGAACTATTAGATGGATTGAGAAGGAAAAAAAAAGCCAATTTCTCTCCATCTCATTAAATTTCAATATATGACTCCAGCAGCATTTCCACCAGTTCACTGTTCTTCCAGATAATTTAATTCAATTTTGTTGCTGAAACACTGCTGCCTTTTGAGGCAGTGTTGACAAAATAAGATGACTAAAGGGAGGACAAATAAATTTATTAAAATACTTACTATTACAGCTCAGAAATCTAGGCTGCTGAGCTCAGAGATTTGACAATAACACAACTAAGAGGTTTTATAGCTGCATTTAAGTATTTCAGTGATTATTTTTTTTTATAATCTTGTTAAAGATTCCAATCTGAAATCCACATCTTTACATTAGCATTGAATATTTCACTAACCATGGAAAGACTTCTGGTATCACTTGTCTGTCAAACAACATTTATCAAGACAAACTGTACTGCTTTATATCAACTTTATGTATTTAACATGCAAAGTAGGTTAACTTATCTTAAAATGAAGCCTGAAAAGAAAATAAAGTTATTGTTTGTGGACCAAAAGGATCAACTGTTAGCTTTCTTTTCTGAGTAACGATGAAATACTTATCTTTTTTTTCTGTTGGTTGAAATTGTCTATGATGACACCAATGAAAAGGTTCAAGGTAAAGAATGATCCAAAGATTATAAAGATGACAAAGTAAAGATACATGTATAGGTTATCTTCATACTTAGGCTGATCCAAAACCTGCAGAAAGGCATAGACACTAAGCCTTAGTTTAAATGTGGACACAGAGCTGAATAGCTGCTGAGTATTTATAAAGTAATATTCTTGACAAAAGACTTTGCTATTGAACTTGATACTTCATTTTCCAAAACTCTTACTATATTATGTAGAGTAAATACTGAAGTCACAATTTTTTTTTAAACTAGGATTACCATCCATCTGAATCTGTACACAACCAGAAACATCAACTTTTAAAGCTGTGAAGATCTTAGTGTATCTTGTGAGAAGCCACCAGTGTAGGCTTGTAGAGCTTCACTACTACAGGCACTAAGTAAGTTTCCCTGGATTTTAGTATTTGTTACATATTAATTTTGTACAACTTCTTTTCTTACTGTTTTACATCTCACTGCAATCTACCCTAATTTTAACCTGAGTTTTAACTCAAAAACCTGACCAATGCAGGTTACAGCACATGTTCTTTGCAGTGGCCTCAGTAGGCTAAAGAAAGGCATCCAAACAATGTTTAGAGTGAGCATGTTTTTTTGGTACAGCTGTGCACATTTATTATATTACAACAGATCTCCTGCTGTGAGTATAGCTTACAAAAAACTTGGAGTTTCACCACTATAGTTTATTTAGTTGTTTACTTAGAATTAGAGCACAATTTGCACCAAGGAAGGAAGGGGAAGACAAAACAGTATGAAAATTCGCAGGCCAAGATAAGAATAGAAACTGTGCTCTGAAGAAAAATCAGGCTGTTTGCAGAAGACAGCGAAAATCTCACCTTTAAAAAAAGATTAGTGGTACAAACCATAATCTCTAAACTGTGTATCCATGCCTGTTTCCAAATGTAATTAAAACCTCAATACACACAATGAGAGGAGGAAAAGGCATTTCATGGCAACAGTTCAGTCTGCTGCGGAATTAAGAAATTTTGGTCCAACTGCACCACAGAGAATTTGGACCTTTTAGGACTGCTCCTCTGGTTTTTTTTTGTCTCTTCTATTTTTCCTATGGTTTCAATTTTCTCTAACTATAAAACTGCAATAACTCCTTGTTCTCTCGCTTTTACTGTTATTTCTAAAAGATGGTGTTAAAGTTATGTTCTTAAGTCTTACAGCTCATACAGTCAAACTAATGGAATTGAGGGAGTACACTTACATTACGAGAATCCACAGCAGCATACATGATATCCATCCATCCTTTGAATGTAGCCTATAAACAGAACACTGGTGTTTACCTCATGCTTTTTCTGGGAAACGGCTTGTCAGAAACATTTAAGAGCTGAAGACTAACCACGTTTAAAAATTTAATCCAAAACACCAGCTCAGTGTAATATTAATAGGCAATAAAACATTGTACGTTTTATTCATATATGGGAATCACAAGCAAATTGTAATGTTTGACTATAAAGGACACAACCTGTATTAAATTAAGAACTTTTATATATAATGAGTAACACACGATAAAAATTATTTTCTGTGTATGAGCAAAGTAGGTATACAGATTCAGATTCTTGATACAGATTCAACACATCCTGGGTAAATTTAATTGCTTGTTTTTCTTATGTTAGTCACTACAGCCTCTACATTGGTATTATTTATGTAGTGTCACAGACTTATCCACACATAAGAGTTATCCCCAGTTCTTGGCTCTAATGGATGACTCTTATAAACTGTTGAGGTGATATACCACAGAATTTTTGAGCAAGAATTCAAATTTATTTGACTTTATAGCTTACAGAAATGAATACCTCTCTGGATCAGGAATAACTATTTATCCTATGTACATGACAACAAATTTGTCAAGATTAATTAACACTAATTAGAAATAATACAGCCAGGAAGAAATAGCTTGTATTTATGACGAAGGACCTCCCTAAAATGCACTGCACTGTATAAACATGGGTGATCCCAAATCTAAAGAACATATTTAAATGCTAATAATCAGAAAGATAAGAGAAATATATTTAATTTGGAACATATGAATTCACAGGATTCTTAAAATTGCTGACAAAGTATCTTGGGAAGCATGTTTTCTACAGCAGTTTTAAGTTAGAACCTTGTAAAATATAGTAAGAATTTTAATTATATGTAAATACAATTTTAGAGAGACTTTACAAACAGGAATATATCATTAAAAGTTATCTTTAAGATAAGAGATCTTTATCTCTGCTGTGAGAATTCTGAAAGTACCAAACTTTCACATATGCCCCTGCAAGTTCATCTCTTTTAAAACCAAGCTCAACATCCAACAAGTAGAAGCATACTATATACGTGATCAAACAGAAAAGCAAGGCTGATCTATAATCGGAAGAACCAAGATGCAAGGCTGATACATATTTGAAGAAAGGTTAAAAAAAAACACTCTATATATGTTAAAAATCCATTTCTGCTTACAGTTTTCCACACAGACGCATGTATATGCACACATATATATGTATATATTTTTAAAACACATACTCCACAATTTACTTAAGGATTTTTATAGGCATAATGCCAAACAAAGAAGCAAGGAAAAGTATTTCTGCCTGAAAGAAGTGAATAGAAATAAATTTTTCTGTTAGATGTAAACCACAGAGATATAAAAAGAGAAATAGACATTCAGGAGTGGTGACTTACCACTTGAAGTAAAGAAAGATAACCAAGGCCTACATTATCAAAGTTAACTTTCACATTCTTCCATCTGGCAGTTTCATTGTTTTTAATGAGCTCCTCACATTGGCTGTAATTGTTGATTTGGCTGATATCAAATCTCTCATCAGTTGTAGTGTTAACACAGTAGTAAAATTTTCCAGCAAATAGATTTACGCCCATGATACTGAAGATCAGCCAGAATATAAGGCAAACAAGAAGCACATTCATAATGGATGGAATTGCTCCCAAGAGGGCATTTACAACCACCTGGTGTACAAATGAAACCAGATACAGTGTAAGAACACAAACACTACTATCTTCATTAGACTGATTTAAATGTACCTCTCTGTTTTAATTCAGTATTAATCTGTATTATACTTTTGGCTTATAATACTATACAAATTTTGAAGAAAGAAAGTATCAGCATAATTAGAAGGAAAACCATACAAACAGAAGCAAATGGAAGCTTTAGGTAATGGGAAAAAAAAAGAAGAAAATATAAAATGAACTTTAAAAACAAACAGCATTAATCAATAATTTTAAAAATACGTACTTAATATATGTCTACAAAATTGTATCTGTAATATTTCTAATGACTGATTGCATCAAGCACAAAAAAAAAAATTCTCTATTACATTTTTATTGGATAAACAGTCCTAATCAATGTTATTGAGCACATTTTTACTTGAAAGTAATTTTAAGACTTCTTTTAAATAAAACTGGGAGATGTATCTATGTTCATTTGGATGGCTATATATAAAAGCAGAAAAGCAGCCATGTTCAAACAGCAGGCTATCTGAACACAAAAATGCTGGTAGTGAAAGCAGCAGATAAGACTTAAAGTAGACTTCATTTATTTAATGCTGAAATTGATGAACTCCTAAATCAGGTAGCTTTGGTCTTAAGTTTTTTTGTAATAACTATGGAACAACTCTGCCCACTTTTCCAAAAAAAAAAAAAAAAAAAAAAACAAAAACTGAATCAGTTCCATAGAATCTAACACAGATTTTGTTTTTAAAAAATGCAGGATATCAGGTATTACATAGATGTGATTATAGATGACTGACTCAGGTTATATGACATAGGTACTACAACAGATCTGATAGTACATTAGTCTGTTTCTAATTGTAAAAAATGCTGGCCTTATGTTTATGTTTCATGAGTTTCACAGAATTCATTACTTGCAAAATTAGTCATCTAAGCAAATCAACTTTCATTCATATCTATCTTATATGACTGAAAATAAAACCTTCAAATGCTACAGTAGGTGAAGATCTACCATCCTGTACAACATATAGTAGACATGGCCTGAAGAAAAGAAGAAATACCTCTTCGACTTTCAGAGCTCCTTTTATGTCAAAATAATACCTCTTTGAGGTAATCCACACTTTGGACAACATTATAAATTTCCTATGGCATCAATTAAACTCACGTTATGTTAAATTTAGATGCTGGAACAAATTAGAATTAACATAAGCTAAAGGCACAGAACATTGGATGAACTCTCCCATGCTTCTTGAACATTTGATTTTTTTTTTTTTTGCCACAAACTTTAAGTCACATATTGCAATAAATATTTATCTCTAACAGGGACATTTTAATAATCAAAATAATCTGTTAAACATAATAAAATATGCTTAGCAATATTTATTATAAATCAATAAACAACAACAATACAGCATTTTATCACTCATGAGCAGGGAAGAGATCAATGATTAATCTATTGTTACTATTTCAGCAGTGCTCTCTTATGCTGACTTGTATCCATAGATTTGTCAATGATGTGCCCTTGCAGGGCTGTGAGAAGCAGGCCTACATAAAGAAACTATTACCTTAATAATAATGCTGAATTAATTTGAATTGGAGATCTAGGAAGTTATTGATTAAAACTGGAAGTCTGACGGGAATAATGAACGGCTATAGATTTTTTTTCCAATTCTGTAACATTTTCCAAAAATCTGTTAGCTAAGAAAATATTATTTTTATTTAAGGTTATCTCAATTATTCCTAAAAAAATACGATTAAAAATATAATTAGAATCTTTAGCTGTAGAAGTATTGTTTATTAAAAATAAATATTGAAATATAAAGAGATAGATAATGAAGATATTTGTTTTCTAGTTTTCAGTCTCATTACACCTGAGAATGCTGTTCCTCGTTCTACTACAGCTGCAGGTCAAGTCATGTTATTCTTTCTATTACTGCTAAATTTCACAAGCGACATACTTTCTCTGGTATTGTCTGAGTCCTGAAGCTATAGCAGAACCACGTTAAAATATGTATCATTTGAAGACACTCAAAATATAATTTTGAGTATTATGAGAAAAGCTTCTAGATACCTCCAGGCTTGCATTGAAAGTAGGGGCACAAGAAAGGAGGACAAGTGAAAAGAAAAAAAAAGAAATAATTAAAAAGAGATTTAAGAGCATCCTTTGCTTATTTAAATAAATAATAATAAAAAAAAAGTAGTATGGGCCTAGCACTATATAGCAGTGAGTGACAGCACTCAGGACAGAACACAGACAGATCATGTCTCACTGTAATTCTCAACCCCACAGTCCAGTTTCCTGAAGCTTCACATGCAAATTAAAACTTATTTCCATTATCAAGAGTGATGGGAAGATGCAGTGGAAACATCACATGCTACCATTAATTAGAAATAGAGGAATATTTTCTATTCATTATTAATTTGGGTAGGCACAACAAACCATGATCCTAGAGAATACTACAGTGGATTAAAACTTTTAGATGTGTAGAAAAGAATTTCTTGTATCTATATAGGAACTACAGTCATAGAATAAAATCATAGAATGGCCTAGGTTGGAAGGACCTCAAAGATCACCTACTTCTAAGTCCTCTGCTGCAGGCAGGGTTCCCAGTAACTAAATCAAGCACCAGATCATGTTGTCCAGGGCCCTATCCGACCTGGCCTTGAACTCCTCCAGGGATGGAACATCCACAGCTTATCTGTGCAGCTTATTCTAGCATCTCACCACCACTGAGTGAAAAATTTCCTCCTGACATCTAATCTAAATTTTTTGTCTCTTAATGTAGAACTGTTCCCTCTTGTCCTACCACTTTCTGTATAAAAAGAAGTTGATTTCCTTCCTACTTATAAGCTCCCTGTAAGTATTTTGAAAGCCAGTATCTGGTCTACCCTGGGCCTTTTCTCAAAGTTCAACTGTCTCAGCCTGCCTTTGTAGGAGAGGTACTCTAGTCCTCAGATCATCTCTGTACCCGTTCCAGAAGCTCCACATCTTGTGCTCAGTGGAAGTAATTTTAAGTGCCCATGAAAATATGTACACCATACTATAGCGTTATATTTTCAGTTCAAAGAAATTAATATATTATGAAGAGATACCTTGAATTTCCAGGTATCAGATCCTAAAATCATTTTGTAATTAATTCCTTCGCCAACTTGAGCTACTTAGCTTTAAAACCTTAAGACTGAGGATTTTTAAAATAATCCAAAATTCTTTATATCCATAAAAATGTTATTCCAATAGTTAATTGCTTAAATAACAAAAACATGTCTATTTTTATTCTAAAGTTAACTTCATGCACTACTTATTATTATATCTATTCCTAAAGTCATAGATCTCCTTCTTATTCAGATGATTTACTAAGAGATACAGTCAGCAGATCCAGATCAAGTCAGTAGGCAAAGCATCAACATGAAATTTACGAGATGGAAAATAACTCCCAAATCTTTACAAAATGCACTACTTTTTTTTTCTTTCCACACTAAATTTCCACTTCATGAATTTGCTACATAAAGTTGTGTTCTCAATTTTTTTGCTAATCATTCTGATTAAAAAGCAACAATTAATGTGTTTTTTAGAAAGATATTTTACATAGGCCCTTCATCTGATAAAACATCCCAAATGTTGACATTTTTCTCAGAATAGTTCTGAAGGATTTGTTTTTTTAACTGAAAATCCTGAATTGTGCCTATTTTAACCTAAACACAGAAGATAAAGAACAACAAAAACTTTACTTTCTTTGC
Source organism: Tympanuchus pallidicinctus (assembly GCF_026119805.1). Taxonomy (NCBI): domain Eukaryota; kingdom Metazoa; phylum Chordata; class Aves; order Galliformes; family Phasianidae; genus Tympanuchus; species Tympanuchus pallidicinctus. The sequence continues at coordinate 17,339,336 of NW_026294669.1, read as the reverse complement.
AATTTTCAAAACAAATATATTTTTTTTCAGTTCAGAAGAGAGAATACAGCGGCTGTTCTGAAAGTAATGCCTCTTATTTTATTATGCTGTCCCACAACATCAGGAGCAGATGTTGGGTTTATGGCAGTATAGGCTGAACCTTCCCACTAATATTCCAATACATGTAGTTGCCGTATGACAGATGGCAGCAGAGGGGCAGTTTAAAAAAATAATGTGAAGTCTCATGTGGAAGTGCAGATGAAGCAAAGGGGTGTCACTGTATTCCTGTGTAAGGAAAACATTGCAGCCACTGACATTCATTAATGCTTCTTGAATGTTTATGGAGACCAAACAGCGGATGTTAGACAAGCCATGTTCCAGATGGCCATACAGATTTCTACAAGTGCGGCATGCAGGCTCTTGTTCATCAGTGGCAAAAATGCATAGCCAATCTTAGTGACTACGCTGATAAACAGTGTTTGTAGCTGAGAATATGCTCTATCAAATAGAGTTATTGTGCTATTTGTATCTCTTGTAGTTTACATGGAAATAAATAGGAGGTATTACTTTCAGAGCAACCTACGCACAGGTAGCTACTTAGAACACAAGCATTCTAACTTGTTCAAAAATGCTATAGGAAAAAAAAACATATTACGTTGAGGAAATCTATGAGAATTCATATTCTGATGAGGGCTCTCTCAAAATGGTAGTGTTGCGCAGACTAAATTTCAGAAAAAAAAAGAAAAATTAAACTTAATTACTAAGCAGGGTAGAAATCTACATTTACTAAGAATAAGGCAAAATACTTTTTAAAGCATGGCAAAAATTTTGTGTGAAAAGTTTTTTTATGTAATTTTAACAGGCCTTTCCTGTAACTTATCACTGTGGAATTTTTAAGAACAGATGTGGTAGAGTACCAAAGCAAATGTAGAGTGGCTAGACAGCCCACCAAGAAAGCATCTGTGAGATTTAGAAATTTGTTGGAGGCAAGTGCATGGTATTTTCCATTTGAATATCAAAACCTATTTCCTTTTTAGTTGGAAGTCTTTTGATTTCCATCACATTTTCTCTAGAAAATCAAGAAGCTGTAGTTGACTTAAAAATTTACTAATGAGCTTTTAAACCAAGGTCTGAAAGATCAGTGATCACAGCAGGTAGATCACACAAGGACCCTTTTTAATTCATCAATAAGTTTTCAACTCAGGTACATTTGCTGATTAGACTTATAGCTATGTGTTCCAGTTAGACATATAGACCCTGAATGAATATGTCAGACATCTTGTGGCTGGAACTGAAATGTCTTTTATCTCCAGTTGTTGACTACTGCCTATAAGAGAAACATTTCTAGAGTTTTCATGTCATAACAGAATATGTAAGGCCTTTGTCCATTCCAGTATACTGAAGAAATGATTTGAACTAATCACTAATCTGACTTCGCACTAAAATACACTGAGAGCCAATTAGGGCAAATCAGGGTCTCAGCTTTGGTAACTGTTACAGCAATAACTACTCAAACTTATCCAGCTCTGCCAGCAAAAATGTCTTCCCATATGTTTTCAGCCTTCTTAGTGCTCTGCAGATTACAATCAACATTTTAAAGTCAATACAGAAAGCAGTAAATAATCAGTTTAAGCCAGAAATCATAAAAGAAAACATCAGCTCCATCTTCAGCGTGCTACAAATGCTGTTTCAAGTAGAATGCAATAGTCATCTACTCTGAAGGAGTGAAGGCATTTTATCACTGCCAATTTTCTTACATATGGATTCATAACAAAGCTTTTAATTTGTAACAGAAATTGCCAATTAATATTTTCATAATAGTATGTTAAAAGATTTTTGATGGACTATGGATATGACATTCTATACTTGTACGAAAACACAGGTATGCATATATATGTAGATGTGCTCATACTTTTATGAGGAAACGTTGATTTTTTTTAAACTATTTCAGCTGTAAGAGGATTTAATCACATAGGATAAATTCAGTCATGTAGTAAAATTCCAGAGATCCACGCAGTTGATAAACCCTTGGGCCCTCAGGAAAACATGAAATTTGCTGAAAGGCCAGCAAACTTAAATAAATGTTACAATGTGTGCAATAACACATGAATTCATATAAGCAGATGAAGTCTTTTGCTTATATGTTAGTGATAAATGTAAAATATATAAGATGATGGTGCAGCATTTTTGCATGGATTTGTCATTGATTATTCTGCATGCATTGCTTCTGTGTATGCATGCATTATTTCAAATTCTTTCATTTTTTCTTACCCTCATCCCTTCAAATCGCGACAAGGCTCTCAGAGGTCTCAAAGCTCTTAGTGTCCTAAGGGATTTAATCGCACCAAGTTCTGAGTAGCCCAAGGCATTAGCTGTTAAGCTAACCAAAGAGACCTACACAAAAACAGAAAGGCAATAGTGCTCATTCATCTTGTATATCCTTTGATACATATGGTGGGATGACATGTGCCCTGAACTTCAAAGAAGATTCAAGGGTAGACCTCTTTCTCTAGGAATCCTTCTGTAATGCAGAAAGTTTTTAAGTCAGACAAAGCAGAATAAAAGTATATCCTAGGTACCTGTTGATGAAATCATCTTTGTAGAATGGTATACAAATGTCTTCTAAATTCACATAAACCAGCCAATATTTGGTGGTATTTAATGAAAAATGAAGTCGCATGCAAAAAGAAAATTTGCAGAAGTTGGGTGAATTGGAATGCTCAATTTAGGACAAGACTTTCCATGTTATCTTCAGAACTTGAGAATGTAAAAGCTCTCAAAAACTACATTCAGACCTGGCCTTTGGTCAAACGTGAATTTCTATTGTCCAGAAAATCTTATACAACAGCTGTAGCTACCAGCGCTGCTCAGATTTAGCAAGACTAATCAAAACTGATAACCAACTGTTTGTTAGATAATGGTAGGGAACTTCACTGTTAGGCATATCCACGCTTCATTACATTCCCTGTGAATCCTTTAATAACTTCATCAATTTTGACTTGTGTAACGCTGGTCTGGTCTGCAGACAGATGATTAAATAAAACAGAATAGCTGTAAAATAAATAATACAATTACCTTTCATCAGTAATCCTTAAAAATGTATTTATTGTAGACCATTTGGAAGGAACGGTCCCAGTAAAGAAAATTTTTAACATCTACTGCAATTTAATGCCTCTTTTGGCCTTCCTGTTCTCTCATTTCTGTCATTTCCACATAAACCTCTTTGCTTAGTTATTTCACTCCTCCAACGTATCACTTGAAAAAAATACTCTGGAAATTGTTGTGGTTTTGTTTTTTTTTGTTTTTTTTTTCCATGCAAACAATTGCTATAGAGAAAGATTCCCATGAAAATCTCAGAAAGATATTCATAAAGTTCACTGCAGTAACTAAACCAGAGATTATCAAATAAGAATTGAATAATTTTGATAAATACAGTGAACATAGAGTGACAATGTAAAGTACGAAGCCTCTGTAGAACACTACTGATTGATGATTTACATAATCTTATGCCATTAAATATTTCACAGGGGTTTACTCAACCACAGCATTCTAACATGGTACCTAGACATATTTTAGCATAGGATCTCTAGGGATGGTATGGATATAAAATTAGAATGTTTGCCAAGCTCTGTGTAATAAACACTTCTTGGCCTATCATACTGTAATACTAGGGAGGTATGCAGTGGTTTCTACAGAATTCTGCTGCTGATCAGAACAAGTGAACAAGAGAGTCAAGACACGCTCTTACCTTGCATTCTATGGGAATTTCACATGCAGAACTGAGTGATGCCCTTTTAGCACAGACAGATGTAATCAGGATATTGAGGATGGAAGGGAAATGGATGTCTGCTACATGGCTAAAGATCTGTAGTCTTCCATTTTTTGCTACCCAGTAATATGCATACACTGTTTGGCAGTTAAGACTTAAAATTACAATACTCTGTGCACTAGGTCCTTCAGAAAATGTGATCTGCTTGGTGGTGCAGCATTTTGAAAACCTCTGGAGTACCCATTTCAAGGGAGCTCAGCTATAGCTCTCTAAGTGACTGTTTAAGGTTGCATATGTGATACAGTTAAAAGCACAAAAGTACTGAGTAGTACTGAGAGTTCCTAGCAGTATTTTTCTTTCATCACACTAAGTGATAGGATACACACTAAAGCAGTAGAAAGTTAGAAACTTTCAAATCAATTGCTTTCAAGTACTCAAATTCCACATAGAGTTAAAACTCATGAAGATCAGCAACATCCATTCCACACAGCAAAATTACCAAAAAAGCATACTTTCAATAAAGCTCAATAACTTCATAAAACTACAGAATATCAGAAAAAAAATATCTAGAATAAGAAGTACATCTGTATAATTTTTCTTTTCCAAACAGAATTATAAAGCAAATCACAACAGCAATTTTAAAACAGAACTTCTTTTGGCTCGAGCAGTATGTTTATCTAAACACATAATCCTGTGATTTTTAGAGCTTGTGGTACATGATATGGAAAAGAATACATACATCAACAATCAGGAAGTCCAGCCAGCACCATGCATTAGTGAAATAGGTTTGAAAGCCATAAGCCACCCATTTTAAAAGCATTTCCAGAATGAAGATGTAAGTAAAAACTTTGTCAGCATATTCCAGCATGGTCTTGATAGTTTTACGTTGTTCTATGTATATATCTTCAAATGCCTATGAAAAAGATTTTTAGGATATAATTAAATGACTTCCTAATTTGCAATGCAAGATATAGTACCCAACAGAGTATTTGAGTTGAAAAGATATACGTGATGATTAGCCACATATTCTTACCAAAATCTTTTCACTTAATACCATAGTCTTCATAACACTGTAGTGCTCATCTTTCAGCTGAGCTGGACAATGATTCATGAAACTTACTGTAATGCTATTCTCCAAATCACATTTTCATTCGTTTCCATGAATAGCAATAGCTTATTGGCATAAGGATTTCCCTTTGACAGTTCCAACTTTGTATCAAAACTTTATATCAAAATTATTCATATTACATTAGAAATTTAATAATGCCTTGTGATATATAATTTTGAGAAATGAGTAATTGAACCCAAACTATACGCACAACCCACAAAGCAATTCTAAACAGAAATTTCAAAAGGAAAGATCTATATCAACAGTGAATCACTGCGACCTGAAATGCAAGTGTAGCAAATGCACTGTACTTTGCTCCTGCTATGAGAGACTAATTGCTTCTGTACTTACTCAGTGTACCTGATTTAAGGTCAATTTGGCAAAAAAAAACTGATCGAATCATTATCATACCTTACGTCTCATTTTGCAATTCAAGTTGCTGTTCATATCTTCCTAGCTCTGCAATCAAATCATATTCTATGCATCTCTTCTGAGAAAAAAGAGTTACTAGTATATAAAAACAATATGGAGATGTGAGCACCAGACTGATGTAGCTGATTTCTTATTTTCATGAACAGTAGCTACATTTTTAACTCAACTAACAATTTCTTTCATAGCCTGAGAGAAAACTTACAAGTTCACCACAATATATGCCAAATATTTGTTCATATACATTGGCATTAGAACATCACTGAATTGGATATTAAATTCTGATGTTTACTGTAGCTATAAAATGAATTGTAACTCCAAATGCTTGCTAAAATAGACATAGTTGTTCCATCTTAACTTACCAGCGCACCACTGCTGAGGAGAATCATGAAGACAATGAAGGTCTCAAACCAGTTGTGTTCAACAATCTTATAGCATGTTTTCCTAAGATTCCACCAGATTTTCCCTTTCCCATCTTCGACACTGACTTGACAGCACTTGAATCTTCGCACACAGCCTAAGTGTGATAATAAATTGAGATGTCAAAAAAAGGCTAATAGGAATTACAGATGAACAAAAGCAATTTGGCTCATTTCAGAATTACTGCAATAGATGGCTGTAAATAAGTATCTTTCTGAATATTTGAGGGCCTTAGTTTCAATATTTGAAATAGAAGTTCTGTAACTTTTATAATATCTATCAAGGAGAAAGTGAGCACCACAACAGCACCTATGAAGGAGATACTCATACAAAAAAAATATAATTGTAATCACAAGTCAGCTTATTGATTTCAACTGAGAATAGAACCCAGCCCACACCAACAAAATTAGGCCTTATCACGTGAATATATTTTGCTTTTCCTACCTTCTGTAAAACAAGCCTCAGGCTCCAGAGATTCTTCAGGTTCTACTTCTGGCTGCTCTCCTTCTGGAGGTAGTCCAATATCAACTGTGCTACCTTCTGATGAACTGGAGGCATTTAATTTCTGTGAATTAAAACCCACATATACCATTATTTTTTCAAATTTAAATTATTTTGAATAGACGTTAATGTTTGAAATGCATATCAAAATATTTTGCATGTATTTCATGCTCTGAAATTAACATAATAATTTTGATATACAATATATAATGCCAAATTGCTCTACTACAGGTGAGGTCACAAGATTAGAAAAATTGTATTATGTATTCCCCCTCAATGAAATATTTTCATGTTTTCATATAAGGAATTGCTGAAATAATTAGACTACTATTCTGAGCCACATACAAGAAATCTTAAAAAAAAAATTCCTATAAGTTAGGAATGGGTGCCTTCCACAGTTTGTACTGCTTTATTATTCCAATCATGTGGCTGCATTTTAGATCACACTTCATATAGTTTGTGTTAATACAAATAACTTTTCCAAAGTCATGACCAAACCAAGAACAAGCTGTATAGATGTATTTTCATGTCCCAAGTAAATGTTATTCTATCAAAACTGTATAATCTAAAAAGTTGGAATATTAACTTTTAATTATCATTGACATGAAAACACATAATATGAATTGTACAGGATAAATTTCTATTTCTAAAAGAGCATCACATTAATTTAAGAGCAGTAGCTGTTATTTTGCATTCTCTATTGCCAATGCATTTTCTGATTTTATTGTGCACTTTGAAACTACTTATTACTTTGTTACAGTACACATACATGTCCAGTAACTATAAAACAACAAAAAAAAACAACTTTTGGAGGATTCAAGTGAAAACAAATGCTTTAAAAACAATACTGTTATAATACAATACTGAACCAATTAATCATACTGATAATATAATCCAAATCTTCTCTTTCACACCATGATATTGTGTTGGCAGCAGACAAATATGAGTACTATAATAAGTAAAAGTAGTTTGATCATGGCATTCTATGACTCTTCTAATGTTATCACTATGTGAAGTATAACATCAGTAAAATGACTGCACTGATAAGTAGCTAATTTTTTAAAGGGAATGATGTAAGCAGAGTTAAAACACATTCTGTGGGGAAATAATATTAGACAGAGGTAAGATCCATGGAAACGTTAAAGACATGTTTGCTGACAGTTAAAACTTAAGTTAGAGGCATTATTCCTTTAAAACATGTTCAAGAAGCTCTAACTTCTAAAGGTTTTGTAAAGGAAATGTATACAGTAATAGTATGTGAATACAGAATGTAAAACTTTAAGGTAATTTTATGCTGCCACCCAGATTCAGTACGTTCTTTAAGCAAAGAAAAAATTGTTTCTCACTTATTCTGAATTTATCAAAAGACATTTGACAATATATCATGATTTTGACACAGGCTTAACTATGATTTCTGTGTACCATGGTACACTCATAGACCACATTTTAGAGAAGGAAGACAAAGCAAACCAAAACATTTATTGTATGATATATTATGCAGGTAATTGCAGCGATATCCACACCCTTTTTGTTTCTTTGAAACGTTTACATATTCATGTCTTAAGTCTGTGCATAAGCATATAGCATCTATAAGTCTATTTCCACTGTACACGCATGGATGCACACTTTTTTTGCAGATTAGCATTTAAAAGTCTCCCATTGCAATCTAATTCAAACCTGCAGGCAACACATGGCAGTTTGGTCATTATGGAATACTGCCTCTACAACGGTGAAGATGGAAAGTATGGGATAAATACTTATTCCGTAATTAAGGACCACAGCATATAAAAATAAGTGGAAGTCAATCATCAGTTTGAGAAAAGGGCAAAAACACTGTAAACTCAAAGTACATTCCAAATAAATGTACATATGGTATCAAAATTAATGCTTATCAATACTATACACTAAATCACTTTTAAACTGAGAAGTGACTATCTGCTTGTAAACTTTTCTTAAAATATTGCTTGCATCATTCCAGTCTGGACAGCATTTTTAGCAGAATGCTGCAGTAGTAGCAGAGCAAACAAAAATCATGATCTGGTTAAAATATAAATTTGAAGGACCTACTGTCCTGTCCATTCTTTTACAGGAAAAAGGAAGAATTTAGTAACTCAGATATTACGCAGTAAGCTTAATCAACATGTTAATTTTAAGTAGGAATAATGAATTCCTATTATTGAAAATGCTCAAGACTAATAGATAACTCAATATGAAAAATTAGGAGGGATCAAAAAGCTAGAAAATGAGACAGTAGGACAGTCAATTATCAGGTACATCAGAAAGCCATCTTTATTTCTGTGGGGCAGTATCTACGGTGAATTTTATCTTACAAGATTCTTCTCATTGAAAATCTGGTATGCTTCTTGTAAAGAGCTGCAATAATAATCACAGAAGTTAAGCTAAACAGAAAAATGCTAAATTAAATCAGCAGCTGATATTTGAAACACAAGAATAAAATGCCTTTTCCCACCAACAATTCTGTTAAATCTTCCATTGTTGCTGTAACAGTATTTCTTTAGCATGCTGTTCTTGTACACCTGAATTTAACTCCACACAGATCAATAGATGAATGAGTAGACTACAAATATTATTCAATAAATTCAGTAATAATTAAGTATCACGTAGGGAAGAAAAACAGTGTTTTTTTTCAACATAAGTGGTTATTTTTTTGTTTTTGTTTTAAAACTAAATTCATTATGCAGCATTTTGTACAATTATAAAAAATTGTATGCATTATAAACAGCTCTGAAGGTTCTATGATATTTTATCTTAAGATCTCACCAAATCAATTGAGGTCGGTGTGCCTAGAAGAGTTGTCAGTAATAATCATATATTTCCACAGCCAATTTCTCTTATAGAGCAACTTACCAAGGGACATTGCACTGATTTCTATGTATTTAATAAAGACTCACCTGGGAATAAGTCATGTTATTGTTGATTATGTCTTGTCCATATGCTTTAGCACATAAAAAGACTTTTTATTTCACTGAACTGGAATTTCAGTGTCCACACAGTAAAAAAAAATCAGCTGTCCTCAGTGGCAGACCCTGATATGTTGGGTATTTAGCATATGCCCCAGCTCTTCACCAGAACATATCTCAAAGTTACCTTTGCACCCAGTAAACTCTTTTCTTTGCTCAGCAGCATTACAAAGACTGGATTTTGGCAATGCTATACACCACATATATATACAGCTTTTCAAAAGAATGAACCTGTAACAACAAGATAATCATCAATACCAAAGTTTACCTTTGATAATGCTAGCAAGTCCTTTCTGAGCTTTTTTTGATTCCATGCCTCTAGATTTCAAAAGTATTTAGTCACTCAGACTATAGGATATTTATCAACTATTAGACACTCTTCAAGTACTATGATGCTAGATTATTTAAAAAAAAAAAAAAAAGTTTTCTGAAGAGCATGATAAGGAAATTATTCTCAGAGGAATCTACTATGCAAAAACTCAGAATCTACTTTGTGTCTTCACAGAAGACAGTAACACATGGTTCAAAAGCAGCGATATACTGATTATCATAGCTACACATATCTTTTATGTCACGCTTACCAATAGCATTGCCAGTCATGCTTTCATCAGCAATACAGTACAGGATGAGAGAGAGTTTTTAGTTTAGCTTTCAAGATAGAAACTAAAAGTGGAAAGCAGCTTGCCTAACAGAGAAGCATTGCAAAAAGCAGCAGCCAAGTTTAGGTCAGGAAGTTTTTGAAATAAATTACTTTCTGAACCTTCACAACATCCCATAGCATCATACAATTCTGCTTCACTTACAGCCAGGCCACTTTGAGCTTCTAATATCTCTTTCTTTATTTCCATGATAATTATCACAGAGAAGTTAAACAGCTCTTAGATAAACTCTTTTAATGAAACCTGAAATTTCATGATTGGCCAGGATGCAACTAATAGCTGTTAAAATCAAAATTTAAGTGACAGAAGGAGCAAAGAGCAGAATAGACAGAAGCAGTAAGATGGCATTAAGGGAAACCACTATTTTGGCTTTACATTAATTTCCATTCCTCCCAAACCTGTGAAAATGTTAAATAATGGGAAATACATGTTTTTATTGCTATTTGTACTATTTGTATGTCACTATAAAGATGAGATGATCTCTGTCTTGTATAGTAATATGATGTTCAAACGTACACAGTCTGTTTCCCGTACAGCTACATAACCTACAAAAACGACCAGGTGGCTAAATATCATTGTAGTTCCACTGGTATAGCTAAGTAGAATTTGGATGTCACTGTTTCTAATGCTTATACAGTAAGGCATAATAACTCCATCAGTTCAAGAAAACCCAGAACATTGTGAATCAAGGCTTAATGATTATATGCTGATTTTGCAAATACTGCAGAAAAGCATGATCCTTAAATTACAGTCCTCTCTGAATTGTAGTGATATTCATATTTACTTTATCCTACTCATTCATGAGCATTGATAAATGAAGATATTTGCAAGGGTGTTCAATGAAGGCAAAAGCATCATAAGTAGCAGTGCAAATATTTGCAAAAGCAGACTTGTTGTTCCACAAATAGTGGAAGGATATTTCTGAAACAGCATGGGACTGCTATCTATAAAGATTAATTAAGCTAACTACAAGGTGAAACAATATCTCACAATTTACTATCATTCCCTATGACACATAATATGATAGTGGGATGTGATCAGTTCATAAACAAACCAAAGACTTAATTTTTCAGAGTAGGAAAGAATTTTGAATAATGAATATCTGTAAATCAAAGTATGACTAATCATGTAAATTATCATTACAAAAGAGAAGATAAAAAGCTATTTAATAAGTGCATTTTAACTCTACTTTTTTTTTTTTTTTTTTTTTTTTTTTTTTTTTTTTTACCAAACTGAAAGCAACATTATATTGCACCACGGTGTTATAAATGTTAGGATCACATTTAATATGTGAGATACAAATCATACTGAAACTGAAGACCTTTTGGTCCAAACACTGCAACTCACTCACTGGACTGCTGAACTGTATTTGTTACCCATAAGGTAAGAATAACCTTAAGTTTCTCGGGGCAGACAATTTTAGATATCTGGGGAGGTAGTCTTTTGTAAGCATAAATTAAAGAGCTATGGAAAGACTAAATTGGGTCAGATTTTTGTCATCAGTTTTCTCTTTGCACCTCTACACTTGTAAGTGTGGGTGTAAGTAAGAGCAGAACTGATCTCTGAATGTTTGACCAGCCAAACACCCATTTAATATAAGCTTTTTTTTAAAAAAAAAAAAAAAAAAAATGATGGTCACATGCTTTGACTGTGGAAATTAAATGATTTCATGCTTAATGGTGCTTCAAGTACTGTATTATTAACCTCCAAACTAAATAAATGCTTACATGACTACTGAAAAAAAGCATTTCTAAGGAAACTTGTAAAAAAATAATGATGGCTATCATGAGCTTGCAAGTTACCAACATTACAATCTAGAATACAAAAGTATTATGAAAGTTTTCCAAATCAGTTAACAGCCCTTCATTATCAACAGAATTTACAAATGGTCTTATTAAGATTCTTAAGAGAAAGTTGGTGAATTATATACTCTGTCTTCCTATGAAAGGAAAGAAAACCCTTCAAAACTAGAATCCTGAAAATTTTACCAACAAGATTGGCAAAGGTACATAGCATGCACTGCCAAATACAGTTAGAATATAATGAAAAGTATGGCATCTAAACCGTAGAAATGTAGGGGCTGCCAATCTCGCCTGACCATGCTGTGATGCAAGTCCTGTGGCTCAGCAGAGAGCAGCTGTGCATGTTTGTACTTTATTGCAATGAATGGGACAGGTTAGCTGAAAAACATGCAGGCCAGTCAATATCCATTAAAAAGTGATTATATAACATATATATGTATAATTTGCTTAGGTAACCTGTGTAAAATTGGTGACACGATGCTCTGCCTCGACTAAAAGTACCAGAGCTGCACTCTTGACTGATCCAGCTTGGTTCTACTCCTGTGAGAAGTAAGAATGGTAGGAAATGAAGTTCAGGACACAGCACCTCTGCGTTTTTGTTTTTTTTTTGCGCTGGAAATTCTTATACAATTATATTGGCTGAGTAAAGATCCAATACATTTACTTTTCAGTAGTTCAGAATAATATGAATATATGTGAGAATACAAGACAGTAAGTATCTTTTAGATTACTGAATGCTGCCTAAAGTAAAATATACACAATTGTGATGTCTGCAACAGAACTAGGAGATATCACATTCTTTAATGCATTTAAAAATACCTTGTAATTCTGCACGCCATAGTTGTGAGCCTGAAAGTTATACTAAGAATAAAAATCTAATTATTACACAGAATACATGCACTTCAAAATTTTCTACATATACCATCCCCATAGTACTTAAAAAGCTAAAAATGAAAACATATATTTACAGCTTTCATGCTGGAAAGCAGCAGGGCGTCTCTACACAGTTTCATGAGCAGGATAACAGTCTCAGCATAATGCCCCATATATGCTAATGAGCCTACTTTTATGATAACGGTTTATTTAGGGTGTGTTCATTATTGCAATGTATTCAACCAGTAAAGTTCCTATGGACACAATGTTTTCATAATTATTTCTTTTTAGGTTTCAAATACAATTTTCTAGAAAATTCTGGTCAGCTTTTCATAACGTAAATTCATACCTACTGGCATGTGCAATATTGTATGTATTGTTTCTAGAAGGGTATAAGCAAGTTTTTATTTTCATCAAAATACTAGAAAAGATGTATGTTATAACAATGATTCACCAAACATTAACATGCTTAATTAAAACTTTCTAATAAATTATAATTGTTCTGTAGAAATTCATCTTATTGCCCTACATCACAAGGAATACATGTATTCATGTTTATATACAGACATGCATAAAAGCAAACCGACACTCTCTCATCAGGATCTGGCCAGATGACCTTGCAGCCTTTCGTTTGGTTTTCTGCTAACTGAAGGTGGTTTGGTGCCAATTTCTATCTTGAGCACCTCTAATTTGCATATGTAAGCAATAAGGTGTCTGCAGATCAACAGTCAGCAACAGCAGATTCACATAAATGGGATCACATGAGAGGGCACGTTAGGGCACATAAAGGCACATCATGGCATGACAAAAAACATGAAGTCTTGAACAAAAAGTCATTTGCTGTCACTTTTTAATTTAAAAAAAAAAAAAAAAAAAACTCATCTTTTGCTAATTTCATGACCAGAGCTTTAGTTGTGTAATTAATACGCCTCTATTCTTCTCATCACCAAAAAACATAGTTGATAAGAATCATCTAGTGAAGAGTAGGAATTAGAATTGAGATAAAAAACTGCAGTAAGAGTATTTTATCTACTATTTGATGTTAAAATTTTAAAAACAGAATTTGTAGCAGAGAAAGATTTCTCAAAACAGATGTCAGTGTTTACTGGCACTGCCATAAGTCATGTTCCTTCTTGCTCAGTGAATCACAGATCATTTTCTGTGCAATAGTTGCAGACTCAACATGGAGAGTACCTCCCTACATTTTCAAAAGTAGATTTCAGATTCAGATTTCATCAAAATAATTTAATAATCACTAATGAAAATGTTTAAAGTACTTCTTCCTGTTATTGGAATGACAGAGAGTATTTAATTAGTGCAACTCAACTACATTTCCAAATTACTTTTCACAGAGAAGTAGTCAATTAAAAATTATCAGAGCTGTAATTCATTTTGATAATATTTCAGCTACTATGTACATGGCTTCAGAACCTTAAAAAGAACAAGTGCAGGGAAAGCATTACAGCACACCTTAAATCATGGTTTACTAATACGAGGATGTGGGCAGGAGAGCAAAGAAGTGAGAAGAGGGGAGTTCAGACTAATGTTTTCCTGAGTGCAAGCTTCTGATCCTATCAGGACTTAGCAGTTAACATCTCAATACTACACCTGTCAGAAAATTTTCTTTCAGTGCCATCATGCAATAATATCACCTGAAGCGTCACTGTCAGTTACAATATATCTGCAAAATAAACTAACAATATCTTCTTCATACTTTCCAACTGCAATATTTGGAATATTCTATCAATAACGTCTTAGTCTGCCATCACTGTTGAAATGGATTGAAATACTACGCTAACTTTACAAACCACTGCAGAATACAGGCTAATATTTACTAATTTACTAATAGTTTTTATAATATTTACTAATTATAATATATAATAATAATAATAAAATTATTATAAATAATTATAATAATATATTATATATTAAAATTATATATTTAAAATTATATAATAAAATAAAATAATATAAATATAATATAAAATAAATTATATAATAAAAATTATATATTAAAAATTATAATAAATAATAAAAATAATAATTAAAAATATATTATATTTACTAATTTACTAATAGTTACTCCACTAAGATAGCAATAAATATTTCTTCTTGTGATGAAGAAATCCAAAGTATTACATTTCCTAGTACTGAAATTTAACTTATGGCCCTTTATTCCCAAACTTTCAGTACATCCTCTGGAAATCACTAGTTGTTAAGCAATGAAAAGACTGAAAAATCATAGATCTACTTGAAGATGATAAGAAAGACAAAAAAAAAAAAAAAAAGAACAAACCCAGAAGGTATAGGCCTGTGCCAAGAAACTACATGATTTACAAGAGAGAAAAATAACCTGTGCCATTATTATGACATGCAAACATAATAGGAAATCTCACTGTCAGGCAGAATTTAATTACATTAGAAGTGGAATTTGCTGTTCCTTAGTCAGCAGTAAAGTTTGAAATGCTAACAATGGAGAAAGGAATGACAGAACAATATGCTAGCCCTATTTCTCATAAGGTGCCTGAAAAAGATTCTGTTTCTCATCCTAAACAGGATAGAATGGAATCTTTGATACTAGACTGAAGACCAAGAACTTTTTCCATAATCAACCTCTTTATTACACAAAATAACTAAAGGCCAAACTAAAAGAACTGTTCTGTTGTACATGCAATGCATGGTTATGAAAAGTAAGATAGACAGTAATGCAGACAATCTGTAAAAAAATATTTTTCAAAGAACAATAAAGAATAGACTGAAGAGAGACAAAAAAATATGACTAAATATGTGATGCAGACAGTGCAAGAATCTTGGAGTAAGAACTAATAGAATCTTATCCATATTCATATCCTTGCATTCAAGTGTGAAGAAATCCATTATGAACATCTTTCTGTTTGTTTGTGTCTATATCACAGCATGCAGTACTGTTCAAAAATGCCCATGCTAATCCTGAATGAACTAGCATTGGTACTGAGCATAGCACAGACTAATTACAGTTGACGTGGTGTGCCTCCACCATACACAATTGCACAGAGCACTGGGTTAAAACAGTAATGAAAGCTTTGACATCTTTTCCTACTCACTAAATGTTAGCTTGGAGTCATCCATTGGGCACCATGTTGTGCCACAGGTGCCTTTTATTATTTTCACAGTAGGTAACAGATGCAAACATGTTAAATTTAAAAAATGACAGTGAGTAGATGATATATGAAAGGATACTGTACTGAGAAATAAAGCTTTATAACTTTTCAGTGCAAGGACATCACTTCTTCAGCAGTTCAGCTACTATCAGATGGTTATTAGTGATACATATGAAATTGTCTAATGATGTCAGTCCAGAGAAGCAATATGATGTATCCAAACGGTTGTGGTTTTGTTTTTTTTTTAATTGTATCAAAAAGGTTAAAAGCATCAGAATAAACTATTAATTTGATAGGAAGCTCTCCAGAAAGCAGGAAGAAGCAAATAACTATACTGATTATGTAAATATGGAGAAACTTGCACAACTCTTTCCAAGATTTTGTAAGACTTCCGTTATCCAAGGCTATTAAATTGGTCTTTTTTCTTCTTAGTGAATAAATACAATAAAATAGGGGGAAAAAGAAAATATTATTGAAAATATATATATACCTTAGCTTGATTTTTAAGCTAAGTACAATACTGCACTATCATTCAAAATTTGCAATCTTAACATCAGTTTATCTCAAATATATTTAAAAGTGTTCATACTCTTATGTACAGTAATTAAGTATAGATTTTTATTCAACACTAGTAATTTTAGGAAACTAACATGAATCAGAGAATTTTTAAGATAGAAGTAGTCTTACCTCTTTGCTTTCTTCCAGGTCTGACTCGCTGCTAAACTCCTCTGTATTTAAATTTTCAAAATCAGATTCCCCAACAGCAATTGGTACTGTCACAGTGAGACTTGGGTTGTTTATGAAGGACATGTAATCACTTTCATCAACAACATATTTTTCCACACTGCTGCCTATGCCACTGGTAGTTCCATTCCCTTCTTTAAGGTAGGCAAGGTTTTTTCCTATTTCTACTATCGTGTGGTTGGAAATACAGCTGTCTTTTTTGTTGTTTAGGTCTTCAAGAGGTTTGATTTCATCTAAAACTTTCTGCTTTCTAACAAAGGCTTTTTGGATGAATTCACGCACTTTTCTCTTCACAAAATCTATACCCTTCTGAATTCTTGCCACAGCAATCTGGAGATTGTTCATCTCATTATCATCATCTGTAGCTGCAAGGTTGTCTGAACTAAAGGAGCTCAGGAGCAAGGCAAGAAACAGGTTGAGTACCTGAAAGACAGTAAGGATATAATATTTTGAATCTCTTATTTTTAAGTCATGAAATAATTTGACTAAGCGTTATTTGATATGACAATTTTTATATCATAAACAGCACTTCATCCAACCCACATTCTTGCTACTCTTATCTCTGGTATTTTTTTATAACTTGCTGAAAATATTTTTAAATTACATATCTTGATCAATATAGGTGAAAATTTAACCCTCGAATTTCTCCTTTCTACTCCACACTGGAAGACTTGCACGTATGCTCTCTAAAATGCCATAAGGAAAAAGGATATAACATGATGTAGTATGCAAGAGATGCAAGTTATTTCTTCAGCAGTGTTCACAGACAAGGGGAATGTAGGCAGATTCCAGTCTTCTACAGTTCAGAAGACCATAATTTCAGTTTGCTAAATTCATGATACGACAAAATATACATTTGTCCTGAATACTTGTACCATATCATTTTTGTTTTGTGCCAGAAAACTGCCTCTAAGGTAAAGAATCCTTAGATATGCCTTGGTCTTAGGAAGCTTTTTCACACTGTCATTACACAATACAAACACAGCAGACGAATTTGGGCTATATGTAATTATGTTAGCATAAGTGAAAACTACACTAAAAACGATAGTTACAAATATTTATCAATTATTTCTGTTCAGTTTTGCTGTATGCTTAGAAGGTATGCCATAGGAGTCTCAAATTAGTCTGGTTAAACTCAGTATTTTGGTATCTCTGTGAAAAAGCATATTTATAAAATTTAAGACATTTATAAATTTTTTTGCATGGTATCAAAGAGAGAAGTGATGGTACTACTCAATAAGAAAATACTACAATTAGGAATAACTAGGGCAAGCTGCTTTTTACTCAAAACCAGTACATTAAATATTGAAAATGTTGGTAGGAAATGTTGGGTAGGAAAAATAAAACATAAGTATATACAGAAGGGTTAAAAGCTAGCAAGGCAGAAGTGCTGCAGAAATAGACATATAGAGTGCATCAGGAAAGCAATACCAGTACTGAAACGTCATTTGGGGATATATAATGAGGAATGTTGTGTGTAAGACACGGAGTGGAACTATTCCATACTATTTAACACTTGTGTCTCTAGAATGCTATTTGGGAGTAATTAAAATGCCAGCAGTGAAAGAAATAATTGATGACTTCTAAACTACTTAAGAGAAAAAAATTGAACAGCCACGTTATTTTAATTCAGAAACAAGACTGAAATTGGAAGAAGTTGTCCAGCAATATAAATATTATCATGACCAACTATTTCCCATAACTATTTGAGACTAGGTAGTTTAATTGGCTGCCACAATGGTCTAACACTGCATCTAATAAACGGATTTTTTTAAAGGCCTTTTAATGGACATATCTTACTAAAATAATTCAGCTATGATCTTACTAAAGAGGTTACAAAATCACTAAAGATTTAAAAGAAGTAAAAAAAACCCCAAAACTACCCACTTTTCATAGCTTATCAAGGTGTACTTGAACCTGGCTTTCAGAAAGGGCAAATGAATCACTTGATTTCTTGGAGTCTTCATTTCTGATTTCTAAACTACGAAAAGCAGGAAATACATTCTTACATGTTTTAAAAATTCCCACTGATTACGTACCACTAAGTTTCCAATCACCATGACCATCATGAAGACAGTAAGGCACATGGTTTGGCCTGCAACCTCCATGCAGTCCCACATCGTTTCTATCCATTCTCCACACAGCACTCGGAATACAATCAAGAAAGAGTGGAAAAAGTCATGCATGTGCCAGCGTGGAAGTTCACAGTCGCTAGAGATCTTGCAGACACATTCCTTGTAGCTTTTCCCAAAAAGCTGCATCCCAACCACAGCAAAAATGAACACAATGATGGCCAGCACCAGGGTCAAATTGCCCAGAGCTCCCACTGAGTTGCCAATAATCTTAATCAGCATATTTAGAGTTGGCCAGGATTTTGCCAACTTGAAAACTCGAAGCTGCAAAACAGAAGAGCGAATACAATTATTCACATCATTAACTGTAACTAATCATTGCTATACATCTCATATTCTAATTATGATGTGTTTAGAGCATGTCTCATGCTATTTCTATAAACTTTAGTTACAAAATTTATCTTACCAGTTCTTTGTATAGTACTAAACACTGGTAAGTCCTGATTCAACACATGAAAAACCAAAAATACTGTCTCTATGTTCATTTCACTTCTGTTAATTCTGTGGAAATATTACTAAAAATAAATCAATGCACGTGAGTTGTGATCAGTTCTACAAGATTATAACTGCTTAGGCATTCCCAGATCTCTTTCTTCTTAATTGTCAGAGAGCTGGAAGAAGTGGTTATCCTAGAAAGATAAACAAGCTAGAGTTGTTAATGATGGGCTCAGAAGTTCCTTGCAAGAGTCTCTCACAACTCTTCTGTCATGGAAAATAAACACCACGTGTCAAAGTTTGTCAAACAACATTGAAAAAAAGTTGATATAACATTTAATTTTGTCCAAGTGCAACTTGAAACAGAAAAAAAAAAAGGAATGCAACTGGAAAGAAATAGTATATATTCAGACAATCAAAGGAATCTAAATGTAAATCCTATTTAATAGAATAAGACATAAGTAATAACATAGATTCAAAGCAAAATACAGAACTCCATTACTGAGTGATAAGTCAATCAATATAGATACTGAATTTTAGGAAAATACAACATAATAATTACAGAGAACCAGAAAGAGGATGAATTTAAGCCCCATGCTTTTTAAAGGGAATTTACTTAAAATTTTTCAGGCTTGCTTTATGTAAGGCAAGAGGTGATGACTAGGAACTTTAGTTTCATTTCTCTTACTGTGCATGTCTTTTTAAAAGAGCATTTGAACATTAAATTGTCTGCTAGCCTAGTCTTCAGCAAGACCAAGGCTTTTCAAGTTCCCATTCATGACAGAGCTATTTAATAACTGACAGAGATAATGGAGAAAGATAGAGGCTTTGGAACAGAAAATGTGTTACACAGTAGAGATACCTGGGGAGAAGATGATAAAGAAGAGGGAAGAAAGGTTGCCACTGATGAAAAGTCCCCATCCAAGAAAAATCTTAACACTACTTTCTTCTAACCATACAAGCAAACTGGTAATGGAAGTTTATCAGCTAAAACTGTCAACAAACTTTTATTAATTAATCAGTTATTTAGTAAGTGTTTTACTTATCTTCACTCACAGGTACTGAGGGTCTGTGCCTCTTGCATTCTTTATTCCCTCATCTATATTTTAAAAAAGACTCCAAAAGACTATTTAAAAAGGTAATTCTTAAAGCACGCTCACTCAAACAGAATTGATTTTTACAATGTCTTGAAGAAGAAACAGACATTATTAAAGTAATATACAAAACTTGACATAATAGATACTTGCCATCTAGTGGGTATGCAATTTAGTATTTTGTAAGTTCTTATACAGGGAACTTCTGATTCAGCCAAATATACAATATACTACTGAAAAATGAAAGACATAATTGCATAAATATAAAAATATAACATAGAAATAGATATTAATTAGAATATTTACCAATCGGAATGATCGAAGGACAGATAATCCTTCTACATTTGCAAGGCCAAGTTCCATTAAACTAAGACTCACAATAAAACCATCAAAAATATTCCAGCCCTCTTGGAAATAATAGTAAGGATCCATGGCAATTATCTTGAGAAACATTTCTGCTGTGAAAATTCCAGTAAACACCTGCAAGGAAAATACAGTTTCTTACTCCATTTTAATAAGAAATTATTATTATTATTTTTAAATGTAACAGCATCAACCTTTTTTTTAAAGTTATATCCTCAGTAAGCAATCCATGGTGGATCTGAATACTTTCTCTATATTTTCATACATTAGGTTAGGAATTAAATTAAAATTTAAGCTCACATATGCAGTTCCTGTTTACCTCACAAGGAAGAGATAAATAGGATGCTTCCTATCCATGTGTGTGCTAATATGCACACATAAATAGTGATATATTGTATCACTTCTGATTTTAGTACTCCAATTTCCTCCTCAGATCTCATCTTTGCTCTTAGGACAGCTTTTTTCTTCTAGGGATAAAAATAAGCTTATAAGAAGGAAAAAAAAAAGCTAAGAAAAAAGCAACATTGAGCAGAACTATTCTTCTTCAGGATAGCCTGCAAATAGCACTGTCACACATTTTCACCATCTCCTGTTATGTCACAATAAATATTCTGTGCTCACTGGGTCTTTCCTCTCTACATCCCCTTGAACATCTAGGACACCAGGAGGAACAAATAAGGTACATAACAGGTGTGGGAAGGTTCCTTCCATTTATAAGTATTATTCAAGAGAAAACATTAGATTAATTTCTATAACTATCTTCCATGAGGGAACCTGAAGGATTTAAAAATGAAAATACATTTTGACTTAATAAATCTTCTACAAAGGAGAATTAATCTCCGCACAACACGAATGGAAAAATACACAAATGTCAACAGAAAGGCATTCAGCATAGCTTAAATATAAATTCAACCATTCCAAGCCTTTTAAATATTTAGTCAGCATTTTCATTTAAACATATGTACATAGGTAACACGAGTATCATTTAAGAAAAATGTATTTGACATACATGGTACATCACAGAAGACTTACAAGGTTTCCTACTGAAAGGACACCACTAAACTGTTCTGTCATTGGATAGTGCTCCATGGCCATGAACAGTGTGTTTAGAACAATGCAGATAGTAATGGCCAGATCAACAAAGGGGTCCATCACAATCAAATTTACAATATGTTTGACTTTCAGCCAGGGAGTGCAGCAGTCCCAAATCAAGCAAGTGTTAGCAAATTTATACCAGCATGGTGGGCATTTCTGTCTTGATTCCTCAAGTTCTAGAGAGAAAAAGGTAAATAACATTTTAATATATTTTCATAAAATTTGTCTATTCTATTAGTAAAACTTGGGTATTTCCATTTGGCCTCTGCTATTTCCAAGTTATTTTTGAAACACTGTATTGATGTAACAGTCAAGGCTAATGTCCAGTCAAAAAAAACCCAGCATTTATCAATTACAATAATCTGTCCCACTATATTTTACACAGAGTAGAGAAAGAAAGAATACTAAATATTCACTATATAGAATGACCATTCACAATCAAATGCTTCGCATATGATGTAAAGTAGACATATGTCTTAGAAATCCAGTTATATAGAATAAAATATTTCAAATTTTGCTTCTAAAGGATAAACACTTAAAAAGAATCTAAATTTAGGATTGCTTTTCCAAATATATCAGTCATACAGGAAAAAAAAAAAAAAAAAAAAAAAAGACAATCTCCAGGCACAAATCTCACCTTGTCTGTAACATTAGGCCCACTGAAGCTCCATTAAAAAAAACCACTACTAATTAGTGTATTTTGAATTTACTAGCACTTGCATTACAAAAATTCTATTTCACATACCTTCCATTGTGTTTGTGAGCATGCTGGCTATACTCATTGCTCGCTGCCTTGCACTAGGATCTGTTAGGTAGTCCATAGGAACATGGTAAGAACTAGACCTTCTTTTCCTTAAGTCAGTTTCTGTAGTAGTGCCCTGAAAATAAAACACTGATAAAATAGACTACCAAATGTTCATTTCATAAGAATAACACTGTACATCATTATAAAGATATAATGGTTTTAAACACTCTGGTGATCTGCCTGATGCTCCATTTATGTTATGATTTTGTAAGAGAATGATGTGTACCTAACTCACTAAATAGTTAGATATGTCAGTAGGACTGCTCTTTTGCAAAGGTGTTTGTAAGTATTTTGCTGAATTGGGAATGAAACATTAGAAGAGATTCAAGAAGTCTGTGAACTACAAAAAGTGTCATAATGCTTGTCAATGAGCTCAACCATAAATATCTTTCTTATTAGGCAATAAAGTAGTCCACACAGATAGCTATAAAAGCACAAAGAATAAGTGTATTTTCTTAGGATAACTCATGTTATTTTCTAATGCGTATTTTCAAACAAAATAAGAGAAAAATATTCATTAATGTTGTCAACACACACACACACACAAAAATCACTAAAAAAATTAACCGTTTGATAGGAATTCTAGCTCATGTAAGTTGTCTTATCATATAGTATTATATCAAAAATATAACGTACGGTCAGCAGATTAAATACTCATTTAATATATTCCATTAAGTAATTTCTTTATAATTATTTTTTCATTTTGATATATTGGTTGATATACAAATACAGAACTTCTTCAGTTACCATAGTGAACCAAGTTATTTAATGGCCTACTGCTATCTTGTTAATTCCCAGTGACCTAACATACATTTACACATATCTAATTAATGAGAGCTAGACAGCTTCAGTTTCTGCTTCAACTTTGAACTGGAATATATGAAAGGAGCATGGACAAAGTGGGAATTATTTCCAAGTTACTAGGCTTTGTAGAAACAGTAGTTGATTATACAGGGAGAGGACCATCATGCCTGAGCTACTGCAGACTTCCTTACATTGCTAGCAGTGGTTGCTTTATCAATCATCACCTCTGGCAAAAGCTGTCCAGTAGGTGACGTCAGAGCTGGAGGCCCACCGACTAAAGAAACTACTCCATTACAATCCACAGTGCTGTGCATCTTCCCGTTCACTGGAAGAGGAGGTACTGTCCTGGATGACCTACTGGCCTGACTAATGTTACTGTTGCGCCGTTCACCATGTCTATGAGGAACAAAGAGAGAATCTCTTCTGCTCTCATTGTCTTCAAAAGTGCTGTGCTCATCATCAGCAAAGTCATTTTCAGATCCTACATCCTTTGCTCGACCTCTGAAGCTGAAAAGACTTGTTCTGCTGTTGCGCCTTGGGGAAAACAAGGAGCCACGAATGCTCAGCAAAGACTGTAGGCAAATAAAAACAGCGATTATCAGATGAAAATTCTTTTAGACGTAATGACTTCTTACAGGGAAAAACACAGTGTTAATATGTCTTAAAGGGTAAGATAATCTACAAAGAAATGAACTAGTACAACACCCCCTTAACACACTTCCTTTTGGGTATTAAACAAAGAGCACATAAGTGACAGATATAGACCAGTTATTTTACTACATTATTTGTATGATATCGACTGGTTTAATTTGATTAAAAGAAACTGCTCAACAGAATTGCTTCCTCTGCCATTCTGCCTGTTTTATTATCAACTGTTCATAAATTGTATAAGCACATCTAGCTACTATTTATCCCTGGCCGGGACAAGTCTGACACATTGAATAAAATTTTCTGTAAACTTCCATTGAGTCAGTCTGCACACAGACATAGCTCCCAAATACTGCCCAGTTTACAACAACGTACATATTTTTGCAAGCACTCATCAAGTAGTTCACTATATGGTTTCCATTTCTTTTTGAAAGTGTTAGCTATCCTGAATATGCAAAGGTGTACATGTAATTTTGCATGAGTATCCTCACTAGTCTTCATCATTTTACTCCTGTGAGTAAATGTTCTGCTACGGGTAGATCTTCTCAGGATCAGTCATAATAAAGTTCTAATCTTGCAATTATGTTATGTGCTTAACTTTAATTCACGTCAGTGATTCTCCTGACTTGAAAGATTTGATTTTGTCATTGACTTCACCCTCCATGAACAGCAGAGCTGGTACATAACAAAGTGATGTCTTTGTTTCTCTTTCACAACTTATTTTTATGGATCCAAGCCCATTATTTCAGGCATTGCAAAATGCAGAACAGAAAGGCACTCTGCTATCTAAGTATAACACAACAGATGGATACAAAAAGAGAGGGAATATGAGTAGGCAAAATTGATGAGTATGATAAACAGTGGTCTTAGCTCACCTGAAGTCACTTCCCTGTCAAGCTTTCTGTAGGCAGCATGGTAAAAGAGAGTTTTAAAGAGGAATTTGAGGAAAGTAATGAAGTGTTCTATGGAAACTCATGGGAACTTCTTCCAAGCATGAGGGGCAGCATACCAGAAAGAGCTCAAAGAAACTCACTTGAAAAATTAACAGGAGGTTATGGATGCTGTCATGGGTCATTTAAAGTTGGGACTTGATTTGCTTACTGAAAGTCAAAGTAGGTTGGGAAGAGCTTTAAGCACAGTATGTTTTACAGTATTGAAAACGTCTATAGGTCGATATGTTAACTGGAAGATTAGGTAATAACAATGAGATACCTTTGTGCTCTTTGCAACAATATTCTTGATGAATGCAGCATTAATAGAGACATGGAAATAAGTCTAAGTTAAAAATAGTTTGCAGTTGTGGTCTAGAGTAGAATTGGGGAAAAAAAGGAGACAGAGAAAAAGAAGGAACTTGCAACAGGGCCTTGTGGAAATCCCTTAGGAAACTGTCAAAGCGGTAAAAAGATCTTCTAAAGCACAACTAATCCAGAAGTGAGAGGGGAGGAAACAATGTTAGGAAGACTAAGTTTTCAAGAAAACATAATGGTCAGTCACACTGAAGGAAAGTGAAATGTCAAGGAAGATGTTAAAGATACAATATAAACCTGCATTTTGACTAGGAAAAGGTTATTAAAAACTGTAGTGAGTTGAATTTCTGTTGAGTGTGGTAGCTAAAACTCAGAGTGGAAAGGAGCTAGGATTAGAAAACCAGAGAGGAGGGGATCACTAGACTATCATACTACATAGCTGTATATGAATTTTGAAATGAAAAAAGCAAGAGAAGGAAAGTGGATGAGGTATGCTCCATTTCTTAACAGATGGATGAACTGAATTGCAGCTGAATAAGGCTGCAGTTTGAATGAAGGCATGAGTAAGAATATGCACCTAAGGGATCAGATGAGACTCCAACATGAAGTAGAAATCAATAGATATAAATGTGAAATTTTGTATATGGAACAGAATGAATCATGAATTAAATTCAGCAATGAAATCTTGACAGTGGTTAGTCAGACAATTAACAGCATAAAACAGTGGCAGACCAAGAAAAAAAAAAAGTGGAGGCAGTGCTATGAAAAAAGTATGTTAGGAAGGAAGAGGAAGGACAGTTAACTTGGTAGAAATGACAGTCTAGAAACATTACACTCCCACCACAGTCTGATCAAAAGAGGAAAGTCCTTAATAAGAGTATAACAGATAAAGAGGTTTGAGCTTCTCTGAGAGTGGGAGCTGGAGAAAATGATACATGCAAAGGACATGAATGCGTGTGACTTTTTAAAGAGATGAAATAGGCTTTCCAGAGATAGGAATAGAAGAGGATAAAAAATGAAGGAAGGAATTTAGTAATAGTGGCTAAAAAGGATAGCAATTCATAAAGATCAGGGAGACTCAAGAAGGTGGGGATAAAAGGAAGAGTTGAGGCATAAATTACACAAAGGGGAAGAGAAAGGACAGAACGGATGGGAGAATGAGATCTGAGTTGCTGAGAAGACAGTCTGAGGCAGGCAAATGAAGAGAAGCTCCTGAAAAGTTTAGAAAGTATGACATGATAAAGCTATCAAATGAAATAAATATCTGGATGGGAAATGCAGATGGTACTCTTCTTGTGTCACTGGTGTATAAACGTAGGAGAACAAATGCGAGGACACAGTGCCACATATATTTCCACCTTTAAGATTACACAATTAAAAGTCTCAATTAATTTGCCATATTTCAGGTAAACGTTTACATTAATTCCAAAGCCTTTACACCCTAAATGTAGCACAAGTCCAACTGAAAACATGAAATTCCTTTTTTGAAGCCACTGTTCATGCAATCTTGATGAGCTCATTTTCATTAACAAAATTAGCAAATACAACTCATTCTAATTAATACATCTTATTTTGATTTTTCACAGATAAATTCAAGAAAATCTCTCTAATTCACACAGTTTCATCTTTGATTGCGTGTATTAACCTGGTCAGATTTTTAAGATTAAATGAATCACCTTGCAAGAACTGACTAAACTACACTATAGGCATTTGTTTCTATGATGACTAGACATTTAATAATACTATGGTACCTGGTGTGGGGAAGAGAATCTCTTTTCATATGTCAGTCTATTCCCCTCAATGGAAAATCGGAAGCCTTTTCTTTTGATGCTGTCCTCCGATTCGGATTTCCGAAATTCTTCCTCATCCTTCTCACCTTCAGCTTGTTCTTTTTGCTTTTTTTTCTTTCTTCTATTCCTTCTCTCTTTAGCACTCTTCGAGCTCAGTTTGGATGCCTCAGAAGAACTTTCAGAGAATCCACCTATTCCACCTACTCCGCTATAATCTCTCGAGTCAGCTGCTGCAGCTGCTGCTGCTGCCTGTATGTACAAATAAGCACATATGCAATTTACAACATTTATATAAGTACACATACTCACTATTTGATTGCTATTTACTGATATTCCTAAAAAAAATAATGAATTTTAAGTAAAAGCACTGATCCCATTTCACTGAAACTAGTTTATCAGGAACTATAATTTCCCCCATCTCCGTTTTCAAAATCACAGAATGGCTGAGGTTGGAAAGGACTTCTTGAGGTCATCTTGTCAAACTCTGCAGCACAGACAGAGTCACCTGAAGCAGGCTACCCAGGACCATGTACAGACAGCTTTTGTTTATCTTCAAGTTACCTCCAAGTCAGCAGGTTCCACAATATCTCCAGGCAACTTGTTGTTTAATCATTTGTTCACTCTCACACTAAATGAAACAATTTCTATCTCCAATTTGAAATTTTACCTTAACGGTTCTTTTTCATCACTAGTTATCATAGAATGATAGAATCATAGAATCCTTAAGAGTTGGAAGGCACCTCTGAAGGCCATCTAGTCCAACTTCTCTGCAGTGAACAGGGACACCACAGCTACATCAGCTACCCAGGGCCTTATCCAGCCTCCAGGGCAAACTGTTCCATTGCCTCACCACCTTCACTGTAAAAGATTTTTTCCTTATATCTAACCTGTATCTACCCTCTTGGAGCTTGAAACCATTTTCCCTTCTCATGTCACCACAGATGCAGCTGAAGAGTCTGTCCCCTTCTTTTCTGTAGCTCCTCCAGTATCCTCAGAAACTGAAAGGCTTCTATCAGGTCACTTCAAAGCCTTCTCCAGGCTAATGAACCCCAGCTCTCAGCTTGTCTTCATAGAAGAGGTATTCCATTCTGTGGATCGTTTTTGTAGCCCTTCTCTGGATGTGCTCCAACAGGCTAACATCTCTCCTGTACTAAGAACTCCATATTTGGACACAGTACTCCAGGTGAGGTCTCACCAGCACAGAGTAGAGGAGCAGAATCACTTCCCTTGCCCTGGTGGCTATGCTTCTTTTGATGCAGCCTAGGATGCAGTTGGCTTTCTGGGCTGAGAGGGTACATTGCTGGCTCATGTCTGGCTTCCCATCCATCAGTGCCCCCAGGTCTTTTTCAGCAGAGATGCGCTCAGTCCTTTCATCCCCAAGCTTCTACTGGTACTGGGGGTTGCCTCAATCCAGGTGCAGGATCTTGCATTTGAATTTGTTGACTCTCATGAGATTCACCTGGGCCCACTGCTCAAGCTTGTATAGGCCCCTCAGGATAGCATCCTATCCCTCTTGTGTGTCATCTGCATCCCACAGCTTGGTGATGTCTGAGGGCTGTGTGGAGAGCAGTTATCAGAAAAGACCAAGGCATAAAAGTTGTGAAGTACCTCAGCCTTCTCCTTGTCTGTTGTTACCAGTTTGCCTGTATCACTCACTAGGGGCATATGCCCTCCAGACCTTTCCTTTTCTGGTCGAGGTACCTATAGAAGCCTTTCTTGTTCTATCTGGCATCCTTTGCCAAGTTCAGTCCAAGCTGGGCCTTGGCATTCCTCACACCATCTTTACACAACCTCACAGCTTCCTTAATTCTTCCCAACGGTACTTGTCCCTTTTTCCATTGCCTGTGCATTTTCTTCTTGCTCTTCAGATTGACTAGCAGGTCCCAGTTCAGCCATGCCAGTCTCTTGCCTTCCTTTCTTGACTTGCTCCACCTGTGGATGGAGAGCTCTTGTACCCTGAGGAAAGCCTCCTTGAAGATCTGTGAGCTCTGCTTCGCCCCTTGCCCATGACAACAATGATGTTTTTCCCAAAATGTTTTGTTGACTAATGCCCTGAAGAGCTGGAATTTTGCTTTTCTGAAGTTTAGCTTTCCAATTTTATTTTTTGCCTGTTTCATGTCACTCCAGAGCAGGAACTCAACTACAGCATGGTCACTACAGCCCAGGAGTTCAAGTTTACTCAAGACCACAGAAGAAGTGCTACCTAAAATTTTAAAAATCTTTTGGAAAATGAAAGAATATATAAGATAGGTGGTAATATTTGGGAGTGGGTGACTGAAACTATTCCCATATGTGAACATCCAATTGCAATCATGAGTGGAAAAGGCAGTTTTACTTTAAAAGGATACCTGAGCTTCTTCCTGTTGCTTTTTCAGTTGTTCCAGCATTTGCTGAAATTCTGCTTCTTTCTGTTCTGCTTCTTCCATGGTTGCTTGATTTTGTTCTTCGTAGGCCATGGCAACCACAGCCAGGATCAAATTAATCAGGTAGAAAGAGCCCAGGAAAATGACCAAAACAAAAAATATCATGTATGTTTTCCCAGCAGCACGTAGTGTCTGGGAAAAAAGAGATAACAAAGATTTTAGAAGACTTTTACACACTGTTACATAATCTGGTAGCATCTATTGTATAGATAGAAATACATTGTAAAATTTCTGTTTTATCACAAGAAGATTATGTTAATTTTTCCACATACAACTAGTTAATATTACATCGTAGCTATATGTGCAAAAATCCAAGTTTTGTGTCTGCCATGGCACAGCTGACTATGATTCAGTAATTTAAATAGTTCAGAACTTCTACTAATGAAAATCTCTTATAGGAGTTGCTGCCTCCATTATAACTTTTTATTATAGCCTTTAAACCATTAAACTACTTTAACAGTAATGGGGCTGCTAGTCAGTATCTTACCTTCTTGTCTTATCAGACCCAAACTACAGTGCCACAAAAACAATGCAGCATACAATATGACATCCTGCACAACATCACACTCCTTTGGGTTAAGGATGTATGTATTTCAGGGACATCAGAGACAACATATTTCTACTAGACTGCAAATCAATTTAGCTAGCATCTATCTGCAACATGTTTGGGCAAGAAGCATTAACAAGTTCATTTACTCATTTGTGAAAAGGAAACAGTAATTCTTAACAATTATTTCTTATTATGTATTGAGAAGCACACAGAAATCTAAGGCCCCTATTGTTTTAGATAACTTACATATATGAAATAAAAGATGATTTGTGTCCCAAATATCTCAGGTACATGTGAATGAAAAGAACTATGCAAATACTATGTAGTAATGGTATTGGTGATGGTGCTGTTTATTTTAATAAGTCCTCACCAGCTGGTAAAGATTCTCCCAAAAGTCCTGAGTCATCAATCGAAACAGTGACAAGAATGCCCAACTGAATGTATCAAAACTTGTGTAGCCATAGTTGGGGTTTCTACCAGCTTTCACACATATATATCCTTCTGGACATTGACTACAAAAGAAGAGGAAATGCTATTTTTAACAACTACTCTAGATTACGATATACTGTAAAAATCACAAAATTGATCAGGAGTACTAGCTGCAAAATTTTGAACAAGTAAAACTTTATTCTACATACCTAAGATAAAAAATCCTAGTGGTTTTCAATTTTTAATTCCATTTCCTAATAATATTTCACTGTTATAATAATATAGCTAATAGTAATCTATCCTTGCCCGCAATTTTTCTTATCAACACATCTCCATCAGCACAAGAGAAGATTGCCATCTAGCACAGCTAATAGTAAATTGTCAGCTGGCTGGCAGTAACTTTTATGCACACAGTATTCATGAGATTACCTTACAAAATTAGTCTAAGGTGCTGAAGAAATTGCCTGTGTAAACTCAAATCACGTAGATGGTTACATTTAGGTATAGTTTCATATCCTACAATGTTGGTAATTTGGAACTCTATGGTACAGCTGATAATTTAGTTAGCCACCTGAGCAATTCTAAGTAGCTTTCTTTCTTCACACACTATGAAAAATGATTTTCTTACCCTGCATCTGAGCTATTGCCACACAGCAGAGCATCATTTTGTCCTTCCAAGAAGTAGAAATGATCTGTTTTTTTAAAAAAAGGAAAAAGATTATGAAAAAGACCTAAGGAATTTGAGCTATGATTAAAACTTTTACACTTTAAAGAAATAAGCAGAGCTAACAGTTTGTGATATATGATGATCATAAAAGAAAAAAAAAAGAAGAAAAAAAAAAGAGAAGTACTGATTTGACAGGAAAATGATGTTTTGTAGAGTCTTAAAGTTGGTCCTTCTTTTGAGAATAGAAAGGCAGTTGTATATGTAATTCTCAGTAACCTATACAAATGAATAAGATACAGCTATTGGGTTAATAAATTGTAAATGTCAGCAAATGAATAAACAAATACCAGGAAAGCAAGAAAAACAATGAAGTCAATATCCTGACTTTGTTCATGTAATTTTATATATATATATATATATATATCACTTAGAGTTACTTCTTATAATTATTAATTACATACTTGAATATTACTTGAAAATTCATGCAAGTGTTTGCAGCATGAAAGCACTGCACATAACAATATGCACAATAAATTGTTAACTAGATCTTGACTTGAGATCAAGACAGTGGAGGAGAAATCAAGCTTTCATTGTACACGAAAAATAATTAATGTAATCCTGTTACAGAAGACTGTACTTGAAAAATCTACATTCTGTTAAACTAACAGAATTACTGAACAGAACACTGCTAACTATTATAATAGGGTTCAAAATTAATTCAGTGAGATGGAAGACTAAAAAATCCTTGGAACATCCTTTCTTTCTCTCTCTCCTCCTTCTCCTGCTCCTGCTGTTCTGCTTTCCAACCCTCTCCCACCCTTTCTCTTTTCTGCTGTGATGTAAAAAGGAAAAATCAGTTTGTCATCAATTGCTTGTTATAGATTTGTAAGGCAAAAAAAACGGGAATCTCTAGTGGAAATTTTGGGTCGGATGACATATTAAACTGAAGTTGCCAAAATTAGGCATGCTCTGGCTGTTCCCCGGAAAGCAGATGGTTCCTTGAGATTCACCGCCAGCTGGCATGGATTAGGTTAGCTGGCATGAACTATCCTAGGGCTAACACTAAAGAGACAAGCAAGGAATTGCAACCAGTTCATAAGGACTTTTTCTACTCTATACTACCAGTATATGATGGAGATAGCAAAAAATGTGCCTATTTTAAAGAGAGAGAATGTGCACATCACTTCTACATCTGCAGTCTATTGCTTGACATCAGTTAAGAGACAATAGGTTTGCAGGTATTTAGGTGCTCATATAGTTATTCCCTGTGAGAGATTTACTTGCACTCATCATGAGTGTAAAAATGCAGACAGGCACTGAGATGGATTTTAAAAATTATGTGCATGTGTAATTCACATTCCTATGTGCCACAGCTCATAAGCAAAGGATCCAGATAAACTATTAAATCAGCTCAGTTCAACTGTCAGCCCAGTGTTTTAGAAAAAATATATACATGTATATACATATATATCAATTTTTAAATAACAAGAAAATGATAAAGTAATAGTCAATACAAATTTATCAAATTTATGGCATACATAAAACCATTCCTCTCTTCTCCTTTGCCAACTTACTAACAGGATAATAGCTCCAGAGACAAGTTACACATGACACCTTCTGAAGCAAATAAAGATCCTTTTTTAAAGATCCTTAAAGAATCTGTTTTATAGCAAATTTCATTAACAACTCAAGACATGAAATAATACAAAAAAAATACATCAAGTATTCTGGAGATATCAAGCTAGGAGAGAAGGTGATCAAAATTTAGAATGACCTTTACAACTGACAAGCTGGTCTGAAAGCACTTGGATTTATGTCAACAGAGAGGAAAGGAAAGCAGAGGAAAAGAAAGGAGGGGAAAGGATCTTTTCCAGAGATTTTTAAGGATGGGTTATCATCCAAAATCTTTTTCAAGCCTGGATTTCTAAGATACTACTAGCATGCTGAGATGATAAGTATATTAAAAGATTATAAGGTAGTTTATGATGCTTTAATCCAAAAGCATTTAGGTGTTAAACTGAGGCTTCCTAATTTTCAGGGATACAAGCATCAGATTCAATATTCATATTCTTCAAAGCTTTAGGATTTTCGCCAAATATCATAATCAGTAGAAAGTTAAATATATATATATATACATAGGTATCCAGTACAATATTATGTTAAACTACAGTATGGTGGTTGCTTTATTTAATACGCAAGGTGTGTTTTTTTAATGAATCTGAGCTGCTAAAACTATGAGTGCTTTTATGCCTTTTGGGTAGGTTACACCATTTTAAATGAAAATATATTCATATGTTTTTGTCTGTCACAAAATCTGTAACAAAATTTTTTCAGAAAAAAAAACAATGAAGTAGTTGATATAATGGATTCTTACTTTTATCTTCTATGTATTCATCCCAGTTAAATATTGTCATTGTTGTATTAATAAATGTACCATTTTCACCTAAAGAGCTATTAAAGTAGGTAATAACAGTTGTTTCAAAAGTAGAATTGTCTGGAGGCCACTGTAGGCATTTATTCCTCAAGTTGCCCATGAACAGCTGCAGCCCTATTAGTGCAAATACACTCAGACAAAACACAGTCAGGATCATAACATCCGAGAGCTTCTTCACAGACTGAATTAGGGCTCCCACGATAGTCTTCAAGCCTGCAAAGAGGAAGGATCTTTATTATGATACTAAGCAGATACTAAACACATACAAACTCATGTGAATTTTTCTGATAAAGATTTCATGCAAAATGATAACTAAATGAGTCTAATGTTTGTGATACAACAGTATCTGTTAAAATATTGATTACTTGTGAAGATGAATGAAAAGCTGTAAGTTTATGCTTGTTTTAGAGTGTACAGAAATAAAAGTAGATCTTACCAAACATATTCTTTATGCCAAAACAAGTGATTTTATTATTCATGCTATACCTCCACCCTACATAGGAAAGTTTGCTTTTGCTGATGCTTCTTGCCCAAACCTTTCTTACATGAACCATTTAAAATTGTTCTGCATTTATAAACCTGTTATAAAGTTGTAATGAATTCATATTTTAAAGATAAGCTCTGATGATATGAGAAGGCTGATGGTTTGGAGAAGAAAGACATCTTTAAAATAATTCCCCATGCAAGGCCCATGCTATCCTTTATTTTTTATACATGACATTTGAAACTCAGTTAAAGTTGTATATCGAGTGCCTGCAATAAATGAGAAAATTTGCATCAATATGAAAGCTTAAAATTAACTTACAGTTAAAACATATAAAGAAAAGCTTGATGTCATAAGATGCAAATCACATAGGCTGTTTACTGCAAATATCTCATGCAAGTGTTTGTTAAACTCAAAGGCTGACTTTTAAAAAGAAAATGCAGCTAATTAAAAAAAGCAAAAATCAATTTAAATGAAGTCTTGATTCCTGCTTTTTTATTTTATTAAAAATGTGTAGCAAACAAGGCTTATGCTTCAAAAATGTGAGTATAGCCTCTGTGGAACAACAGTCAGCCTCAGTGTTTAACCTAGCTCTCACCTGGAATGACTGATATTGTTTTCAAAGCTCGGAGAACTCTGAATGTTCTCAACGCTGAGACATTGCCCAGGTCCACAAACTCTGTCACATATCTGTAATAGGGGAGTTCACACACAAACACAATGACAGCACACAAATAACAGTTGGAGAAACGAGGGGCCTAACACCTCACACCAACTACGTCTTACCTGGGATTACAGAAATAGTTTTCAAAGCTCTCAATACTCTGAAAGTTCGAAGAGCTGAAACATTGCCTAGGTTTACAAATTCTGTTACATACCTGTAGGATTAAATCACAGTTACTCAGAATTGAGGCAGATTTTATCCTTATTGCTTGGGTCTTTGATAAAGACCTTTTCACCGTTCACTGTATTTTGCCTGTGTTATAAATGTCCTTCTGATTGTAAAATTAAATTAATTTATCAAAATTAGCCACACTGACTTGTTTTTGAAACCTAATTTTGTCAGCTTCTAGTAGAAAGTCAAAATGATTCCTTTAATTCTGATATGCAGAAAGAAGACAGGATATGAACAGTTCAGGCTGATGGCATTCACAATCCTAACGGGCTGACACACCACGTTGGCCTCTGCAGCACATGCTCAGTTAGAAATACTAAAATGTGTAAAAGAGGTAGAAGAAACATATTGAAACTGCAGGAAGTCCAGGCTCCAAATGTTCTGGTTGACAAAATATCAGGCAATTTTTAGTCACTAAGTTCATCCTGTCTGAAAGATTTAAAAAAAAAAAAAAAACAACAAAAAACCAACAAAAAACAAACCAAAATAAACAGAAGACTTACGCAAATGTAATGACAGTGAAATCTAGCCAGTTCCACGGGTCTCGAAGAAATGTAAAATCTTCTAAGCAGAAGCCCCTTGCAAGAATTTTAATGAGTGATTCAAAGGTATAAATTCCAGTAAATGTGTATCTGAAAATACGCAAGATAGAGTTTATAGAAACATACTCATGTTATCCCTATTCAGTATGCTCTTTAGTCCCATTTTCTACTCTTTGAGAAGCATAAGAATTTAATAGATATAACCAGCTTTAAACATCCATAGAATTTCTTCCTTAAAGAAGAAGAATCAAACTTTGATTAAAAGACTACATAACAATCCATAAATTGAGTTTCAAATGCTATAACCTATGCTAATGAGTCAGTTGCAAAATTCCCTGTACTTCATTGGTACATATTTATGTCCAACTAATTCTATGTTACAAGAAAAAACTTATAAAGTCATGATTTCAGAAGTTGATTCCAGTCTTAATATTAATTTCTTCAGTATTATTTTAATGCTGAAATGTTATAGAGTACCATGATCTGGCAATGTGTCAAATCACATCAGCCCTCATTCACTTTGTTAGAGTAGCTGTAGCCAGTAGTTCACCCTTAGCTAGACAAGCATAGTACTGGAACAAAATCAATGTTTTCAGATGCAAAATCCTGTGCAAGACCAATCAAAACTTTTTACAGATTCCAATGAAATTTAGTGCTTTTTTTGACTAAATAAAGTTTGCTGAAATACAATAAGTATAAATGCTTAATTTCGGCATTCTGAGTCATTTCAATTTTCTATCTCCAAATGACACCTTTTTGAAATTTAGTTTCGTTTATATTTTTAATGGAAAAGAAGGTAAAACAGGCTGTTTCAAGTTAAACTGCTTAAAAGGCTCACACTGGTTTTCAGACACAATTAACCTGAAACCAATTTTACTGTATGATATTTTTCAGTTCAGTCACTAAGAAAAAGCAAAAAACTTTTTCCCACACAAGAGGGCACAATATGACATGAATAAATATTCGAGCCAGCTATATTTATTCGTGAATACTATATGCTAGATATCCTGAATACACATATGTTCATACGTAATTCAAAATGAGAATGCCTACACTGACTTCAATTGTCCTATGATTTTGTTGTTGATTACTGAAGATTACACATGTACTTATCATCCAAATCAGATTGAAGTGAAGTTGCATCAGAAGCATAAGATGTTACTACATGAAGTATCATAAGGAGCATCATTTTGCACTGCCTTGGAACAATCACAAAACATGCATTTTGTGCATATTGATGACTGGGGTTGATGTCAGATTGGAACTTTTCTCTTTCTAGCTGCTATTTCCCATGGGAGGACTAGCCAGTCAGTGAAACAGTTTTGAAAAAGCTTATTTTTCATTAAAAAAGAAAACATTCAATAACAGATTGTCTTTACTGCACCCTTCATCTATGCCAGTTTCTGCAATGCATCCACCCTTTTTACATACTTGTAAGACTAGAGTTCTGCTCCTACACTACCCACCTAAGACTGCAGAGAATGCAAATTGAACTTTCCTTGATGAAGGAAGCATTGTAAAATATATTGATTCAATATTACACAGAAGAAGTTAGCATTTGAATGGCTGTTCAAAACATGTTACAAAGTAGCTGCTGTCAGATGTTAACCTTATTAGTGTAACACCATTAACAGCAGTTTATTTCAGATGACTGAATATAATTCAAAGAAAATCCATTTCACTTACTCTACATTCTTTGTCCAGTCAGGAGGGTTACTCATGGTCATAAATACACAGTTGGTCAAAATAGTGCACATGATAAGCATGCTGAATAATGTGGGTTAAGAGTTAAGGAATGTAAGCCAGAAAATCTCATTAAAAGAACATCAAACAAGATCCTGGTCTGGCAGATGTCCAGTATCAGGAGATATTTATCCCTCCACTGCAATGCTGACACTCAGAGAAAAGCACTGAGCATAGTGCTTTCATAGTCACTTCTTTAAAGCTATGACAATCACACACTAAAAATTAGAAAAACTGAAATATATAGAATATATAGAAAAAAAAATAACAATACCATGGATGTTTTTTCTCTTTTTAAATAATAATGTGAATCTAATTTAGTGGAATAACACCAAAAAAGTGTTTTTATTGGATGATCTAGACAAATATCATCTAGTTCTTGCATATAAAACAATGAAAGGTACATTTTCTTCATTTCTTTCCTTTAATTTTCACCATAAAATTTGGCAGATATCAAAAATTTGTTATAATATATACATATATAGAAAACTAGTTGGCACATTTTAATAGAGAGAATAGATAAATTTGTGAGAAAATTATTTTATCTGCATTTGCTTTTTGTAGCTACATTTTTTGTAATGTAAAAAGTGGTAGCGAACAAGTCACATTTTATTCTAAAAAACAAAAAAACCCTAAAGAAAATCTTAGAACAATTCCATGCTATAAACACTTTCACTTATTTTGACAGAACTGCTCTGTAGTTACAAACCTTCAGTTTCAGGGCTAATACATTACAGATTGAAACAGGAACACAAAAATGAAAACCAATCACACGATGAAGCATACAATGTCCACATGATGGCACCATCACCAAAAATTAGAAAGATAGCAAAGCCTGTTTTTAGAAAAGCTTTAATTTCTCTAACTAAAATGCAGGTTTCCATCCTGCTACCATCTAGAAATCTGAGTATTATGGTGTGGTAAGTATTGTGATGTTCCCCTCACATTTCCTCTGTATGTCTACATTAACCAAAAATAAAGCAAAAACTTCAAGCAACAGTAAATACCTCTGACTTCTGAACTGTTAAATTATGGCATTACAGCCAGCAGATCTTTGGATCTTTCACATCTGTGAAAGTATCTTAAATCTTTTAATCAGAAGGTAGCCTCTTGCTACACAATTCATATTGAAAAGAGCACAAGAGAAAAGACACTATTTTAAAACATAGCACATAATGAGTACTTACGAGTCTATGTTTACATCAGCTTTCAAAGTCCTTTATGATGAAATATCCTCTCAAAATCCTCACTACTCTTTCATCAGGGAGAAATAACTGGACTATACCTTCCCAAAATATTAAAGTTTTTTAGTATTTTGACTTTGGTCACTCCAACTATTCACCACCATCTCAGTTCTACAATCTTCCATTACTCCATCTAATTGCTTGTTACTAGCTATGGAGTGTCACATAACTGTCAAATAATTATTTGTAGTGACACCACTAGCAAGTGAATACCGACTACATAGCCTTTTGAATGACCTGAAGTCATCTGCAGGCTAGCCACTGATAACGTTATCCAGCATTTATTAGACAATCACATTTATCAAACTTCTACACCAGAAGTATAATATAATCCTACCAAGGGTAATAACCCTACGGCATCCTAGGACCCCTCTATGTAATGCCACCAAGAAAATAAAAAACCCTACAACCAAAAAAAAGCACTCAAAAACAAACTGATTTCAATGTGTTTATGTTAGACTCTTGTGAAATATCAGGGTGCAAATATTTGTATATGCTTCCTAAGTAATCAGATTTACTGAAGTCAAAGCCCTCAAGGACCCTCTATCAGTATCTGGGATCAGACCACAATAATGATAACTTAAAGATCTCCAGCACCAAATTTAGATTTTTATCACAGTGGAACTGGGAAATCCCAACAACTGTGAGGATGCCTATTTTATTCATATATCAAAACGCTGAGAAAGACAAAGTGATAGGTTAGTCATTATGACTACTTAGCTTTATAAATTTCTACCAATAATGTGGAAAATCCAACCTACATAGACAGAAGTAAAAGTTTATAAGGTTACAAGTGCACAAAGCAATAATAATGAAGGAATAGACAGCTACATAGGGCTGAGAATGCAAATAAGAAACCTA
The DNA here is from genome assembly GCF_026119805.1 of Tympanuchus pallidicinctus. Taxonomy (NCBI): domain Eukaryota; kingdom Metazoa; phylum Chordata; class Aves; order Galliformes; family Phasianidae; genus Tympanuchus; species Tympanuchus pallidicinctus. The sequence continues at coordinate 17,300,246 of NW_026294669.1, read as the reverse complement.
AGCTGTTCTATCAAACTAGCTTTGGATCTGAATCAAAAAATGAAAAGGAATAACAAAACAAGATTTTCAAACAAGATAAAAATTCAAGCAAGTACATAGCTGGGATCAAAGATTTCATTTTAACATACGGTGTTGGTGATGAACTGAAAGTATTTAGAGGAATATACCTGCAGTTTGTGAAAAATGTGGTGGAAGTGAAAAGATGAAAAAAAGCTTGAGGATTGCATGGAAAATGAGAGGAAAGGAAGAAAAAAAAGGAGGTGGAAGAAGAAGGACAGAGGAAGAAATTGTAAACAAAGATGACTGGTTTCCCCTGATATTGCTGTATTATGATCCAGCAATAACAAACAAAAAAGGGGAAAAGAAAAAGAAGAGAGAAACAATAGAAAGAAGAGAGAAAAAGCACTACAGATCATATCAACCATGCACACGTGCCAGTGAATGATTTAAGTACTAAGCAACATCTCATTGACTACAGTTTTAGACTGACCACTTGAAAAGGATATGAATGTACCAAAATCTTAATAGCTATTTTTCTAAGAGGATTGAAAGGAGTTAACATGTACAGGGCAGAGGTGGCACTGAATCGGAATATTGCCTTCCCTTTATTCAATACTATGAAGGTCTGGAAAAAGAAACACAGAATTAAAAACTACACTTAAAAGACACCAACAAGTTACAGTGTACAAGGTCAAACTTTGAATCATTTCCATTCCATCATTAATCATATATGGTCAAACTCTTCTATTTGCACTTCCCACTTTGCCAATCTCAGAATCAGAATCCCCTTGTCTAGTTCACATACAGCAAATTCTAGACAATTTACTATCAATAGAACTGCATTAAAATGTTTTAAGAATGTATTTAGAAATCATAAGCAATCCTGATATTGCTAGCTAGAAAATAAAGACAGGTACATTGAGGCACTAAAATACATTCTATAGCTTATGATATATCTACCAGTGCATGTAATATTAAAAAAAAAAAAAAAAAAAAAGACTCATGAAACCATCAGTATTTCCTTAATCAAATAACCAGAATTAATTATCATACCATAGAAGTACTAAGACAATAGTACCATGGAGTGATGTGGTTTTCAAAAGTGAAATAGTGTAAAGGAAATTGCAAGTGTTCAATAACCAGTTTTTGGTCATAACATAAATACGTGGATAGTTTTCACTGTAATTCAAGAAATAATAAACATATTGCTTCCCCCTGTAACTATTTCATGTGAGAGTTTCATACCTGCAACTCTGTCTACTTTTCTAACACCACACTTTACTTTTACCTAATACAGAATTCAATAATCTACGTATTTTCACTATCTCTCCATGGTTTAGCAATGATTTGTGTATACTGCCAGCATTATATATGCATATATATATATATATATATAAAATATTTATTTATATATATACATATAAATGCATATATATATATATAAATGTAACAGTATTCTTAAAGCCTGAGAAAGAAATATAAAGAGTTTATTCAACATGCAGTGCTTTTAAAAATTATTTAGATATCCACGCATTTGGGTAAATTCCTATCTATTTCTATTTTCTTTCCAAACATGGGTGAAAGTTCACTCTCGCTGAAGATATGAGGATCTACCTACCATTGTGACAGCTGTAAAAAGCCTGAAGGGACATAACCCATAAAAAAAGCTGGAGCACTGCCAGGAGCTATCACCTATCTCAGCTGGAATCAGAGGGCAGTGTTTTCAAAGACTCTACTTTCTGAGAAGGTGTGCCAAATGCAGCAGATGAAATCCAGGAAACACAAGTCCTCCCCGTGCTTGGAATCATAAACTTTAGCTCTTCCAAATGAAACATATGTTCAGATACACAGACACATGTTGATTCTCAGACCATACTTAGGTTCTTAACTGTAAAGGAGAAAGAATTCATCTCTAAAGTGGAATCTTTTCTACCACTGCTTTTCAACTCTCTTAATATTCTCCCTTGAGTTTAGAAACTCTGTTCCAAAATCAGTTTTTCATGTCTTCAGTTTCCTTTGCTCTGACATAATATTTGATGATAAATCATTTGAGCAATGCTGGCTTATCAAGACAAATTGAAAAATTAAAATGCAATCTGACCTAAATACACAAGTAGGAATGTTCAAAAATATACAAAGAGCACCAAGAAAAATACCAGAAGAAATTATGATTGCAAAACATGTAATTTGGGGTCTCATTTGGGGTCTTGAGCTAGAAACCTAGAAACTATGCTTTTGCAAAAGAACTGCTATATATGTCTAATTCAGGGGCAAGAAATTCAGGACTGTACTTCATTTGCACGGAGAATTCCAGAAGTACTTTTCTGGTTTCCAAATCATGACAATGATAACTTCAAGATCTCCAGCACCAAATTTAGATTTTTACTACTGTGGAACTGGGAAAGGAGGAAGGAAAGGAATCAACATTTGGACCTAAATTTCTTCTGCCTTACTTCTGGTCTTCCACAGGACTACAGACTCGAGTAAACTAGGTAGAAAGAAATACTTAGTTGGAAACCTAATTTTCAAATTTAAGTTACAATTCTCCATAAATCAATTGAGTTTTGGAAATTCTGCAATGAACACTTAAGGTAGAGATGATTTATTTTAAAGCTGTTGTCTCTGTTTAGCATATCCTTAATTCTTGCAGTAAAAATATTTAAATTATTTTTTGCTTAATTCAGTTTTTCTTTTTCCTAAAAATTCTTCCATGTTTACTGATAGTACAAAAATAATACAAAAAATATTATGCCAAAAGCTGAAGGAATGGAATTCTGGAGGAAACCCATGTCCAGATGGGTAACAGTCTACAGTTTAGCACTATTGTGTTTGGCCACACAGTTGTTGCTGGGTTTTAACGTGTGTGTTCTTATTTTTTGTATTCTTACCTTTTCCTCTCTCTCTTTTTTTTTTTTTTTAAATGAACATGTCTATAAAGTATATTTAAAATTACATAAAACTTTCTGGACACTACAAGAGGAATTTCTACCTTCTCTTCATTTATTTGCCTCTGTCAAACGCTTCCTCTGTTGGTGTTTCAATTAATGAGGAACATAAACGCGGATATGAAAAATTTCTCACCCAGAGTATCTAAGTTCCAAGTTCTCTACTGAAAGGACTGAATGAAAATGAAACACCTTCAACGTATCCTGAGAAATTACTTTTCCATACTTTCGTATCCTTTATGCATATCCAAGAGAGCAGCCTAAGCCTTCCATGTGACAATGAAGAAAGTCAGGGAGAAGGTGTCTAGCTGCCTTTGAGATGGACTCCAAAACGATCTGCTACTCACATGTCTTATAGAACAACTGATGAAAAAATAGCATGCTGAAGATAGCCCTTGTGCTACTTTTTCAATAGTTTTCCTGTGAATAAAACACCGAAAGCTACAAATTTTAATGAAATGCCAAATATATTAAAATAAACCTGAATCCACTTCTACCCACAGACTGGATTCCACCAACTTGAATTTCTAACTTCTGTTCTTACAATTGAGATTTCTGCCAAAGACTTGATCCCTAACAGTGGAAATGCTAAGCCTGCCAAGAGAGTCTGCTGTACTTTAATCTTCTTTCAGTTTCACAGAAAGATACAATACACTCACTTTTTTATTGATGTAATATGGGTCCAGGTCTTCCAAGGGCTCAGATACCATTCCTGGAGGTATATCGCCATAAATAAATGGCAGGGTCTTTCCTGCCTCCAAGTCGCTGTTTGGCTTTGGGCCATCTTCATCATCATCATCTTTGCGTTCTTGTTTGGATTTTTTAGCTTTTTCTTCATTGATACGTTGTTCAATAGCTGCAAGTGATTCTCTTGTGAAATAGCGGAAGCTGTCAGGTCCTGGTGGTACGAGCACTGACTGTGCCATCTTTTCATCCTGCACCTCTTAATTACTGTTTAGCCTCCCTCATAAAAAAAGCGCTAAAAATATAAACACACACACACAAAATTAGGGCAACATAAATAGTCACATACAATGCAAAAGAATATACCTGCACAGAAACTTCTGTGGGACATCTTCCTTAAATACAGTAATTATCAACCAAGAGGAAGTTGCTTTTTTTCATTTGCTTTTATTTCAGAATAAACCATTTTCCTTTGCAGCTTGCCTGTTGGTGGTGACATTTAATTTAAAATTTTATTAATACTTTTCAAGGTAGTTTGGCAAAAACAAAACAAAACAAAATAAAAAATGTATAAAAATGTCACATGTAATGCAATAGCATCTTTTCTTTTTCAAGGGTAATGAATAAAATAGAAGATATTTTTCCAGCACATTCACTGCGAGGCATCAGCAGTTCTGAACTGTTTACAGATCAGTGTTGAGGAGTTAGAATGCAGTCAGTTCACATCTTTATTATCCTGCTTAAGCTGCACCTTGAACCAACCATCCCTCAGCTAAAAGGACCAAAAATGACTCTTAGAATCCACTACTGGCGCTTAGGGCCAGAGGGCTCAGTTGAAAGCAACATGAGATGCTCCTTCTGTTCAGTTACAAATATGCTGCCTTTGCAGAGCTGCCAGCTCAGGAAACAAGGAATCAGGCACAAGCACCTGTATTCCGATCCCCTGCCTGGCAACACATTGTGCACTGGAAGAATTGCTGAATTAAACAAAAATTGTATTCAATCATTAGATAACGCACTTTTAGGATTGATACCATACAAAATGTACAGTAACATTTTTAACTTTTCACTAACAAGGGCAGAACATTTTTTCTTAATAGCTCCAGACAGCTCAGTTAAAAAGAACAAATGAAAAATATTCCTAATACAAATATTCCTAATGCAAATACTTCAATCTGAAATCATAAACACTACCTCGGCTGTAGCCTTCAATTATTTTTCTCAAGTCCTTATCCTGAGCAAGCACATTAAAAATCCAGCAAATGCAATAAAAAAGTAACTTCTCTGTAAGTCAATATAACCCAGAAATGATTATCAAATTAAAATAATGCAGCAGTTAAAATACAATCTGGATAATCCTATTTTCCTAAATATACACACTCCTGCACAGCAGCAACAAATTCGGATTTTGGAAGCCTGCTAAATAAACCGCAGCACAATGCTTTCCCCTCCTTTTCATCCATATGCATATGGCTCTTTACACCTACACAGACATCCACACACATCCCAACTTCTCCCTACAAACAACCCCTTCCATTTCAGGCAAAAGCACCTGGGGCATTCTGTCATGGATGGTCTGTAGCAAATTGCTGCAAGAACACATACACACACTGGCAGCGGCACAAGGGTTAATTAGGAAAATGCAAGTGGTCCTGCTGCAGAATCCTGCCAGATTTTATTGTTAATCACAAACATTTTTAAAAGGCATAATTCTGTCTTAATACTGCTGGAAACAATTAAAAATTCATTACCAGTGTATAATCTTGCACTTACTGGGTTTGGAATGGCACCCAGGAACACTGCAGCTAAATTCCATCATGTCTTTTCCTTCTTTTTTTTTTTTTCTTTTTTTTTTTTTTTTCCCTTCTTCTTCTTCTTTTTTTTTTTTTTTTTTAAGTCTCCTACAGACCACACCTAACTTCCTGCTGAAGGATCTTGGTTATTGAAGTCAACCCCGGCATTTCCTGGGAGCCTACTAGGTGTTATAACTCTTTCTGCCACTAGATGGTAGTGATGTACATCCAGAAATTCGTTTCAGAAATGGCAAAGAATTTTTTGCACACTCAAGCACTTGCTTAAACTGAGACTCCGCGACTAAAATACATGACTTTATATAACCAGCCAGGTCTCAGGATACTCACAAATTCTTTTGAATATAAAGGAGCTACTGCTGTTGAGACGATAGCTGTTAAAACTGAAAGGTGACACCGAAAAGAAAGTAGGAGGGATAGCAAAAAGAGAAATAGGAAAATGGAGGCTGCACAGTGTACAACAAAGGCAGTTGCTGAGTCTCTCTGCAGTCTGGCTTATTTTAAATTAAAGCTTTTATTTTTTAAAACACATTTATACAATATGTTTAATGTTTAATCTAGGAAACTCAGCAATGCAAGGGAAGGACTGAAGTTTTTAATGCTCACTGCAGTAGTGAATTCCTGTACAGCAACTGCCATCCATTAGCAGGAAGCAAGCCGCAATCACCAAGGAGCAAGGAGCACTCCCAGATGGCAAACCAAGGAGATACCATTCCTGGCCCTGCAGCACCTAAATGCCATTTTGCTTCTTGTCTCTCTCACCCTTTCTCTGTATTTTCTACATTTACAGATTTTCAATCTTCTTTCTCCTGCTGCAGTAATCTCACTTTTTTTATCCTCTCTTTCTCAGCACCAGAAATACTCTGCCCTTCCCTCCTACTCCCAGCCATATCCAAATCTCTTTCAAACTTCTTGAGCAACACATTCCTGTAGCTATAGATTCAGACCTGCAAGCAGCCAGTTACTTCTGTCCCTCAGTCACCTCCTTTCCTTGTGCTGTGAAAAGGATTAAGGAAGCTGAGGAAAGTAATAAAAAGCAAAGGGTCACTATGAAGTGAGAAAGGAAAATACAGAAGGTTAAAAGAGGCCGTTTCTGTGGCTTTTAAGAGAGGACAAGAAAGAGAAGGACAAATACCAATGTGATTCTTTGGCAATTGTGGCGAGAGAAAAAAACAGTCTGACTGGACCAAAAGAGAGTTTTCAAAAGTTTGAAGCAAATAAGAACAAATACACCAAACAAGAAATATATTTTAGTTGCATGAGAGCTATTGATTTGGTTTTGAATCATTTAGACATTACAGAATATTTAAAGATAATATTAAAAGTGCTTTTTAAATGAAAATTATTCTGATGGAGTTTTGTAATTTCATAAATGATTCCACGAAATCAATAGAAATTTTGCAAACATTTCTTTGTAACCAATTTTTTTTTTTTTTTTTTGGCTAAAAAGCTTTGCATGAAAACTTCTTGCTGGTTTTAATTAGTATTGTGGTTTACTTGAAGCAGCTCTGCAGTCTCAAAATAAAAGAATTAAGAGACAGCACAGATTCACAGGAGTAAAAGATCTAACTACAAAAGGATGCTTATTATTTACAGATGTAATTTGTACATATGTTTGTACAGCTGCTTAAGAAAATAAACCAAGTACCCGAAAAGCGTGGCTAATTCACACAATATAGGAAAGGAACTTCGCTCTGTTGTGACTGTTACTCCATGCTAAATTTTCTTATTAGCCTGATCGTATGTTTCTTATTGCATGGACCAGAAATTACATGAGACATTGATTTGATTTCCACAAGTGCTATACTATCTAGATAAACAGAATTAGAAAAAACAGTGAACAGTAAAGACAAAAAGAAAATAGGCAGTGGGACACTATCCCACTTGGCCTGTCTGTGCTAGAGTGAAAGGTGAAAAGAACAAGAATTTCAGAGACACAGATACAATACGGTCTTTGCCATCTTTGCAAAAATATATGTACTTCTAAAGAGGACAGTGCAGTTGTACATCTAGAGAAGTTAGTAACAATCATTAAAATACAGTCATCAGATGCTATGTAGCTATATTGTGATAGATAAAATTAATAGAGATAGGAAGAGATAATGATCAAATCAAATCGTAAGTATCAATAAAATGTATCTTACATTTAAAAATTCTTGTTCAAGCACATCAAAAACTACCTCGAATATAAACATGGAACAATGACAATTCTGATAACAGGTAGCTTCTGACTGCAGTGTCGCTTCCAGCCTGCAGCCATGAATGTACCTTAGGATTAATTCTGACACCAGTGGTATCCATGTTCCCACTTCTGTGGCATGTAGGAAAGCATGAAGTGGTCTGTGTCCTCTCTTCTACTCATTCAGGAAAGCACTGATGGCCCATATAAAGGGCAGAGTTGAAAAAATGTTGTGTGTCCCATGTAAACAAATTTCACATGAAGGTCAATTATATTTGACAGCACAAAGCTGAGAAACTTGAGTCTTTTTCTGGATGTCTAGGAGCCATTCATCTACAGGCAATCTTGATTAATAAAATAAAATGGAAAACAATAACCAGCCTCTCCTCAGAAAAATTAATTGTGTTTGTTCAGTGTAAAGGCTGAGCATTAAAATGCACAAGTGGCAACTTGCCATCATTCTGTGGCTCTGTTATCTTTTTACTCTCAGTTCTTTCCAGCTGTGTGTTCCTGTAGTCTCATAAATTGTCCTTAAGTGCATGCCTTTTCATTTTAAGATCTGAATTTCATCTCGTCCCAGTAATGCCAGTCATCAAGCTCATCTTGTCTTTTCTGCTTAACAGCTTGATCCTTCTTTAACAATGCCTTGTAACTTTGTGACTGGAACAAATTACATTGGCATATCTCCACTTTCTTTGATGAAACAATTAATAGAAAATTAAATAGAATTTTTGCCAAAAATGTATTGGTAACCAGCAACTTTAACCAAAGCGTAGTTTACTATGGTATTTGCTGTAGCATTCAAAATAGATTCTAAGAACATTAATCTTGCAAAGAGAGCCAAAGAAGGACATTGGGAAGAGGTATTGTTTTTCTTGTAAATACTACACATTTAATCATGTGCACTGCACCTAAAGAAATTCCTGGTACTTCTTCCCTCATGCTACTTAAAATATTTCTTCTCTTTTTATCTGGCATATAGGTAAAGAGGTGGTGGGGTTGAAGTGAAGCAAGAGAGATTTGTTAGGAAAATCTTTTACCAGTGCCAACAGAGAAAGGGAGCAGACTTGCCTCAATCATTCAAGGGCTTTGAGAAAGGTCAAGTCTTGTAAAAAGATGTTATAAGAAAGATCAGCAGTGAGTGTGAGATTTATAGCAAACTCATCGGATGAGAATCTGGAAACTTGTAACAAACCCTTAATGTTTAAGGATTGTGTTTAAATGCTGTTTTTTAATGTTTTGTGCTGCTCCATCTGCTACAATTCTTCCCTGGCCTCAAGGAAGCAAAAGCTTGTTATTTACATACTGGAGATGCAGAAAAGAATGGGGTTTTGACTGCACTCATTGAGAGTTTTTCTAGAGTAAATGGGATGCAGGGCAGAAGAAAGTCCCATCGTGTGCAGGAAAACTACAAAGGATTTCTTTAAAGAGGAAGATTAGTTCCTTGGGAAGCATTCATGAGGAATAAGAGAGATCTGCCACCAGATTTAATTTAGTCACCTTTTTCTCCGGCTAGTTTTCTTCCTTTTCTCCTAAACTGATAAAAAGAAATTAAGACAAACAAGTTTAAAAGAGCCATTCCATAGTCCAGACTCTTGTTTGCACCTTGCACCACTGCTATTCCTAGATATGAGCAAAATAAACTCTGGAAAATGTTGTTGCATCTCAAAGGGCTGCAGCACTTTTGGATGCTACAGCACTCCACGACACTGCATGAAGGATTGTATAATATTTGACTGCCCTGTCTGAAGTGGGAAGGCTAGTGTAGTATCTCAGTTGAGATTCATGGTCATGCTGCTTCACTGCTGAAATTAGCATACAACATATAAAATCAATTTTCCTGTTCTTGAGGTCTGTGTGTCTCATACTGTGGTGCTCTGAATGTTCAGTAATCAGAGCTCTGACAGAGGTCTCTTCGTAGAGTATGCGTGTACTGAATGGTAAGATACAAACAGTTTGTGTTTCTACATAACAGTTTCTTCCAAATGGCTTTTAGAAGAGTTATATAAAAATACAGCTTCCTACACATTGTCCAACTTTTTAAATGGACATGCAATTAGCAAATCACCTGTGAAATGCAGTTTCAGAAATAAACTTAAGCCAGTGTGAGATGGTGCAGTCAGTAGGGACAGCTCCATTCTCCATCCACTCTTATTCTGGTCATTTCACTCTGTGCTGGCTTTGATACTTCTACAGCTATGCATTTGAGTCAGATCCGACCCATCTGACTGAAAACTATGAGTGATCAGTTTTCAGCCAGATCAAAGAGCTGACTCATTATACTATGGGAAAGAAGTTAAGAGGCTCAACTTTTGGAGTACAAAAGACTAGCTGATTGTCTACAAAATCGTCTACAAATTTTAGTGCTTTTCCTAATTATGAAGCACAACATGGCTTAAGGTTCCACAGTGCAAACAGGTCTTCACTGCTTGAGCTCTAGAGATAAACAGAGCTCTAACAATTCTACAGTCCGCAAATATAAACACAGATCCCACACTTGGTTTAGAACCCTGTGTAGGCAGGAGAGGAAAGCAAAAAGGTTCATTGGAATGCCCAAATGCTAGAGATCACATCAGGCTAGTGTACTGTTACAACAGCTCCAGGACTGCTCTTCCAAGATCCTCTGCCCCTCAGCATAGATCATATGTTAAGACAACACTTTATGCAAGATGTGTGGCAAGGAATCTAATAATGAAAACAGATATACAAAGATCTCTATTGGGAAACTTTGGAGGTTCCTTCAAATCAATTTTCTCACAGTTTTTAAAAAGGTTAAAGGTTTAAAAAGTTATCTCAGGGTACTGCTCACAGGACTAAAGCAAGATGCACTTCAAGGAGATATGAAAAATATATTGGTTAAAGTAAATTCATCAGTATCTTACTGCTTTTGACTATTTATTGTGAGTCAATAACTGACAGTAACTATTCATCCGCAGCAAACAGCAATGTGGGAGAAAAGTACTGCGAGAACATTCACCAAATCCCTGGTGAGGCTGATGGAGTGACTAAGGCCACTCAGCCATCCAGCTGAGGTGGGCCTTTAATCAGATCAATCTTTGTCCCAATATCTGTTGGGAGAAACTTGTTCCCACAAGAATATTCTTGTGTAAGTGTCAGGCTACAGATATATCCATTTTTAGTGTGTTTGTGTGGGGAGAGTGACTACACAATTCAGAGATGCAATGATAACAGAAGGCCCATATGTATGGGATGAGCTAGAGATTTCCAGATGCCTGAATAGGATAGTGCTGATGCTGTTAATAAAACATGCTGTGATTTTGATTCTGACTACAACTCTTCGTTTAACGTTCCCAGTATGGGCATTATGTAAAGATGCTTAGAACGAGATCCTCATTAATCTTAACTTACAGTGTGGATACAGAAAATGCAATCATATATAATGTATGTGCTTTAGCACAGAACACACCAGTTTTACCGACTTTAGCACCCCCATAACAACCACCTACAATTCCGGACAAGCAATAGAAGTCATGCTTCTGTCGGCGCTGGCCGAGGATGCCGGGCTCAGCACCCTCCATCTCAGTGACCGGCTGCCAACACCGAGTGGCAAAGCGGCGCGGGCAGGCGGGAGTCTCTCACAGGACGCAGCCCCGCAATGGCGGCAATGTTGGGACGGGAGCGGGGGCCGCCGCACGGCGCGGCGCGAAGGGAGCGAGAGGAGGGGTTGCCTAGCAACCAGCTGGCGGCTGCGGCACCGCGATGCGGCCTGGCAGGCGGCGCTGCGCTGCACTGCGCCCGGCTGCGGCGGCGCCGCCCGAACGCGGGGGCTGCGGGGGCTGCAGTGCTGCAGGCATGGCCGGTCCACACGGGCCGGGCCCGACGGGCGCCCTCGCTCCGCGAAGCTCGTTCTGCTGCGCATTGCGGGGGGTGCGGCTTGCAGCCGTGCTGCGTGCAGAGCCGTCCGCCAGTGCCTCTCGTCCGCATGGGTGTGTTTTAGGGAGGAAATGGAGGCTGCGAAACCATAGAAACGGGCTTAGGGAGTTGAGGGCGGGGAAGCTGTTACGTGATCTCCGCATTTAAAAGAAGTTATCCTTGTTTCGAGCTGCCGGTTTGTCTGGACTAAAAAAAGTCACCTCCACCGATCCAGCCCGAGCTTAGGTTTTGTGTACGTGAGGGAGCATCGGGCAGCACAGATCTCAGCTGAAACTTCTCGACATGAACAGGAGGATCCCATCCGATATGGTGCATTCTGTAAACAGACCAGCAGCTGCAAAGCGAGGTTGCTAACAACAAGCACTACGGCCTCTCGAGGACCTTGTTTCCAAAACCAAACCTCGATCGACACCAGAAGCCCCACCCAGGGGCCCCAGCAGTTCCGTGGATTACACAGGAGTCTTCCCTGAGGGGCCGTGCGGGCGCTGCCGGCCTCCTGCATCCCTCCGGCAGCGCTGAGGGCTCCCGCAGGAGTGACGCAGCCTAAGGGCAGCGCAGCTCCCCGCACGTCTGCACACAGCAGGCTGCCGCGGGGCGCGTTGCAGCAGCGCTGCTCACCGCTCCCCTGTGTGCCCTGTGCGAAGCGTCCCTGAAGCGAGCAAAGCAGGAAAAAAAGAACAAATCCCATTGTCCTCACTAGATTCCATTTGCCACTGGAAGGGAATAGCTGGCTTTGTGTCAGGGATGTGCTGGTTCAAGTGAGCCAGGACCAAAACGAGCTTCTGTGATTCTGGAAAACAAGTCGTAGGCAAGGTCCTGTATTTATGTATTTAGCCTTACAGTGGCTTATGGGTTAGCAGTTGGAACTTTATCCTTAGGGATATGGAGCAGATGGGCCCAGACCATCTACTAGTTACGGGCTAAGATGGTTCATGGTAATTACACACAGAACTGGCAGTACTGTGTACAGAAGAAGTGCCTGACCAGTCCCGTTTGCCTTTTTCTCCCTCTCCTACCAACTGTTTGATTATGCCAAATTCACATTAGACATCTAATCTAAGACATCATCTAAGGTGAGGCAAGTTGTGCCCCAGAAGAGTCTGTTTCTTCGTACTGACTGTCAAGGGTGGGAGATTAGATGAATCCTCAGTACTGTGATATGATGGCAATTCACTCAAATCACACTTTTCATCGCAGGTGGCTGCAAACTGTAACTCCAATTTCCTCAATGTAAAGACTGCTTCTAGTCAGTGTCCTACAGCTTCGCTTTGCCACTAACATTTTTTTTCACCTGATTTTTTAAATATGGAGTACTTAGAACAATCCTTGTATCCACACCTCTTAATTAAACAATACACACTTATTCTTCATCTTTTAACATTATTTTCACTATAAAGAGTCACTTGTGATTTGGGAAGCAGAATGATGTATAAAAACACAAAGAATTTGCCTACTGATACACAATAACAGAGGCAAGGTGAGAGCTGAATATTCCTGTTGTAATACTTAAAATACATACTGATTGCAATAATTATAAAGTTATGATTTATTACAGCTCTGCTAGCTGTCCAAAACGTCTCTACAGATGAATGTCTTTTAAATGAAGCAGTCTGAGGCACGTAATGGTGGATGTAAACTCAAAATTTGGCAACCAAAAGGGAAAAAAAATACACCAAAAAGCATAAAATGAGATTCCATGATGAATATTATGGTTGGCAACATGTATAGAACAGAGCTGCATTGTTATATAGCATTTGCCAGACCATCATACAGGAACCAGCAGAAAACCTTACAGCTGTAACTTCATTCCCTACCACCTCTCATGCAAAGGAAGAGAGAAGGCATTATCGCTACTCCCTTGTGACCTGACCAGCATGTTTGTTTCTCTGGGTAATGAAAAGCTCAGTCAGATATATAACATTAGGAAGCATTAAACAACTCTCTATTAAATTTAGAGGTTTTTTTTTTTTAATCTGAAAGGAAACTGAGTGGTTAATTGGCCCACAATTAAATAGAAATGCCATTAAAAAAAAAACTGAAACAGCTTGCCAGGCTCACTTTCTTCTTGCCTCTTATACTTTCATGATAATCTAACAATGATATCAAGATATTAATTGAGAATATTATGAACATTTAAAAAATATCTTTACAGATCAAGCTATCCTGAAGGACAAAGTGCATATGGCAGATATATGCACAGAAGTAAGAGCAAAAAGGTGATACTGCTGTTCCACCAAGGAACTTGAAAGGCCTGGGAGAACAACACAGATGTATAGATGTGAGATCAGAGGGGATAATGAGGAGTGTTTATTCTGACATTCTGCATAGTATGGCTAATAGCAGTCCCTTGGTTTAATGTCAACATTGGCTGGAAAATAAGTTTTTAGAATACCAAATTCATGAGATTCTTTTTGTAAGTTACCTAACAGCAAAATATTGCAGTAAAACACACACATTATTTCAAATCTTGCTTTTTCTGTGCATATCTGAAACAATTTGAGGACACATTTTAATATTGCTTTGGATTGCATGCTAACTTACTTTTACATTTTTTGCAGGCTTTAATGCATTATGTAAAACAAAACAAAACAAAAAAACCCCCCACAAACTACATATTTAGATATCAATACCCAGGAAAGTGAATTTAAAAGTTCTCCTTAAGAATGTACCAGAAATGGAAAACAGTTTTATCATATATCTGCCCCAAATTAATCTATTCTGGCTCCAGACTTTTTTTTTTCCATGAGAGGGAAAAACCTCATGGTAAAAGGAGAGAAAAAAAAAAAAAAAAAAAAAAAAAAAAGAGATCCAACATCTGTAACATCCAACATTTAGCTACTCTCTGGTAAAAACTGATTTCATTTCAAGGCAGCTAAAAAAGAAGAGAGGAGGGCTCGCTCATTATGATCTGACTTTATGAGGAAAAGAAGGACTGCCTAGCACAATCTACAAAACTCGTAGACTAAAATACAGCTGTCCATTTACTCCAGAATCATTTCTTAACTGTAAATTTTTTTTGATCTTGTTGTTGTTATCTTTGAATAAAGCAAGGGAGCAGATGTTGAAAATCTCCTCATGAGAGTTTTTCATTTGTCACTATGCTTAAGCCAGGAAAGCAGGTTCCAATTAGAGGCAACACAAGAGATCCCCAAAGAGTTCTCACACATGCTCCTTCCTCACAGCATCACCTGCTACCTGGAGGTATACCTGTGCCAAGAGATCTTCCCACTGGAGCCATGCACATTGCACTGCTTATCACCATATAGGGAAAATGAATACACATCTCAGTATTTGCTTCACAATGTTTTTTTCCACCTCATATGTACTAAATTTGTGTTCCTTCCATATTTATTTTTCTTTATACTACATCTCTGATCTCTACAATCAATTGCTTTCACAACTAACAATCTCTTTTCTCATCTTTTCCTTGGATTCCCACAGGATATTTCCTTTTCTTATCATGGTATCAGAAGTGATCACCCATTTTCACAATATTTACTCAAGCTCACTCAATTGGATCATTTCTACCATCTTTTTCACTAAGTGCACATGATTTTGAGAATGTGTGAATCCTTTAACTAATTTGGAAGTGAGATCAATAGCGAGAAAATCAATGTAGTTCCTTTTCCAGTGGTGGAGAATGCTTCTAGGTTACCAGCCTCTGCCACTCCACAGGGTAAGATATCAGCATGAGTAATAGCATCTAAGCATTCTATATAGTATCAGAGGTCACTATCTTCAAACCCGTAGACTTACACTCATTTTTAATTTTTTATTTTTTTTTCCTTAGGGATGTTGGTGGAGTAGAGTAACGTTCAGTCTCTATGAAGGCTAACATGCCTTCAGTTTGGCTTAGAGGGCAAAAGCTTTGCTTCACATCAAAGATCATTTAATTCCTAAGAACTACAGCTGGCAAAAGCACAAATATCTTTTTACAGTCACAAATGTTGTAAAAGTCTGTGGAGTGCTTTAAATGTTAACTCTACCCAAAAATACAGTATTGTAAAAGCAAAATCATCTGAAACAATAGCTTTTGAAAATGTTCTGTGACGGTTGCATATGTTCATTCTACAAAAATACAAAAGCAAACTGGTTGCAAGATGTAAAATATTATTCTGCTGAAAAGTGACTCTCATAAACGTGGTCCAGAAACATACAGTCTATTGCTTCATAATAAAATTGATTTCCCTAATAACTCTAAGATTTCCATCTTACCAGTGCTGCTGATAGTGAAATTGGGAACTTTCCATTTTGTCCATTACTATTAGAAATTCCACAAGCCAAATCAAAGTAAAATGGCAGCTCTTTCTGTGTCCCAGTATTTTCTGAGTATATTCTCCTTACTTCATTTGGGTAGGTTTTTTTGTAGCAGTACTGCAGTACCTAGGAGGCACTTCTAGGTAATGACTATTCTACAAAATGGACACCTACTCCTGCACTGCAAAGTCGAACTTGTGCACATACATTTGCTGTTAAGATGTCTGTGCAGGCATCACTTCAATCTGGAAACAATCATGTAGTATTTGTCCCATGGCTACTTTCAGGTTAACACATCTACAGATGGAAGATTTTTTCATCCTGCCTGGTACCAGTACTTATCTTTTAGTTTCCATGGTTCCATTATTGACTCTCAGTGAATAGAAAACATATGGAGCTGGCATACTCTACAGATACACCTGTTAAGCTCTTGTAATACTGTAGCATAGTCCCTGTTACAACACCCTCTCCAGAAAGCTCTGGTAGAGAAAACTGATCTCACAGAGCTTTCTTTGTGTCCTGACAGTAGGATTTTCCACTGTTTAGCATTAGGTACAAATATCTATACCTGAAGAACCATAAGTATACCATAAGTATACTAAACAATTTTCTTTCTGTTGGAGACAGGCCATTAAATTTCAAATATCCTGGGCAGAGTTCTCTTTTCTTAATATTTGTGGTTGTAGAGAAATTTGTCATAAACTTCCCTGTAAGCACATAGTCTGTTCAGGCACTACTTCAGCCTTCTTTTTGTTGGTGCCTGTTTATGGAATTCATCTTCAAACAGAAAATTCAGACCACAGTGCCTATTGAAAGGATTGTTCACACTTCTTC
Organism: Tympanuchus pallidicinctus; assembly: GCF_026119805.1. Taxonomy (NCBI): domain Eukaryota; kingdom Metazoa; phylum Chordata; class Aves; order Galliformes; family Phasianidae; genus Tympanuchus; species Tympanuchus pallidicinctus. Next base: position 17,283,642 of record NW_026294669.1, on the reverse strand, counting down.
CTGACCTTGTTCTATTTGTATGCATTTCATGACATACTAAACTCCAACCACTTTTTTTCTCAAGATCAAAGACTGCCAATTTTGTCTCTGCATAAATCTGACACCATTTTGTATACATATGTGAAATCAGTGATTGAACCAAAACGAATGAGTCTAGAACACAGTGTATTGCTTTAGAGAACTTGAGTCAGACTCATTTCAGAGTGAGTCATTTGCATTTATCATCAAACAAAACCACATTGGGGTCAAAGTCTGCTGAGGATTTTGCAGTTACACTGAGGAAAGTGAGAAGTGGTTGGAACATTATAGAGAAGTATACATTAATAACATCCATTCAAATATGAAAACTGAGTTTCTGTTCCACTCTAAAAGCCTGCTGATAATAATTTAAATAAAGCCAAATTTGCACTGCTGTCTGAAGAATGACAACAGTAGATATGGAAATGTTGTAGCTTTAATTAACTCAGCACCACTAAAATGAAAGGTATGGAGTGAAAGGCTAGGAGGCCAACTAAGTAAGCAAAACAATAAGCAGGTTTGCATAGTTCCATAAAACACATGCACTGCCTTCGAAACCACAGCACTGCCTCATGTAAATCTACACCTACTTCAGTCATGCTTTTTACTTCATGGTTGAGGTGTATCCAGTGTTTTTTTGGCTGGAATAGTCCATTTGACATCTAAAAATACTCAAAGACTGTACCATGCAACTCCATTTAAAACCAGACGAAGAGCACTGTATGACAGAAAAGCAAGGCATTTTATATCACATGGCAGGACTGTGTTAAACCTTGCTATATGTTCAAAACTTGAACATCCATCATCCTGAAATGTTCCAGGTTTGTCCAAATAGGGTAGCTTCATGATGCATGGAAGAACCATCACCTTTTTGAACACTACCCGGTTTCTTGATAGGGGAAGTCTGTGTTTTCACCAAACAATGGGAAGGACCTGTGAGGATCTCCAGCAACCAGTAAGAAGTAGCTAGCGTTAGCAAGTCAAAAGAACAATTTACCTGGCCAAAATCTGTTTCCACCCATGCTGAAGGGAAGCTAAGCAAAGAATTAAGAAGCAAGTGTGACGTACACAAAACCTCAAAAAAAACATATACAAAAAATTGCTAGAATTAAGACAGAGAAGTTTATAGAAATGTTATTGCTGATTTTTTTTTTTCATATATACTATGAGCAGAATTGATTAGAGATCTATTTGTTTAGTATTTTCCATTATGAGAATATCTTTCTAGTGCCTTCAGCTTTGCCAGAATTTAGTTGTTCAGGCTGGATTTGATTATGCGGTTGGCCTCATCCTAATTTCTTTCTTTAATGATACTATAAATGGTGAAATACTTTCAATGAAGTTGGAAAAAAAAACTAAGCTTGACAGTGCAAATCCATGCAACATCATGATCTTTCTTAAGTCAGCTCACAGGTTTATGACAACAAAAGCTCCAACATCCAATAGAAAAAATATATTTGAGGATAGATAGCTTATATCTTTAAAAGTTTGAAAGCATTATTTCACTAATCTACGAGTTTAAAAAAATTAAAAGGAAAGAGAAGTAAATCTATGGTATTTTTCTGTTTGTTTTAAATAGAAAAATTAAAACATTTTAATGATCATTTGCTCGGTATTGCTGGTAATACTGCAGTATTAGAATATTTTTCAAGAGAATTACTGAGCATTTTTGCTACAATCTCTTTACTCCAAATTTTTTCAAGCAGGCTGTTTCAGGGAGTATTAAAGTTTTCTTTTGTTGCTCCTGTTTAAATTTATTGAAATCTGGCCACTCAGCACTTCTCTAAAATAATTTATAGACGCTCAGAAAAAGCTTCTTAGCGGCTTGAAATAATACTTACAGAGCTTCCATGTGTTGGCTGTGTTTCTGCCTAGCATTAGCAGCCCCTTCAGAGCAACTGATAATCATAGCTGCTGAGGCATCAAATGCTGAAACTTAAGAGCAGAAGCAAAGCCCTTCTGCTGGGACCACGCCAGTAAAGAGCAGAAAGAGGAAGAAGCCTAACTGAAATAGGAGAGGATGAAAAGGAACAAGAAACTCAGAAACAGAAATAAAAGAGGTAAAGTTGTGAGCTGGGAAACTATGAATATAGTTATAGAACATTTCTTTAAGTTGTCCACTTTGAATATTTTGGTCCTAAACATTTACTGCATATCTCCCCCAAAATGCAGTGATTACAGAATTACTAATTTCTTCTTTTTTTTTTTTTCCCCTCTTTCTTCTCTTCAGCCATTTTTATCTTTATGATAATCAGTGGTTCTCAACCTTATTTAACTGCAACATTAACAGCTCTTTGAAATCAGGTACATTATCATCTTTGCAAGACAAATGACAGAACAGGAGATTCAGGTCACCACTGACAGAGTTGCCTTTTAGCCAGTATTTCTCATGCTGGTAGTTGGCAGTGAGAGGAGGGAGTTTATCAAGAAATGGATTCTTGCAAGTGGCTTCAGGAAGGCTCTACAATGAAGGCCTCCAGGATCGCTGATGCCTGCGCAGCAAACTGGCCCAATGGCTGGGTGGGCTTCAGTGGACGAAAGGCTGATCCCACTCCAGGGCAGCACAGGGCCAGGGCCTGCTACTGCAAACTCAGAGAAGGATCCACACTATGCTGTGGAGAGGTTGATGTGAGAGTGTGGGAGGTCTTAGAACAATGCAAGTAGCACAATAAAAATCTTGTTTGTGATTTTCAGGCTTCAGCTGAGAGCTACATGCGCAAGAAAGGATTGCATCTGCATCCTTGCTGTCCAGCTTAATTCACTGCTTAATTTCGTATCTTCTCTGTTCCCTTAAGATGGGTCTCAGAGCCCTCTCAGAACTGGAGCAGGCATGGACAGATTTGTGAACCAGTGCCTGCTACAGCGTGACTGAGCAAGCCAGGGCGTCACTTCTGCTAGGGCTGCAGCATGGGACTGGACTGTTGGGGAGGTTTGATGTTTGTGTGGTACAGAGAACACCATGGTTAGAATGAGATGAAAAAAATCTAGCAGATATTTAAGCTTTTCTGTTGCATAAATTTCATAGGAGGTAAGTAGGGCCAACTTTCCCTTGAGTCCACATTTGAAACATCTGACTTCAGCCTTTGCTTCTGGAGGGTATCAGGATCATACTTGGATACGATATGCCCATGTGTTCGCACTTTCCAAAGACTAATGTTCACAGTTATTATGCTCAAAATCTGTAAGAATTCATCTTCAGTATTTTCCTCTAAGGCTTTTATCAACTCACTGGTTTTTAAAATATTTTTGAAATCTTTATCTGTAGCTTATCTTTGAGAATACATGCTAGTTTGGCCTAGTAACTGAATCTTATGAACACTGTAAAATTTCTGTGATAAAGGAAGTTATTATCTCCTTGGTGATTGTTATAATTAAAAAAAAAACAACAAAAAACCAAAAGAACAGACCCAGGTACTTATCCACTTCCTAATATTAAGGCCATAAGCCTTCCCATTGACATGCATGTTTGTTGTTGAATTGGGGCCTATATATATATATCTAAGAGAATATCACTTATTTAGTGCATTTGTCACTGGCAGAAATTGCAGATATGACTGTCTTTACTCAAGATCTATTCAAGATTGTATGATCATTTACCACCTAATGAAGGTATCTTCAGACACTATGGCTGAGCCATACTCATATATACATAATGTAAACACTGATCAGAAAAATGCAACTAAGCAGGCAACATGCATTGATTGCAAGAACACGTGAACCCTCTTAACATTTCACATAAACCTAAAGAATCATCTAAAGCTGAGGCAGCACCTAACATTCAAACCCCAAGAGGCACATTTTTGTTGCTTCACTTGTCACTTAAGAAATGCTTATCTTTATACAGGTGAATAAGTGGTTTTGCATAAGTACTTTCCTGTTTACCTTTAGACAGGTGAATAAGTGGTTTTATATAAGTGCTTTCCTATTCACCTCCAAACAATAGAAAGAGTAATGCATTTATTTTGATCACACAATTTTTTTCGCTCACATGCTAGCTACCAAGCCCTTTTTTAAATCTCTGACAGTGTAGTGCAGTTCTATGTTGTCTATTTTTCCCGAATAAATGAATTATTGCTGCAATTAAGCGATTTTAAGAAAAAAATGCAGGTTTCAAAGAAAAATCAGGGGGTGCTGCATAAGCTTTCCACCTCCTGAGTCATTCTGCTGTCTCTCCTGGTGTGTATCATGCATCTTAAAAATAATGGATGAAAAATATTTCCTTTCCCATGCAATATGAAATGAAGCTATTTCATTAACAATTCATTCTTATGCACAAAACATTTTACAAAACAGAAACGTGTCTCATATGTTATTTACAGCAGTGCTAAACCATATTTAGTCACAGACAAGTCCTCCATTCTGTCTTCCATCAGGGAGAGGCTGTTTTGGGAGACGAGGGAGGGGAGAATCCCGCAAATCTCCTATACCCCACAGAAACAAAATGATGAATTTAGGAAGTCTAGAAAGCCTCTGCCCGAAGATGGTATAAAGAAGCAACAGCACATTTCTGCATTAAATCAGGATAGTTTTAAAACTGAGCAATCCTAGGGATGGATTGATGTGCTTTAGAATACCACTCCAATTTGTATCTTGGATACAGCATGAATATAACATCCAGTAGAAAAAGAAAACACTTGTAGATAATCACATCAAAACAACAAATTACCACAGTAGGGATGAAAAATAATGATTCAGAAGTAATTCTAATTTTAAGTATAAAATCTCAATAAAATATAGGACTGACCAGAGAACTCCAGAGAACAACACAATGTTTCATTTCTGTGGTGAGACCTAAATAAATTCTATGAAATATCCATGCAATTTCAAAGATGGCTATTGTTGCCTCTCCTCTTGCTGTATTAATATTAATTGAAAACTAGGTGTGGCACCACGAGAGAAAAATCTTGGTGCAAAACAACTGGAATGTATTGTCTAATAAATAAATCTTAAATTAAAATATCAAATTTTCTTACCTGATTAAGAGTGAATTACAAATCATGGCATAAGGAATATCTGTACACTTGTAGATGATAAGGCTCTTTATACTGCAGGTTCAGTTTCCTTGGCACAGAAGCTTGTAAACTCTTAATTTCACTGAAATGAAAAGGGAAAGAAATGAAGAAAGAACCTCCCCATCAAAACAACAAAGCAGCCTCTGCAGTATTCTGTAGTCTCTCCTCCTGCTTCCTGTTCTGAGATTCACTCTGTGAATCGCAACATCGATCAGAAAATTGGTGTGGAGAAAAAAAGGGAGGGGGGTTAAGGGGGAGGAAAAAGGGAGGCAGCATATTACTTGCTAGCTCCACCTACTGGCAAGGAAATGAGCTCAGCTGAATTTTTTACACCCTATCAAAACGACAGCATTTCAGTTTTAAATGGCATATTAGCCCTTGATTGCACAAGTTTAAAATGAAGTAACTAGGTCAGGACTAATAAATGCTTACACATTTTTTAAGAAATCATTTACGGTTTAGGCTGCAAAAGTTTTTATATTAGTGGAGTATGTATCTTTGCATCCATATGTAAAGAATTGCAGAGAACTCGAGCTTCTGCAAGGTATCAGTGCTTTATGATTTATTTATATATGGGACGTTTGGAAATAAAAAAAAATCATTCTTCATTTGGAACCCCTGCAAAATAACAGAAGATGATTTCCTGCCTTTTTTTTTTTTCTTCCTGTTGATTGTTAATTGTGCAAAATAAAAATTACATTTATATCTTTATTGAAATCTGGAGAAGAAAAATTGTTATGTAAGACAAAATGAAGGGCTGCTCAGATTTAGCCTGGGATAATATATTATTGCTCACTAAAGAGTTAATATAGCGATCAGTTTTACTAATTTTGATCTAAGGCTCTCTTCTATATTTTATAGCAGCCTGAATATGCTCTGTAATATTCTTGATATTATCAGTCTAATATGCAAATTGGCTTCCCTGCTCCAGTTGTCTCTAGCCATGTTCTCCATGACACCAAAGTTGGATTTACTATTACTGAAGTGCTGGGATGCTCTGTAGCTGTGTGTGTCTACTCTTCTAGTAATACAAATAAACAAACTGTCAGTTTGTCTACAATACCAAATTATTGTGTCATCCTATTTTATCACTATTGCCTTCAAAGTTTTCTATCATTTTGAGTTGCTCTAATACATCAAACGACTACCAGACATCTGCATGCAGAGCTGGCACGACAATTCTGTTTTGGAGGAAAATGGAAAACCTCATCCAAATGTGAGATACAGGAGAAGAAAAGAGTGCAGGAAGAGTTAATTAGGAATAGAGGATCTAGATGGAAAACAAACAAACAAAAAATAATTAGAATCCATGATTTAATTAATCACAAAAATCACTAACATGAACACAGGGAAGTTGCTGGAGAGACTGTCCCTTTCAGTAGCAACAGGTTAAACCATTTATCACAGTTCCCAAAAATCCTTGGAATACCAGTTCTTCAGGGAAGAGATCAGTTTCTATGCTTGTTCAATCCCTACAATAGAATCCAGGACTATCACAGAATCTGAAGTACCAAAATAGTTGGAGTAATGATTGTGTCGTAGCGCCAATGTGTGAGAATGGACTGAGAATTTGACCGAGATTGTTAACTAAGCTCTATTCTGACCTTACAATAAAGAAAAACTACTTTAAAGTACTGTATCGTATATCAGATACTTTTCATAGCTTTAAAAAGGTCAGGGATTTCACTGAAAAGTACAGCTGTTATTCTTGTAGTTGCGCTTGAAGAAGTGGAGGGGTGAGTGCTGTCCTTGGTGCTGAGCTGCAGCTTTGCATTCAAAGTCCAGGACCCAAAACACACGTAACGTTATTTACTTTTGAATATACTTTGACAGCTTTTTATAGTTATGGAAATACTTATGAAGTTATTATGCGTTTATTTAGGCCTATTGCTAGCCTAAATTGGTTAAGTTGATGTTCTAAAGCCTATTTTGAGTCTTACTGAATGTACTTTTCATTGGAGTATGCAACATTAAAATTTCAGGTACTAATTGAATTTACTAATTTAACTTCATAAGCTATAAAATATTTTTTCATTTCCAAAAAAATGAAAAATTTGAATTAAATATAAGAAATGAGATAAGATTTTACAAGAGATTTGGAGATTGTAGTCTTTATTACTTATAGCAATGTTAATATATAATTATTAGCTGAGGTGTAACCATTCAGCAAAATGATTTATGGGTAGACAAATACATTTCAGCACCCTTATAAATGCTATTTCTCTCTCCCAAACTCACTGAAACTTTTTTTCAAACAAACAAACAAACTGTAATTGTTATCCTTCTACAGATCATTTCTTTAATATGTAGATATATCACAATTACATCTTAATGGTAAAGCTCATTGACAAAACTAGCTTTGCTTTTCTGTACTGTCTATGAAAAGCACAACAAAAATGAGTTATGAAAATGTCTCACATATACCACAATAAAATGTTACTGTAAGTCAAAGATAAAAAAGTAAATAATAATAATAAATGAAAAAGTAATTTCTGAATTTAACAGTTTTTTTATTTTTAAATTTACACTTGTGTGTAAAAACTGCAGTTGTTAGTGGCAAAAATTTGCCCGTTACACTTGTGTGAAAAAAATAAAGTTTCTTCTACGAAAAATTCAGAAGAGTATTCTGAAAATCAATAAATGACATTAACTCTCTGAACTGATTCTAAATCTACTAACAGTCTCCAAAAACACCTATAAACATGGCTTAGTAATGTTTTAATTAATTACACTAATATTAATTATAATTGAATTAAAACCTATATCGATTGAACAAATCTCATTTTCTGACATTTTTAAACTAGTCTTAAAAGTGGAATAGCTAGAAGTATCTTTCTGCTTACTCAACCATGCTGATAAAGTTGGTTTCTACCAGAAATTTCTTTGCCTCTCAGAGCATGGCTAACAGCCATATGCATAAAAAAATACTCATTTTATTAAACCACGCAAAAACATTTACCCAGAAGAGATGAAGCAAAAGGTCAAACTCCAGTTTCCAAAGTACATAGGAATTAAGCCTCTGGTGCACTGCCAGTAGTTGTTCTGGCCAATAGACCATTTATCACGTATTTTCACATATTTAACAGATTTATCACGTATTTTCACATATTTAGAACCCTTAAATTTCCATTTTGTAATCTTTATCCATAAATCTCTTAAACTCTAAACACTAGGCCTATTCAGTAAATCACTAAGGTAGAAAGCAGGTCTGCAGAGTGAGGAGGTTCATGGTTTCTTTATCTACCATCTTCTTAAAAGACCTAAAATTAACTTCAATCAAAAGTTATCAGCCTTTGTTATCTAGTTCTGATTAAATCTCAAGTCTATCATTCCTGTCCTTAAAATTTGAGGGTCACTTTTTCAAATTACTTATGGAAGTGAAACTGAAATTTGGGACAATTCTAAGTATGAAGCATAATTTTATTACATTTTTTTCAGACATGAAATATTGGCATTTGAGGCATATTAGTGCATGGTACCATTTCATCTCCACCTAAGAAGAAACTAAGATTAGCTTTGGAAATTAAAATTTTCCTGAATATTTTCTGTGTAATGAAAACTATTTGATCTTCATGATTACTTTTGAAGAAGGCAATATTTTAGATCAGATTTGTAATATTTTCAAAAAGCCAGTCATTTCTTAGCTGCCTGAGGCTAGCATTGAATCACTTTTAGTGACCAATTGAGAACACAGATTTGAAAGGGAATGTATGCAACAGTTTTAAAAAATACATACCACTTCCACCTTTCGTGTCTGTGACATTCGTATGCCTATGGTGAGAAGCACTAAGGCATTAGCCTGTGCTGTCTTCACAGTTCAACGCACCAAGCATTCTGTATCTTCATCACTCTTGGATGAAAGCAGATCATGGTAAAATTATTATCCTTTAACTTCTTGGAGTTTTGGTTGTTTTTTGTTTTTTTTTTTTTCTTTTTTTTTTTTTTAATTATGTATCTCAGTGTAGTATGCTTTCCTAATTTAACTATAAAGGTACTATTTTCAGTACCTTTCAGTACCTACTATTTTCAGATAATTACTAGGCATACTGTAAAATGCAGATAAACTTTCTAATGCAAAATCAACTTGGCAAGTGCATGTTATTTAACATATTTAACATTTAACAGAGCAATTCTTCTAAGCATTCCAGCTTTAAAAGTCTAGGAAATAAATAAATCATAACTTGAGGTTTGCTTAACAAAAGCTCCCCTCTCTTCAAGTGATGATTACCTTTCATCTGACCAATTAAACCACATGACTCAGTAGCAATAAATGGAATGAAAACAGATGAATGCAATCTCTCTGTTTATAGGTGTCCTGGGAGAGCATTATTAGATTTTGTTACTAGCTCTGAGAGCACTACTGCACTTGTTGCTGAGGTATCATTTAATTCATTTGTCTGTCTGAAATTCTATTTGTTTGCTTTGAAATTGCTCACCTGCATTTCATCTTTGTACATATGTCTCATCATATAAATATATATGGAATTCTTTAGAAGATGGTCTATAACCTGTGAGTATATAGTGCCTAAAATAACTTCCCAGACGTGGCTTATTTTGTTAGACATTACAAGGAATATTAAAATACTTGAGACTCGTTCTTTACATTAGGGCTAGCTAACATAATTATTTTGTCCTAAGCCCCTTCTAAAGCCAGAAAATATTATCTCTGTTCCTAAAGTGATTTATTACTCACATACATACATGGTGTTTTTCATAATTTTTCATAAAAATTTTTCATAATTTGGCCTATCTGTGAGTTTAACAAGTATATTATATATCAATTAAAAGAGGGGAATTTTTAATGACTTTGTTATCATTTGTGACTCTACTGTATTGAGCCAACATAGACAACAGATAATATAGCTAATATTGTGTTCAGCTAACAGTGTTTTTATTATTGTAATTTTAACAAGAGCACAGTATTCTGGAATCACTTTGGAACATCTGGAAGGTGGCTGGAGTGGTTATTCTGTTATTATTATTGTCATTACTATGTTATTCTAGTTATGCTTTGAGACTTTCTTTAGTTAATTTTTACTAAAACAGTGGAATTACTGGGATTGCATTGATTGAGGTCATTTGAGTATAGCCTTTTGTTACTTTTCTACAAGAATAGGAGGGCACTGTTATATAGTGACACTAATGTTGAAACACTTTTATGTTATTGCTAAAGGCTACAATCATTACATAGTGCACTGCTGATCACATACCTTTATTATGATATTATTATGAACAACTTAAAGCAGATCATTTTTCAGGTAATATGCTCTGTGATCTGTTGTCAAAAGCTTCATTTTAATACTCAAAGGCTTAATTTACTATGAAGTCTTTCTACTGTTAAGTGATTCTACAGACGGAATCTTATTATTGGTGATACAGAGAAGACCTTGTTGAAGCATATCTTCAGCCTCCTCTTTATCCAAAGATCTGCAGTTCTACTCTATAGCATCCAATTGGCTTTTGTACTCTTTCCCAGTTTTGAAATGCCATGGGTGCAATCCACAAGGTCTTGAAGAAAAAGAAACAGTAAAAACTTGTCTATAAGCCTATCACTATTATCCTTAAATTTTAGAGATTTTTCCACTGCAGTTAAGTATATTACCTTCTCTAAATTTTAGTTACTACCCTCAGTGGGAAGCAGGTGTATATACAGATTCTTGAAAAATGCAAATTATTAGCTCTAAAGTGACTATCAGGTCCAAGGCTTGAAAACATGTATTAGTTACCTAACATAAATTTTATTAAAATCAATCTTTCTGATTTTCACTCTAGTGAAAATAAAGAAGTGGAAGGTTGAAAGATACATTTACGCTATTATATCGACCAGTGTTTAACTTAATATCACTTAGCCATATACTGCAGTTTAGTTCATTTTCAAAGGCAGGTATGCAGTTAAAGGAACAGATAGCTGGACAAACACATTGTGCCTTTAAGTGTGTTAATTTGACAGATGATGAATGTCACGATGTATAGTTCATAAAAGTACCTGAGAACTACCGATTAGAATTATTGCCCCAAAATAATATTATTAATCAAATAAAATATTACTGAGAAGTTATGTGTGATCTATATGCAAGGCTTGCCCTTATAGGAGGTTTCATGAAGGGTCACAGGGACTGTACTCATTCATATTTAACACTCTAAAGTTATTTTTCTCTTTGCAGCTAACATTCTCAACATTTCTGTTTCAGATGTTTAATTAAAAGTGACTGAATAGCTTTGCAGTTTATTCAGTCATTTCTGAGAGCAGAACTGCATCTGGGGTAGGATTCTCAAACAAATTATTTATAAATGTCCAGGCTCCAAATTATAATTTTAAATATAATTTCCGCAATGAACTTTCAGTGATGATTCATCAACATTGTACTAATAATTTAAATTCAACAAGTGCCACACTGGCACAGGTATAAATTACTTTTGTCAAAGCAGTTTATTCATTGCTGTCTTTTAAATAACCATATTGCATTTTCAGATCTAGCAGTCTAGTTTAGACTGCTGTAATGTTGAGTGGGATCTTGGGGGTGAGAGAGAGAAAAGGAGGGAGAGATTTTGTATACATAAAGTTTTGTATACATATGCCTTTTATATATGAAGTATGTGTGGCATATATGCATTTTATACAGGTTTGTGGTGAATGAGCTTTTTTTAAATTGAATGTTAATATTTAAAATTCTAGTGTAGTTGAGTTGTTGGTTTTTTTTCTATATATAGATGATTTGATGTCTTTATTCTGTAAATGCACATAGCATAATTATTTGTTTCTGCCCTGTTGTTCCACAGCTCCACTACTCAAAAGAAGCATTAAGGAATTCTTCAGATCCTGATTCAGACTCTGTTTCATAAGTCAGACTAAGTTTCATAAGTGTTGGAGTGGTTTCTGTGAATATGAATCAAGCAATATACAGGTAATCCTGTACATTGGTTCAAGAAGAATATGAGCCATCTAGGAGCCATACTCATAAATTAATACTTCCTGTGTCTTTTTGTGCATCATAATATTGATTAAAAAAACCTTTTTTTCCCTGGATATTATTTTAATGATGAAGGTTGATCGTTGCACTTTTTAAGTCAGTGACACAACACATCTCTAACATCAGACCTATACCTAAAAGAAGGTCCTATTAAAAAAAGTAGGACCAAGGGGTCTTTGACAATATGACATCAGTCTACCCATCTTTTGGAATATTAGCACATCAAAATTAGTTATTTCAAGATACGCTGTTATAAAGCTTCCAATAGAAATCAAATTTCTGAACCACTCTATAATCAAAATTGCATTTTATACACCTTTTTCTATTGCTGCCAGAATTAAGGATGGTTTCCTACTTTTAATAAGGTTAAAATAGTTTATTATGTAGACTAGAATTTCTTAATTTTTCCACGTCAGATTCAATATGTATAACCCTCTCCTTACTATGATGGGACTAAATGATTGCATTTTGGCTATGACATTGAGACTTTCTAAAGACCTTCAGAGAAAAGAAAAATGTCTGTGATTAAAAATAACAAATAAAAGTTATGCAGCACGTAAGCAAAGTCAAGTCCTATCCAAGGAGCAGTTTGCTTTTGAAAACAAAATACAGTTACAAAACAATGTTCCCAATGAGCTTAAAATCAAGACACCAGCTTCTGTACATTCATGAATTCACTAATATAACATAATTCTATGAGAGCAAAAGCACTGCTTGAGTGACAAGAAATAACAATTTTTTTGTGTGTGTGAAAATATATTTCTTCTTAACTTCGGAAAGTTTGAACATGTAAATATTAAAGGGAGATTTTTTTTTTAAAATAAAACTCTGGTGTATGTTCAGACCCTCGTAGTATATTTGAAATAAAGGGAGGATTTGCCTGAGCACTGTGATCAGGACTGTACTCAAGTTTTACAAAAACAAACAAGAAAAGAAATGCACCTGCATTTGCAAGCTAGGGGCACATTCACATTCTCTTTCACTTATTATGCAGAAATTATTGTGGCCATTTTAGGATTACTGTCTGAATATACATTTCTTTTTGCTTTTGTAAGTCAAATTCAGGAATTTACAGTCCATACCTGTCAAGCACACACAAAATTGAACTGAAATAAAAAAGACTATTCACAAGTTGACACAAATGCTTAAGGATTGTGGTTTAAGTATGCTAACTGACAAAGGGATTTATAGATAATAGTATAGATAAAGGACAGCAGTTGCAGGCAGCTGTTGCTGCGGCTGCTGCTCCATGCAGTCATGGCTCCATAGCAGCCACTGTGCTGAATGCATGCTGGCAGCCCAGCAGTCACTCTTTTCCACCACCTGTGAATGACCACTACAATAGAGAACTGCACCATCTCTATCCATTGCTGAAAAGGTGCTTAAAGAAAATAGAGGGGACAAAATAGTAATTGTTCCTTATGTTGGTTTTTTGTTGTTTTGTGGGAGGATAACATTTGTTCATTAAATCCCACATGATTGAACAAAGCTGGTAGTTTGATACTGGATCAGTTAGGAACAGTAGTGGTCTCTAACAACGTTGCCTGGAGCACAATATTCGCTCAGCACTATTGCACACAGACCAAGAGATTTTGGAGCCCCTGCCCTAATAAATCTTCCCAGCATGGCCAGAGGAGTCCTAGGTAAGAATGCATAAATCCCAGGAATCCTGTATAAGGGAAAGACTTTGAGACTTTTATATAAGCATGGCACATTTTAGACACAGAATAATAAAAATTAAAAAAGTGATGCCAAAGATGCATGGTAGTTTGCAACAAATAGGACAGCATCTAGATACACACCAAATTCAGCACAGAGCAGTGAAGGGAGCGGTCAGTATCTGAGCCATCTATACATTCTTCTCTTCATAGACTTTTATAGGAAACAACAGATTTACAACTAAAGACCCTGCTAAATGTAATCAGACAACTGTTTTTAAACTAAAATACTAAAATATTAAGAAAAAAAGTCTTTAGAAGAGTTATTCAATAATTGGAGTGACTCTGTTGGTCTGCTCTGCTTCTTGCCTGGAGGAACTTACTACACAGCGCCGGTTTGAAGTGTAGTGTTGATGCTTTGTACGTGTTCGTTATCTTTACCAGTAGGTGGAGCTGCCACGTTAGGTGCCGCTTTTTTTCATTTCTTCTCCCCCTCCGCTCCCCCACCCTTCACCCTCCCTCTTCCTAATAAGCTGTTTTCTGATATATGTTGGGTACCATAGAGTGAGAGGGAACAGGAAGCGGAGGCAGAATCAGAGAGGATTCTGGAAAGGTCTCTGTGTTTTCTTTTCCACTGAGAATACAGAAATTATGATTAATTAGTAAAGCTTTGTGGATGGAAATCTGTACAATTTCAGGAGGGGATACATATTACCACGTTATTTTTGGATGCTGGGCTTTGCAGTGATTTGTCATTCTTCCTCAATCAGGTAAGCTGGCAAAACATTAAATTGTACCCGTAATAAATCTTAGCTATATGATCTTTTCCATATTTTGGAACGAGACTGTACCCTCTGGTTTGCTGTTAAGGTAGAGCTAAAGATGGAATGGGGAATTCAAAGCCATTTTGTACTGACTGATTGTGATGATGGTGTGATTTTTTTTATTTTAACCTAGTTAAATCTGATATCTGGCCTCTTAATGTGATAGTGTAATGCAGTAGACTTGCTTGCAAAATCAGATCTTTTTATTATCAAGGTGTACTACATTAATTCTTGGCATTTTATAGAAATGACCTTGTTTCCTAAGAAGATAAATGTGGTGATATCCAGGCTCAGGAACAGCAGGTCTTGTAAGACTCCGAGCATCTCAGATTCTGATGATCCAGGAATAAAATCCATGTGGTTTGTTAATGCCATTTTCAATACGCACACACACACACACACACACACACACTATATATATATATATAATATTATATTATATTTTATATATGATGTGTGTGACTGTTCTTTGTCAAAATCTCCTTATTGGTTAGATTTTTCTAAAAGGCATAGAAGGAAATGTTTTCTTTCTGTGCCATTTCTTTTTCCCCATAGAATACAGATTGTGTGTCAGTGCATATGAGAGAATGGACTCACCAACTGTGAATTAACCAGAGGGCCACACTGACAATACTGCTCACATTTTGTCCATAACATCACTGCCTAGCTTAATATATCCTTCTTGATAGGACAATTTGGATAAATAAGCAGAATAATTATTGTATTTCTTCATGTTCTTTTCCATTTATCTATTGTCTTATTCACTGTTTTTAGTAGTAATTACAGCATTCAGTTATTATTAAAGGTAAAAGATATAAATAAAGCTCATTTTGATAGATTAATTCTTTTTTTCAGTAGTGGTTCCACAGATGTAGATTCATATGGTATTCAATATATATAGTACTGTAGTATTAATTAGAAATAATTTTCATGAGGAAAAAAAAAGTAGAAATAAAAAGATGCCAAAAAACATACAACACCATTGAGGAGCTCACTGTTTACAAAACACTGTCTCAGTCTGTATAAGAAAAAGATGCAGGATTGACTCTCAGTTGTTGCTCAGTGCAGCAAGTGAGGCCTATACATGAAGCAGTGATAGGAAAGGATGAAGTTTACAATTCATATTTTTTATGTTGCCAAATCAATACGTCTGTGACTTTCTTATTTAAGTAACTTCAGCATAAGTAAATAATAACAATGATGCTTGTTTAAAGACATACTACATTTGTGCTTTCAAAATGGATTTTTCAAGAAAGCAGTTTTCAATGAAGACTTTTTAAGTCTAATTAATCTTAATTTACTCTCACACATCTCCATTTTGGGAGAAAAGACTGTGTTAAAGACTAGATTGCAAGCTGCTGTGGTAATCTGAAGCTCCATAGCACCTGTCAAACAGATATGTTATTTATTAGGCCTTGGTATTTATAGAAAATATGCTTGTATTGTTAGCTCATGATCTTTTCCTCTAAAGAGCAAAAGTTAAGACCTCACACTGATTTTCTCAGCTGTGCTAATTAAACTGCATTTTAAAGTTGTGTTGAGGTAATAAAAGATGCTAGCAGAGGTGGGGGCTGCCACTGCTTCACTGAGGAACAATTCCCTTATACTCTCCTAACTTTTGTCACCAATGTAATTTGGTCATTTCCCTTCATTATCAGTATTTGGGGGTGGGGAATGTCAAGGGAAAGGAAAAAAATACGTGAAGTGTGCCCTCCAAATAAATTTGTTGATGATACATTGTGTTTTCACCTCTTTTTCTTCATCAGATAGCACGAAATGAGTTAGTTTGTAGTTTTTTTTCCACACCTTCAGTAGACAAAGAATTTTAGAGGCAATAATGAAGGTGGGATGTGAAATAGAACTTGTGACTGACAGCATCCTGCTGCTGCTTGCATTCTTGGCCCCATACGTGTTAAATATATGCTATGTATTACGTTGCTGAAGTCCCACAACTTTTGATGTATCAGATAACAGCAGATGCTGAGACTTCTTCAAAGTAGGCAAAGTTATGACCTGAATCCCTAAAATGAAAATCCTGGCAGTTTTTACTAATATACCATTTGTGATGTAAGGTGACAAACAAAAACTGTTCAAACTTCAGTTAAATCTAATGGAAAATAAGTACAAGTTTCTGATATTTGGTAATTCTATTTGTTTAGATTACCTTTTTGTTGGCCTCTGAAAACAACTGCTGAAAGTAAGATCCAGGATTTACTCTTTTTTTTTTAAATCAGATAATTCTAGATAAATTTAGAAACTTAACTTTGAGTCTAATCAGTTTATTTGCCACTCAGTGTACTCCTCTACTCTATTTTTTTTTAGCTTGCAGCTGTTAATCAGTAATGTATGCTGATTAACATATATTGCAGCAAATATCATTTCATCAGTGTCACATTGAATTCATAAAACACTTAAAGTATCATAATGAAATTGACACACATTCAGACTGCTTGCAGGACAGATGTATACACTGAACTGAGGCTTCCTAGGAATAATAGCTGAGGTCCCAGCTACTATTCCTGATTAAAAGCTCTGAAGCACTTTGCCAACAGCACTGCCCTGTAATCTATGAAGGCTGCTCCAAAAGTAATGCCTCCCATATTATTATGTTGGCCCATAACCTCTTCTTACCTTCTTACCATTGTTGGTGAAAGAGAATTAGAGGTTGAACCTTCCTGCCAATATTCCTTTAAATTTTGTTGCCTTTTTTTGTTGTTGTTGTTTTTTTTTTTAACTTTTATTCATTTGTTTCTTGAGGTTTTTTTTTTCATTGCTGGTGAAAAAGCATAGCTAATGGCAGTGACTATGTTGAAAAGTAGAGCAAATTCGCAGCAATATAACACTATTGTGTTATTGTGCTCTTTATATTTCTTGTAGTTTCTGTAGAAATAAACTGGAGACATTACTTTCAGAACAACCTAAGTAATTGTCTGCCTCAGGAAGGAACTCAGAGCTGGTATCTTACATCAAAGTTCACCTGCTTGCACCAAAGTTTTCTTATGGTTATCTGAAGTCCCCAGATTTATTCTTAGAATCATAGAACCTCAAGGTTGGAAACTACCTATAAGATCATCTAGTCCAACCGTCTCCTCATCACGATTGCCACTACAAGCTACTAAACCATATCACGCAGCACGTCATCCAGATGCCTCTTGAACACTGCCAAGGATGGCGACTCCACCAGCTCTCTGGGCAGCCATTCCAGTGCCTGACCATTCTCTCAGAGAAAAAGTTCTTCCCTATGTCTAAATAATAGTACTGTTCTTCTAGTACTTCTTATAGTACTATTGCTTGATTTTTCTTGTCCTGTAACTAGGTAAAGAGCAGATTAAGTGTAGCTCAAGCAGAGGCTGCATTACTTCAAAATGTAAATATGAAGTAGGAGCACAACACGCTTTTGAACAACCACAGTGTGTATAAGTGCCACCACTGTAATCCTAAACAGGAGTATGCAAATTAAATTATAGGTCACAAGAGTATCTGGTTTTTCATTTGCAAAATGATTCCCACAAAAAAGAAAAAAAAAAAACAACTAAAAGCCCCTCAAAAAATAAGAGCAGCAGCCAGCCCCCAACCCAAAACTGTCATTTCAAATTCTCAAAAAATTTCAAAGTGGTCACAAAAAGACACAAAAACTCCTTCTAAGGCCTTCCTACAAAAAAAAAAAAAAAAAAAGAAAAAAGAAAAAAAAAAAAAAGAAAAAAAAAAAAGAAAAAAAAGAAGACTATTCATTTATTCTACCAACTAAAATAGAACAGAATGTGTTTTATAAACCATTTAAATAATTGTAACATTTTAATTGTATTTTTAATTGTAAAAAGTTAATGTTGAATTAAAGAGCTTAAGCATTTGTGAGCTCTTTCACATGTAAAAATCATAAAGATTATTTCTGCTCAGATTAGTTGTTCACTGTTTATACATAGATCACTCCAAAAGTAATGCCTATTAATTCCTGTAGAAAATACAACTGATATAAAAAGCACAAAAACAGCACACTAACATTTGATAGAGCAAATTCTCAGCTACAAAACAATTTTTCAGCATAGTCACCACCATTAGCTGTGCATTTTCACAGCAATTAACAAGAGCCTTTGTGTTGCACTCAAACATCTCCACCAACAGTGGACACTGTTGCCACTGCTGAAACGCACCACCCACCACCTCACTGCATTCACATCCACTGCTGGGTCTCCATCACCAACCAGCAAGCATCAGTGAATGTCAGTATGCTGTTTTTTCCTGCATGGAGGAATTCAACCATTCAACCACCCCGTTGCTTCACAGAGCACTTCCATGCCAGACACCATTTTTTCTGACTGCTCCTTTGCTGCTTTCCGTCACATGGCAACAGATTACTGAATATTGGTGGAAAGGTTCAACCTCTACTGCCATACCACCAACAGCTGCTTCTGATGTCATGGGCCAACATAATTAAATAGGAGGCAGTTACCAGGCTCTGAAAAACATGATGAGCTGTAGGTGCGCCTGTTCTTTGCAGGGGAGTTGGACTACATGACCTTTAAAGGTCTTTTTCAACTCAAATGATTCTATCATTTTCTAACTTTCAGAGCACTGCTTGTAGTTACCAATCTTTCCTTATTGAGAAGTCCTACTTAGGCAAATGTAAATCATAGGGCTATCATATGCACAGGTCCTTCTTTCAACCTGGAATTGTTTTCCTTGCTGCTTCTCTGAGGTCATGGCTCAAGCCATCATATCACCAGATCAGTAAGACTATGTTTCCCCTGACTGCATTGCACATACTGATGTGTGGCACATACCAGATATATCAATTGCATACATGATGTAATGTTGAGCTACCTGCACAGTTAAACTGATGTCTGTCATGTGTTGAAGGACTGCATGTATACAGACCAGCCAAACAGTGCATGCATAACATATAGCTGACCCCCTGTCTTGGCACTGTGACAGGCACAGGCTCATACTTCTTTGCAAAGTTCCTGACTGAAAGCATGATGGCCATTAATAAATCTGATGTGATTTCACAGGTGCCAGTATGGAGAAAAAAAAAAAAAATAAAAAACCACAACAGTATCAGTATTATTCACTCTGTGTTCCCAGTATAACTACTCAACGAGATCCCTATCAGAGCTGCATAGCAGACACTTCCATTTATAGATTTATGCTTAAATTAGGTATTGTTTATTTAAAATTAGGACCTCCCTTAGGATTAAAATCTTCATATTTTTTCATATGACTTAAATTATGAATGAAAACAGTATAAATACATTTCAACCTGTGTTAGAAAAGAATTTCTACCTACTTACTGAACCTGTAGCTGAGTATTAAGTGAGTTTTTAATACTACTAGTTTGAGTTACCTGCCTTACATTTTCTATGTATCAGATTGTTATAATTCTATATAATTGTTATAATTCTAATGCATAGAAAGAATGCTAGAATTCTATTAGCAATCCCACAATGTTACCTAGAACCACAGGCCTCTATTAGTACAATATTGGGCTGATAAACAGTATAAGAAAAGATGTCTTCTAAATAAGCGGGATAACTTGCTTTACTACATTGTAGTTCTGACTAGATCAAAATGGTACTTCCATAATCCATAATTCTTTCCATTAAGAAAACATTCCAAACCTAGGGATTAATTTAGCTTTATTAAGCAGTTGCATGCAAATGGAACTTGAAGAAATCCATGTGTATTTTTCATTGATCATGTTAAGCCACAGATAAAAAAATATTCTATTCTCACTTTGAATTTCCATGCTTGTACCTCACACAGCAAAGACCACATACAGCTCAGAATTCTGTATAAGCCTCTCAGCAAGAAGTTACACTTTTTTCCTTTCAGTTCCCTAGACAACTGTCAAAGTCTAAATACAGTCCATTAATCTTGTGATATACAAATTTTATTTTCATTTTTTGTACTGATTAGTTTCTGGAGCTTAGCAATACTAGAAAACAAGCATCTCAGCTATGTGGTTCTTAGTGATTCTGTTCATTTTCTGAGTTTATATTGTTATGTCTTGTTAGTTTTACAAGCAACGTTTTGTGTTGTAAATGCATTTTCATTAGTTTCTCTAGAGAAATTTAGAAGAGTTTTACTTTTTGAAACACCTTTTATTTTAATTTTTAAAGCAAGAGTAATATTGTGATGTATTTAGACATTGCTAAGTGATGTTTCACTGTGAATTCTTTAAAACCATAAAAGTAAATAGTGGTAAGTGTTCACAAATACTAGGAATTAGTTGGATATAAGGTATGGGGAACACACAACAAATAATTCTGAATCTGGACAATTATATCTGTGGATAACTGTTTCTTGTTAATTAGAAATCAGATTAACATTTCTGTAATCACTTAACACTTCAAATACCCTAGACTTCCACTCATTGCATTTGCCTCTAACTTGTGATTCCACTTGCAGAAGCCATCACTGGCATATTGTAAAAAACAAAAACAAAGAAAAAAAAAAAACCAAAACCAAACCAAACCAAAACAAACAAAAAAAACAAAAAAAACCCACCAAATGAAAACAAAACACCAACAACAATCTTTGTAGGAGTATCTAATTTTGAATAAACCCATTCCTTTCCCAAATTGAATTCCAGAGGCATCAACACATTCTTCCACAAGACAACAAAACAGTAGGTAGCTATCTTTTTCAGCTCAGCTTTACATTAAAAGGGAGCTCAGAGAGATCAAGTGCATGAAGAGACTACTTGAAATATTTTTAAAATATATCTCACACCACGAAGGATGTTCCACCTCATCTTAAAAGAAATCCTGATGCTGTGCAGGCAGAAGAATTCAGGAAAGAGTCCTGCACTTAGAAAAGAGTATATTGTGTAGTTTGCTAATCAGCAATCACTTCTGATGAATGCCTGAGGTTTTACCTGTGATTCACTCCTGGAAGTTGAAGCAGGACAATCTGCTCCAAATAAAACCAATTTGGTCAACATATCTTCCAAAATAATCCTCTGTAGCTGCTTTCTGCTACAGCAAAAATTTATAATTTAAAACTGCTTATGCAAGGTTATAGTCCTGAGGTGAGAACCAATTACAGTAGATTAAAAGCCTACAAAACATTAAGGCAAAACATTAAGAAAACATAATGAAGTGTTGATTTGTTTTGTTGGTGGTATTTTTTTGTTGTTGTTGTTATTGTTGCAATACATTACAAGTACCCACCTTATAGAAAAAGATGTTTAAAACTACATGAGATGAGAAATTGAAATTTTGTAATTAATTTACCAGAGTATAGATTCAGGACAAAGCTCTAACAGTTTCACCAACTTCCTTCCTTTAGTTTTCACAGTGACACTGCTATGAGGTACAGCATTAGTAGATATACAGTTGCATCCCTCATCCATTGGAAATACAGTCAGTAAGAACAGATGTGAGATGTAATAAATAGGGATAAGAAGGTTAGTGTTACTGGTGAAAAAATATTGCTGACTGGCTTGTGCTCTCATTCAGCATAAGGATTTATTAACATCACCTGCATTGTTAGTGTTGCCAAACTCATTCATGTCAAAGATGGATACCTCTACAGTTTGCGCACAGCAATGATTTTTAACAACAGACCAAAAGTTACAAGTCCTCTTTTGAAAATAAGTATCATATGAATACTTAGTATTTATGATGTTTCTTTCACTAGGAAGCAACAATATCTAGTTCATATTTTTAAGGCCTGCAAGCTACAGCAGTTAACAGTTTTTGCTTATTTGCCCTGTCTCTGACCATGAGATTAGATTTCAGCCACAATGCTACTTCAAAGCCAGAATGCAGATGTACCCAATAGGCAAAGGGATGGGTAATCCCCCTGCGCACCCCCAGGGAATTGCTACATTCACTGGAAAATTTGCATTGCTGGATAAGTATCATTGGTGGCAGTATCAGAGTCATGATCCCTTGAGGGTAGTAGTTGAGATGAAGCTTTCAGATGTCTTCAGTGGAGCCTCTTGTAGTGACTCACCACAGCAAGATGTGCTGAATCAGTGCCTCATTCAAAATGACCAGGACACGAAAACTTTGCTGTGAGTGATCCTCTGAATGACTTTGTTATACTATTAAACAAGTAAAAGCTACAATTGAGGCATCACTTATCGTATCTTTGAGAAAGAAAGTTATTCTAGATTAGTAGTGACTAGAACTCATATTTTGAACATATTTTCCTGTAGGAATACTTTGAAATCAGTCTTTATAAAAGAAGCTGTGGTCAAGTGGAGAGCTTTGTCTGTTTTCCCACCTGTATCCTTTGAACAGATCTGTGTCAAACAGATTTTATCCACAGACTTTTCAATGGCTGCTCATTCACAAAGCATTTGAAGAAAAGTACTATAAAGGATGTTTTAGCAGGAGCTAGGACTTACAGGAATGTCTCATTTTTTCTTTTCTTCTATAGGAATAAGAAACAAAATAATGACAATGTAAAATAAATTTTAAAAGAGCCAGAAATACAGTTCAAATGGGAATACATTCTCCAAGATACCTCATCCCAATCTCAGTGGCCGAAGACTAAAGTTCCCAAGATGTAAGTAGACTATTTAAATTTAATAAAATATATGCTCTGAATATTGAAGTTTTAAAGGCTGAGGAAGCAGCAGCTTACTTTTAGTCAACACTTGAAATGATGCAATCTGAAGAATGTGGAGAAGAAACTGGCCTTTGCATTGCTTGAGATGAAAGAAAACTTTGTTATGCAAAAAATCTACTTATACTAACTTCCTTAAGATAAATAACATAAGGAAATACCCATGTTTTCCTCCTGGTTAAAGACTATAAATCCAGGGGGGAGTAATGATAATCTTTGCAGTTTCCTAAGCAACAGTTGAGAACCTTTCTGTTAGCCTGGTCATAGTTGTATTACTGAAGAATGAACTAGTCAGACAGTAATCTCAGCAGACATTTTTCTCCTTTCATTTAGAAAATGCAGTTAAAAGAATAAATGGAATTTTTGAAATTCACATGACTTAAAAGATACTCTGAAGCGTACTTTCAGTCTGTGCTAGGTTTTGTGGGCTAATCCATGTTCCACCCTGCTTTTACTAAGTCTTTTCCTTAGGTTGGAAAAATATATGGATATGTAAATTTATCTTTGCTTACTGCAATTGATTTTGAGAAGCCCTGGACGCAGGACTAAAAAAAAAAAAAAAAAATACATCAGAGAGCTCTGAGAAACTTCAGTCTCAAAGAAGCTTCAGCTCCCAAAGAGAAATTTCTCTTAACAATTCCATTTTCTGCTAGAAATGCAGCTTTTTTTTGTTTGCTTTCATGATAGCAAAAGATCAGTGGCTAAATTCTGAAATCTGCTTTATCTTTGAGTAGCAGAGGTAAGACTATCTTTTCTTCTCAGCCAGATGTTATGTTTTGATTTATATGATGTGCATTTAATATGGTGCTATATATTTATATATATATCTTTAAAATGTAAGCTGGAAACTGAAATGAGTATCATTAAGTTTTTGGTCTTTGACCTTGTAACATGTAATGTTTAATGTAGTTACTTTTCAGTAGAATTTAAGGATCTCTGCAAGATATTTGCAAAAAAAGTATTACATTCCACTTACACTGGTAGGCTAAGAAATAGACTCTTCTTCAGCTGAATGCATCTGACTTCTTAAGATTACTTCTCAAATACTTCAGGCATTCATGTATGATCACTTTCCACACCTTCTCAATAGAAACTAATTCTTTTAAAAATATATAATGGCTGAATTTAAAGAATTCCTAAAGGTTTGGGTCTTTTTTTTTTTTTTTTTTTTTTCAGTAAAATGTCAAAATATTTATATTCGTGGTCCTATAATTTGCAGGCACATATCTGAGAAACACAGATTTCCCTAGAAAACTTTTTTTTTAAAACACGACCAACCTTACTAGATAAAGCATACTGGCATGGATATAAGAATCATATGGCACTATTAGCCATATGTCCCAGTTAAGAGGAAGCACAATATACAAACAAAAGAATTAAAAAAAAAAAATCAAATGTTGCAGTGAAACAGTAAAGAGATGAGCGTGGGATGCCAATGGGTTCAAAGATAACAAGACAAGAGAACAGTGTCTGAAGATGCCCCAAAAACCAGCTTCTGGATCTTTCAGACAGATTTGAGCTGCTTTCCGACTTCTGATCTAATCTGTTTTGAAGGTTTGCTCATCTGACAAATCTTTTGTTGGTCAGATTTAACCTCATATTTTACACTCTGAGCAGATTTTCAGACTCAGAAAGCTTTTTTTTGTTGAAGTGGGAGTCCTTCAAATATAGTTACCATACTTTCACACCTTTTTGAACACCTTTTAATGAGAGCGTTAAATAAAATCATGTGTAAGACTCTTAAGGACAGTATTATTTATTTGTATTTCCTGTATTTACTGATCATTGGTCAGGCTTCAGCTACAAATTCACACTCAGATAATTAAGACTATCCCATTCTAAGCACTTTCAAATTAAGCTTTTATTACACAAATATTATTGCCATTGCATTTCCTTATTAGTTATTTTGTATCCTGATAGCAGTAATTACTTTGATATTGTTATTTATTACCACTATTTATTTTATTAATAAATACCTTATGGTGACTTTATTATTTTTATTTTGAATAGTTGTGCAATACTAGTGCATACAGGCTGCTAAGGTCTACCTTACAGATTCATACAAAATAATTATAATTTATCTCTAGCAATGACTGTAGTCCAAGGAAAATGACAGACTAGATGGATGATAAATATTGGAAGGAATGGAAAAAGAGGAAAACAAATCCTACATATTAGTCAGTTAGGAACTGCAAACACAAGTTATCATAGTGTAAGTTAGTAGATTACAGTGTAAAGAAGAGGCAGGTTCAGAGCACATGGTAAACACTGAAGGCTGTTTTCAGGTTACAGGAAGTCAATCTTCTTGAAAATACCTGCTTTCCTGTAACAAACAGTCATGGGCTCCCAGAGCAACTTGACTTAGGATTGACAGTTGACTGGATGGCTCTTCATATATCTCAATCAGCTCTCGATTGCAATGAATAGATTGCACTGCACTTTTAATTAAAGCATTAAGAACTTGGGTCTTCTTTTTTTTAATTCTATTTTCCAATAATTTTTAAAGCATTAAAAGTGGCTCAAAGATGCCATGAAAAAAATATGGCAGTGATGTATAACCATAAAAAAAAAAAAAAAAAACTCTGAAGCTTTTCAGCAGACAAGGGGATAGGTTTTTCTTTATCAAATAAACCTCTGCTTGTGTGTTATTACAGTAGAAGTATTTCTTAGTGGAAAAACTTTGCAGTAAATTAACATTCACCCATCCTTTCTTCTTTTATTGTAAAGGTCAACTGAATGCATTGGAATCGGTAGTAAGAGGGAGCTGTGATGACACACTCCTTTAGATACTGTCTGTAGTCTCCCTATACTCTGTTTCTCATTAAGATAACAGGGGTGTGAATTGAAGTAACTTTCTGATGACATCAGCAAACACCTATACTTTTTACTTTTACAGCAGCAGACAATAATCTCCAGCCAATGCTAAAGTGATACCACAAACCCTGTTGTTTATGTCTGTCCTGAAGTGGGAGCTCCACCTTTTCAATTTGGACAATGTCTTTACTGCCCTACCACTAGCCAATGAGTATCATGAACATCTGTCATTTAGAACAGATTTTTTTTTTAAGCCTAATTTTTATGCAATTATGTTTGTTTTCAACAAAAACCATCTGAGGCTACTTCTGTACTTGATACATCAGAAGATATTCCCAAATTACAATCTCTCAAATTAATGATTAGATTAAGACAATCACATTACGTGATCACTGTACAGATTCTGTTTGCTAGTCTTGCACTTTTGCCACTGCATGTTTGTGTGCCAGTATTTTGTTTTAATGGAATGAAAATCTCTGTTAGCTTTCCCAAGGGGCAAAAAAAAAAAAAAAAAAGAAAAAGAAAAAGGAGAAAGCAGGAAAATTCAAATGCCCATGTTCTGAGAGGGGAAAAAAAAAAAAAAAAAAAAAAAAAAAAAAAAAGCAACTTGAAAGAAACACTACAAGATTTGCTACTTTTGTAAATTGAAAGTTTTGAAGACTAGACATGACTTGTTTCACACAGACTACAAATGATTGTTCAATATCTTAGTGATTTTAATAAATAATCATGGTATCCACTTCACTTTTACAGTGCCACTTTCAATGTTACCATTTGCCTGATTTAAGATATATTAAAAATAGATACCTTCGGGCCACTTCCTTTGGATGTTTCAGAGAAAAAATTAATTTGACATCATTAGCACAGATACTTTGCCTACATTCTAAGTCATTTTCTAATTAAATGATGAGATGATAATTACATTCAAAAATAAAATGTAGCAACTTATCCCTAGGACTAATAAAATTAACTGAAATATGCATAACATTAAGAACATACATGGACAATGTGTATTAATCTTTAAAGGAAGGGATTGAAAGAAAACTAGAAGAGGGTTTGTGGAATGAAATTCACAAAAACCACTAGATTAATTTATTTGGTATAAAAATTCAATAGTAACCTGGAGTTCATCGTTTCTTACCAAATCTATTAAATTGTAGGCTGAGCAGTATCAGCTACTGGGGGCCCAAGAGAGCTAAAGTTTTAGGGCAGTGTTTTATTAATTTCCTGGGCTGCTCAGATCTTAACTGTATTTTTGAAAATATTCTTTAGAAGATACCTCTTCAATAAAAGCTACTCTGAAGTGATTAGATAGACAATTTTTTCTTTGTCTGGTATCGCTTATGGCCTGGCAGTTTATTCACTGGACATAAGCATTTATAAAATCAGTAAAGGAAGAAGAGGGAAGCTGCCACTGGTTTATACTTTAAGGACCGCTAAGAACTTGCTCAGGGCTCCACACAGGGAACATAATGGCTTTTGTTTCATTGTTCTATTAAACTACTGTAAGTATAGCAAAAGGTAATCTTAAACATTTGTGATTTTGTTTATACTAAGCAGGTGCAATGATGTAACACAACAGAAAGCTCAGCAATGAGAGCAGAGTAGAAAAGTCCTAGGGTGCGGATATGTGCGGATTTGCTCAAATGCAACATCCTCAGGGACGGGGGGAAGGAGGGGAGAAACCAAACAAACAGAGAAACAAAAAAAAACCTGCTTACCTTCAGGAGGTCTCAGGTACATAGGGACATCCAGTAAGATACCCTTACTACCACTGCTGCTAACCCTTAAATGAGGTTTGGGAAGGGGTGGATTCTGACTCTGCCCTTTTGGCCACTCAGGTACATTGCACGCACCTGAGCTCCCCTGGGTTGTTTCTGCCTTCCTACCAAGTGCTCAATCACTCTTTCAAGCTGTGACTTAGCATTTCTGCTATAGCAGTGTAATGTCTAAATAAAAACAGTTTGGGCATATTTAGAATAGAAAGACACTTGTGTAATTTAATAGATATCAGCAAAGAAGGAATGGCTTTAAGTTGCAATAGAGAAACTCAGGTTGGATATTTGGAAAAATTTATTCATAGAGAGCAGTGTTGGGGAAGTGGTAAAGTCATCATCCCTAGAGGTGTTCAAGAAGGGGGTACGTGCAGCACTGAGGGACATGGTTTGGTAGATAACATGGTGATAGGTAGATGGTTGGACTAAGTGATCTTAGAGGTCTCTTCCAGCCCTGGCGATGCTATACTGAAACTCAGAATCATAGAAGCATATGATAAGGATGTTTGCTGGAGGCACTGGCTCATTTAAAAATTTATTTTTCAATTTATACTTTCAGCCCCTCCTGGATTTACATATTACATTAATACAAGATTCTCCAGGCTTTTTACTTGAGAAAAGCTTTCTCCATGTCTACATCACAATATATTTAATTTATGAATTTATGGTCACCTCCATTCTGGTATTGTGTTACTCAGGCAATAATGTGCCAGTTACATAATTTCAGTGATTTCAATGCACATCATACACACTGATGCCATGCTGTGAACGCACTCCATAAATTAAGACTTGAAGTGGCACAGAGGCAAGTTTACCCATGATGTCATGTGCTTGGTAATTTGGATTTACGAATAATTAGTCTCCTCTCTTCTTCCATTTTTCCACTGTAAATTCTTCAAACATTTTTTAACATACTCTTTCTCCCTTTAGGATTTGGATTTGGAAAGGTCATCTGAAAGGAAATAATTACTTTAAAAGATCATTACTGTAGCATTTTGTGGTAGATTGTGTGCGTGCATGCATGCCATTTCTACAAGCTGCTCCAGACAGGTGAGAACTTTAGGAGGAAGACTGCTGAAGGAATACAGATTAGTATAATATTATAGAATCATAGAATCATAGAATCATAGAATCACCAAGGTTGGAAAAGACCTAAAAGATCATCCAGTCCAACCGTTCACCTTTTCCCAATAGCTCCCACTAAACCATGTCCCTCAACACAACATCCAGCCTTTCCTTGAACACCCCCAGGGTCGGTGACTCCACCACCTCCCTGGGCAGTCCATTCCAGTGCCTGACCACCTTTTCTGAAAAGTAATACTTATGTCTCACATCTAGACTTAACAACTGCAGAATACAGTTGTACGTTCACGAGGTAAAGTAGGGAAGGCTGAATGGCTTAGTTATGCATAAAACATGACTCTACCAACTCATTTCAGGCACCGAAACTCACTAATCCTAAAAAAAATCAGTTTTCATAATTTTTAAATTATAAAAGCAATTATTACAGTATGTCCTTGCAAAGTATGCAGCAAATAATGCTCTTCTGTTAGTGGCACCGCTGCTTAACAAGATTCCCCTTTCCAGCCGCTTTCCTCTCACCATTGTGCTGCAGACTGCATCAGTCTGAGCAACAGGTCCCACAGCAGGACTCGGAAGAAAGAAAAGCACATTGCTTTCAGCTGATGCACTGCATGACTACATAAAGAGACCTGTGTTGCAATGGGGAGTTTGGTGCAGAAAACAGGAAAAAACAGCAGAAAACACAGCAGCCAGCATTGGCACCAAAGACATTCACAGGGAACCTCAATTTTTGGTTCCTATTTAGTTTTAGACTGAAAAGATGTTATGATACTTCTGCAAGGAATTAGGACAGTGCTCATTTCCCATATGGCCTTGATCATGTCCTCGCTTTTTTTAAAAGACTTGTGCTTTTGATTCACATCTCAAAGTCAGTAAGTGGACACTAACCTGCCTTTGTTCCTAAACTTTCAGTACAATAAACTGCCAGTAAGAAGGAATTATGCTTGTTCATTCCATCACTCAGTTTTCATTTAAACAGCATTAATCAAATTATTTAATTTCTGGAGCTAGATTTCTAATAATTCAGAAAAAAAGATACAATGTATTAACCAGAAAAATATAGATTTGTAAATATCAAGAATACTTCATAGAATATGCATTTACAGTTGCTATTAAAAAGGAAATATATGTTTAAAACAGTTTCCTGTAACTGGAATAGTCTAAGGCCATAAACAAAGCAGGGCTAGTGAATATAAATTATGTCTTTTCCAAGACCAGCAGGAGAAAGTTGAAAAATAATCATAAATTTTAAAAATATCTGCATAAAGCAAGCAGTTGCTTTTAACATTTTTCCAGCCTTGAAATATGCTGTTTCCATTTCAGGACTGGAAAATTTCTGTGCAAATGTGTTTCATTGGTTTTGTTTTATCTTCTGGTGGTACACTCTAGCTTTCCTAACTTATTTGCATTTTTCTTTGTAGGTCATTCTTATGCAAGAGGCTAAAAGGAATTAAATTTGCAGGATGAAAACATGGCACAGGCACTGCTGGTACCGCCAGGACCTGAAAGCTTCCGCTATTTTACTAGAGATTCTCTCGCAGCTATTGAAAAACGTTCTGCAGAAGAAAAAGCTAAAAAGCCCAAGCAAGAACATACTGATGATGATGATGAAAATGGTCCAAAACCAAACACTGACTTGGAGGCAGGAAAGACATTGCCATTTATTTATGGTGACATACCTCCAGGAATGGTTTCTGAACCTTTGGAAGACCTGGACCCATATTATATCAATAAAAAAGTGAGTGAATATTCTTCTGCACAAAATAGAATATCATTTTCTGCACTTGAAATAATTTTTTTATCAGAAAATATGATGGTTAGAGTCACCCAGCTACTAAATACATAGAAATATCTTTTCATCCAAGAGAACTGATTTATGCTCTTCTACACTGTGGCTTCTTCAGCATCTAATGAATTTCTTGCTATTAACCTTAGTTTATGGGAGCTGTAACTTCCTTGAACTTTCTTGAAGTTGAGCACATGGCTGAATTTTCCTGATTTCAGTGTAGCAGTAAGACTGGGTATGAGATACAAAATAGTCCGAGTGTGATTTTGCAGTAGAGATAATTGTATATAACCAGATAGCATCGGATCACCCAGTTCAGTGAAATAAATGACTGTAGCCATATTTCTTTCCTGAGCTATAGCTATATCATATATTCTAACACAAACAGACATAAATGGCACAGGGTGTTTCTAAATTTTGGATCTTACAAAACAGACTAGTTGTAAAACAGCTCTGGAATGAAGTTTCATGAGTTAGTTCAGGTATAAAGTTTTTTGAACAAGTCTACAAATGAAGTGTCAGAAAACTGAGTACTGAAATATAATTTCTGATATCCAATCAGAAAAAGTAGTCATAGCTTGAGAAACTCAGACTACTGATGAATTCATAGGCTACTGAGAATAATTAGTGAACTGCAGAATCTTTTATCACAGGTGATATCTGCATTTATGTTAAATACTAGCCTAATGTGCTCAACAGAAAACAAATGGACATCTTAAATGATGAACTGGCATTAATCATCCCTCCTTCAATTTGTAGCATAAATTACTCTTAGTCACTGCCTTGTCCCTGCAGAGAAAATCATACAGGACTTGGAGGATGCTTTCAGGGTGAACCTGGGACAGGCAGAATTGTTCTACTATTTCTAACTGGGTGCAAGACTGACAAGCAGAGAGAAATGCCAATAGGTGTAAAGGCACTGTCGTCCCCAAGGCCATGCACAACATCACTGTGTGAGCAGGTGCTGGCAAAGATCCATTACCTGTAGGCTTTCCCAGCAGAATGAGGTCTTCTCTCCCCGAGGGAGCAGGCCAGGTAGGCAGCAAAGGCCATGGGAAGGACAGCACTTTTCTGATCAGAGGCAGGAGAATAGAAACCAGCATGGAAAGCAGTGATACCATATAGCTCAGCTGAGAGCATAACAAAGACTCTATTATGGTAACACAAAGCAGAGCCATTACCACTTACAAAGAGCAAAAGGAATGAAGAATAGGCATGCCCTGAAGAAATTTCAGACAGTGGTAAAGATGCAAGTATATCTCAAGCAGAAATAAACTTGGAATAAAAATTAAAACACTTTGGCAATGACTGTCAACAGGAACAAAATGAAAGTGAATGCTCACCATATGTTTATCAGGTTACATTTGAAAAGCTAATAACTACCTACATTTGGTGCCCACAGATATGGAAAGCGAGAGCATATTATTAAAAATGAACACATCATATTTTTTTAAGAAAATATTTGTATTGGTTCTGGTTATGCTGGTCACTGGCTGCTTAAAATGATGTCAGCTGGCAATTTATACATTCCTTTCATTTTTTCAGATACTTTTTTAGAAGATACATATGATCAGTACTGGTAATGTTTAAATTCTCAAATGAATCTGAAATTATTTTAAAATTATGCTACATTGTTTAGTGACTAGGTGCTTGTTCTTGTAATCACATAAACTAAACATGTATATAATTAGAACAAATACTTGTTCTAAACACAAACTGGAATTTAGAATGGCTGTATTATTCCTTTTTTGTTGTTGTTTGTTTTTAATGACGTGGTAGAAGTACTAATTTGAAAATCCTACTTTAATGAAGTCTTGAAAATATTTTTTATTGATGAAATGCTGTATTTTGCTATTATGGATAAACTGAAATTTTTGCTGATAACTCCCACCAACGTTAATAGTATCTGAATTCAGTCTGTGTGCTAGGAAAGTCAGCGAACTGGAGAATCACTAATGGAAGGTTTAATCCATTGTATGTATAGAAATCAGTTGTTTTCCTACCACAGGTAGAGAGTAGAATGAAACTTGAAACTACCAGACGGAAAATGGAAAACTTAATAAGGAGATGAAGACATGTGTATAGGCAGTGCTGCATTTTAATTGTATAATTTTTGTTTTGCAGACTTTCATAGTATTGAATAAGGGAAAGGCAATTTTCCGATTCAGTGCCACATCTGCCTTGTATATTTTAACTCCTTTTAATCCCGTCAGAAAAATTGCTATCAAGATTTTGGTACATTCATATCCTTTTATTCTTGATGTTGATTTAAACCTTGCCCTTTAAAAGTGAAATGCTTACTGAAATAATAATTTTCGTATGAATTTACAAATGATGTCCATGTGGGTGTACTATGCATGCTAACTAAACATACACTGATCAGTCCTAAAAAGCAGTCATGTTGTATCTTAATTGCAGTATGGTCTTTATTTCTAACAGGAGAATTCTCTGCAGAATCATTTAAAGCTGAAAGAGTTTAAATATCAGGCTTTATATACAAAGAGAGACTTGATACCATGCAAAGCCCTGCAGCTAAGGCCAAATTAGTAACAAGCCATTGCACTTCAATGTATCTAAGGTCACTCTTTTACTAAGACCAGTAGTACTGTTCATACACTTGACTCACTTAGCAAGGACAAAAGAGCATGAGTAAAGAGCTGTTTTTTCAGACATACTTTTTCAGTATTGTGTTTTGAGCATTGGGTTTGATGTTCTATTAAAAAAACAGGTCAAAATAGAGAGTATTTCCCAATATATTTCAATCACATCCAAATAAAAACTTGGGTGTGTGCAAACA